>NW_010972587.1:14638720-14699088 GCF_000737465.1 Haliaeetus leucocephalus
GTCAGGCACCAGGGAAAAAAAAAGCAGTGCTTTTGAGCTCACGGCAGAACAAGAGTAAGAAAGAGAAGAGACAGGCAGCTCCTGTCCCATCTGCACAACAGCAAAAAGCCTCAGCTGCAGGCATTCAGAAATGCTTCCCATGGTGGACTGTGGAATAGACAAACAAATCACAGAAGTACTGTCCAATTTAGTTGTCAGAAAAATCTGAAATTCTAGGAGGGTTTTGCTTTCCTTTGACTTGCTGTACTTTTGGAAATGTTCCTTCTCAAACACCCAGAACATGCAGGAGCAACACAGAGGACATCCAACAGTTCAACTGAGTGATGTGACATACAATGAAAGCTGCCCTTGTTATAACTTCCAAGCCAGGGCTTGTTATAACTTCCAAGCCAGGGTTTTACTCCATAAGGCTGAGGTCATTACAGCTCAGGGAGCCAAGACAGTGCAGTGATGCACAATCCTTAATTAATCAACAATAACTTGGATACTGTGATTTGGTGATTCCTTAATCACCAGGAACTTGGATATTCCTAGTCATCCCAAGTTCATTCCTTTAATGATCCACATGCCTTCCAATCTACTACAAAGATTACATCTGATTACCAATTTACTGCTGGATCAAGTAATGAGATAAGAGGCAGTCTTGAGATAAACCTGTTCACTTCACTGAAAACTACGAAAAATATTTAAAGAAGTAGAAGTCACTGAGCTTCCTTTTTGATTTGAGGCACTGCATAGGAAAGAAGCAAGACCGAGAGCAGGAGAGCTGGACCTTGACTGTGACTTGCTGAGGAAGGCAGAGGTTTGAGTTCCTGTCCAAGGACAATCACTGCATTCATGGCAGTTTCTACCCCACGAAGGTCTGATGGAAGGTACAGACATGCTCAAGGCCTGTGACACCCCTTCTGCCCTTCCTCAGTGGGAGCCACACTCTTGTCTCACCTGTGCTTGGTCTCTAATTCCTACCTTTCCAGATATGCTTTAAATCAGATCCAGCAGCCCCCAACTCTCCCCCAAAATGCTCCAGTGTTTGGCGAACAGAGCATTATCCTAAAAAGGACTGAGGAGTCAAGCTCCTTCAGGTGAAGAGGATCTAAACCCCATGCCCTGGACAAGCGGTTAACCCCCAGCTATCATGCTAAAGGCACCACAACTACTGAGACCCTTTCCTTTGTAAAATAAGTCAGCCTTGTTTCATTCGATGGCCACCTCCGAAGAGGACACGGTGGTCTGGGAAGCACCTTCAGCAACTTTAACAGTGTTTTCCAGCAAAGTCGGAAGGGGAGATGTCGGAGTTTAAACAGGTGGGCTGAGGCACCCCTTCAGCTCCCCAGAAGCACCAGCCACCCCGACCTGTTGATGGGGAACTTAAGGCTTCAGAAAAGTATTTTTCATTTAAAACCCAAAGTCTTCCAATATGACTTTCTGTACTTCAGGAGACCTTCATCTCCTTCACAAGCATTTATTACAGCCAAAGAACACTAATTGTCTTTAGCTGTAGAGGGAAGCTCCGTTTCTCCAGGGATGGAAAGTAGGAATCAGTTACAGCTATCGGGAGGTAAAAATAAACACTCTCTGCCCTGAAGGAACTGACTGCTACTGGTACTTCGAGCAGTCATCAGTTTGGGAGAGGTCTGAATGTGCCCTTGTCCCATGGATGGAAAACACTGCTTCGGGACCCTGATCTCCATCTTCCTCAGCTCCCTTCCCCCAAACCAGCTGTACAAAATTCAGGCAAGGCAATACTTACTTTAACTACTGTGCACACAGCATTAAGGTAGGCATGAGGATCCCATATTATGTTTTATTATTTTTCCATAAGTACTAGACAGGGATTTGTGACAGATGAGAAGTAGGGCTGTTTGCTCTCACTGTCACTTCTACAGCACTTAGCCACTTATTCATAATGTCATTTCTCTAACACTGTTGCTACATGGACTGCAATATATCACAAAATTCATAGCAAAAAGTACTGTGCATCCTTGTTTCTCATTTATTACAATTACAGTATTTCAGAGGAAGTGGCATGTCTCATTAAAAGTGACTGAAAAAATATTATAAATTAAAAAAAACCCAACAGTCTATCAAAATCTAAAACTAATATATCTACCCCAAATCAAACCAATAATTTATCAACACTTACAAATGCTTTATAATCACATGACTGGAAGATGAGTTTCTCTGGATGATGCTGCCAGTATTGCACAGGCGTTGATGCTGTGGCTTCATTTGGAGGTCGCAATGTAATTGAAGGCTCTCCCCAGTCTCCTGTCTGAAAATCACAGTTAGAGATGTAAGAGAAGTTGCAGGCAAATTCGCTATAACATAGCCCTCCATTGTGCCCAATTAACAATAATTTATTTTCTACACTTAGAGCCATGTTACTAAAATAAGTGAATACAACTCCTACAACATTCTTCATGATTTAACTTATAATCCAAAGTCATCTACTGTAGTGTTTAATGAGACTTTAATTAAATCTATTTGCTTTGAGAATAAAATCATTAAGCACCGGAAATGTTCCTTAAAAATAACTGTTTACAATATATATATGAGGATGAGAGCACTTGAAAAAAAATCATGAGATGCACAAAAATGCCATTCACAAATTCCACTGCGTGTTTTACAAGCTTTTCTACACAGTTAATAAGTCTTCCATTATCCAGCACATATAATCGCTAACTAACTTTCCTAAACGGCTAAATAACTGGGACTTTGCTTTGATCTGAAGACTTATACATTCTTCAAACGTATGAGGCATTCTTTAATCTCTTCACAAGTATTTACTTTGATCACCCTCTCTTGATGTCTCGTTGCAGAGTTACTAACATTGCCCTTCCACATCCATCAGTCTCACTGATATCGGTGATCGCCTTCCTGAGCTGTCATCTCCCCTCTTTCCTCAAAGCCCTCAGAGAACATGGGTAGGATGGCAGTTTGCTGCCAAATCACGTCGCAGGACACTCTTCTCTCTTCCAAAAAGAGCCAACGCAGGCATCGGTACAGGAACACCCCCAGCAGGGCAGTGCTGGTCTGGGTCTCACCTGCCGTTGTGTATTTTCAGACACGGCTTTACTGGACCTCGACTGAGCTCTGGGCCTTTGGGGGCTCCTTCCACCTTGCAGGCCCATGCAAAAAAAAAATCATTATTTGAGGTTATTTATTTTTTTAACTGTGATCTCTCTTACTTTTGGTTCACATGTGCCCACACTGCCCATGTCCTCGACACCAGGGTCGCTGCCAAACCAGCGTCAGCTCACTCTAACTGAAAAAGACCCATGGATGGATCCTTCTCCTCTTCCCAAGCCCTCTTGCCCCACTTCTCCCCTACCCTGTCCGGTCTGATCTGTCTCTGACTTCCCCTCTCTTGCCCACTCTGTCTTTTGGGGATCAGATTTCTCCTTCCTGATTCTCCTTCCTCCCCTGCTTGCTCTCTCTCAAACTATTTTACACTCACCTATATGATTATTTCAGTTTGGATTATGCTACTTCTTTCTTTACCTGCACTTATCTCTGTATTTTCCATGCATGTCATACTGTTTAAAATACGTGTGGAAGCCGGCAAGGAATTGTCACCAGCATTTCACACAGAATATGGCTAGAAGTTAAGACTTTTAAAGCAAAAAGAAGTTAAGCATCAAGAACACATGAAAAAATTCTTATCAAAGACGTTCAAAAGTCTGGCAAACTATCACATCCTACTAATTAAATCAGGACAGAATAAACAAAACAAGTACATCATTTTCATGTGTCACAAAATAATGGAATGACACACATTTGCACAACTCCGCAATGAAAAGCAAGAGATAAATCTGGAAACATCAACATTACGCTGCCGATATGGTAACTTCAAGCAAGTGAACATCATAAAACAAGTCAAACCTAGTTCATCTTGGCACTATTAGCACATCTACAAATTATACAGTACTGTAATTTCTGTTTTGCCTAGTTAAGTTGCCTATATACTATGGATATGACTGCAACCTCAAATTTTGAAAGGAAAGCAGCAGGAGCAATTGCTCCAATTTTTGGCATTCTGTATCCACAGAAATGAATCCTTCTGACCACTAATGTATAAAAACCTTCTATCATATTTAATCTGAAGTGGGAATTTGATTTCTCTAGGAAGGAGTTCTCCCTATAAAATAAGGTTTCAATCATATTACAAGGGGTAAGGATCCACGTCCTTATTAATGGAGTTTGTATGTAACTACAAGAGAAGATGGATTGCACCCATCACAAATTCTCACGGTGTGCTCAACCGTCTCTTATGAGCTGTTCAAGGCCATAGCTAACAGACCACCTGAAATAGTCCCTTTTTTTTTTTTTTTTTCCCCCTAATAAAGATGATACACTCCTGCATGTTCTGTGTAAGGAAGCAGATCTCGGGAGGTACATCCTATCCATTTAGCAAAAGGTTACTATGATGGAACAGGAGTAAATCCATGACAGAGAAGCTATAAAAGTACATCTTTTGACCACTGGTCTTTCCACTGAGAAAGCATGGGGATGGCCATGAATTTTTATGGAGTAAGTGACCCTCGGTAGTGCTCCAAACCCTTTTGCTGCGCTGGTCTGCAGGTGACTTTCCTCACATGCAGAAAATGGACAGTACTGACAAATTAAGCAGGGTACATAAGGAATGAAATGAGCACATCATTTTACAGTTTGACTCCCTTTTGCATGAAAGATTAAAAAAAATGGAGAATCATATTGTTTCTGTCTGCAAATGAAGGGCAGTTAACAAGAGAAACAGTGATTACCGCTCATATTGGTTCAGTTTTATAAAGGAGCTAGGAAGCAATAATCACGAGGAAATGAGAAATAATCTTCAACCAGGCTAATAAAGCTAGACCCTTAGACAGGGACTGTGTGAAGACCATTCATTTGTATCCATTAATTGCTCTATAAATATATACAATCATCCTAGTACCTACTCCTCTTAAATTAGACAAACCAGAATTGACCAGATTGCTGTACATGTCTCTAGGATGATCTAAGCATGCAATATGGCTGAGGTTAAGGGAATGCAGAGATACAGGATTTCTGCTGTTCCTGACAGACCACTGCACCTGAAGACCTTTCATGTATTTCAGTGTGTCTTGTAGAGGGAGCAGCTACTAAGAAAAGCTGCATAAAATGAAACATCATAAGGTATAAATTATTATGATGGATGAAGAAGACATGTTATACATAGTCATAAAATTTTCTTTTGTAACTGTATTGTAAGTGTTTTTTCAATATTCAGCAGAAGTGGCTTCTGGTCTCCTTTCCTTTTGTTTCTTACCAAACTCCTTAGATTTTTAAACCATACTATCACTAGTATTCATTACCTATTTATTTAGACTGAGTTGTACCAGGGTAGTCTCCAAAGCCCAGATCCATGAAGATGTTTAGAAGTGTAATTCCTATTACATATTCCACATGCAACTTCCTTTCCTTTCTTTTTTTAAAGGGAAAAAAGGCTTTTAAACAAGATTTAGACAGCTAAATACTTTCATAAATCTGGGCCTAAAACCTCTACAGGAAGAAAAGGCGCTCCTCAGCTGACTGACTCTAGTCAGATACTGAAATTTTGAGATTTAGGATGTGATGATGGCAATTAACTTCAGGTAAAATACAAAGTAGGAACATCTTTGACCTAGAGAAGACTTGACATGACAAGTCTCAAGTCTGGGGTAGAAAAATATGAATTACTAGTTGTTATAAATCTGAGGAATTGGTGTGGAACAACTCATGGGTGATGTATTGAGATTCAGGACCTTCATAAGCACCTAAACCACTTTCAAGTAGTATAGAAATGTTCGCAAATTGCCGTGAAGGACCAACTATGATGTTTGATTTCATTTTTAAAATAGATATGATAGGATAAGGATTTTCTGGTTTGAATATTTAATTTGCAATTATAAGAAATAATCAAACATTTAAGCTTATGTATTTTTTATGACACAATATACGTATGGAGATTTTTATCTCTCTGATGAAGTAGAAAGGGAAGAGATAATTTATTCCTCATCTAACTTTACAGCTCATCAGACAGCTGTGCAATTTATCACATGGTTTTCGCTGTACTGCCTGTGTTTTAGTATTCTAACCTCCCCATGCCTTTAACCAATGCCTTTCCTCTCTCTGGCCTCAGTCACCTTGAGAAAGAAGATTTTTTTGCTCCACATTTTGCAGATAAAGAATTTACAACCACAAAACCATCTCAAGTCAGGTGCCAGAGTGGTAAAGATTCAATCCTTTTACAGTGACAATTTTTAACCATAAAGATCACAGCCTTAAAGACCAGTATCTCATGCTCTTGCAGCGCTTCATAACCCTGAAAATGGGCAGATGTGTACTTCTCAGTGCTCTAGAAAGGGTCAGATGCTTGATGTCAAATGAGCTACAGAAGCAGATTACCGCTATTAGGTATTTTTTTACAATCATTGCACATTTTTCTATCTCATCCCATTCTCTGAGAACTGTATCTGACTCACATTAAAGGCACCTGGATGCAGAGGCAGTCACAGGTAAGAAGTAATCTCAATACAACTTCTATAAAATCTAACACCTGCCTCATCTTTTTATAAAAATGTCAGGCTAAAAACCCTTCATGCTATGGGGGGGGAGGGGGGAGGAAGGGACTGGTTTTGAGTGGCTTAAATGTAGTAATTTTTAACAAGGACCATGTGTTACAACTTTTCACCTGTTAAAGCCTCATGCCTAGTTACGGTAACATGCATTAGTCACCATGACAACAATAAATTTGAGCACACATAGATAGAACGCTTCTGGCTGAAAAATTAATGATTTTCTCCCTGTAAGAATTTTCGGTGGACCAGCCAAATCCTCATTATTTGCTTACGTTTTAATTCCTAAGGCGAGAGAAATTTTTTTAGCTCCTTATATCTGGCATTTGAAATAATGGAAACAGGTTCGTGGCGTATTTACATTTTAAAAGCTTCTAAAGCTCGGTAGCCAAAATGGCCCTCTCTGGCAGAAATGCTCCGAGGAGGCAGTTGTATGACAGAAATTAGGAGAAATCTACAGCTCCTCTGAAATACTAGGCTTAGTGAAACCTGAACGACTGGCTGTCATCCATACCACGCTGCAATACAGATCACCATGTTTGCTCTCATGGGCACAGCATGTGTGCCTCTGTCCCAGAAGTGATGAAAATTCAGAGCACCGTCAGCGTTACCTCTAATTCCCCAAAAGTGCCTCTGCAAACACGGCGTGCTCCTCCGCTAGGCAAAGCCTACAGATTAACACAGAAAGGGCAGCACAACACATTGGGGGGGTGAAACTGTGCAAACCGAGGTGTTTACACGGTTTCTCACTTTGGAAAAGTGAGCAAACAAAAACATCAGGAACAGAAGTCAAAGCTCCCCCCCAGCGAGACTGCTGCTGGCAATCCCCCCCGTCCTGTATGTACACCATACAGCCAACAGATGCTAACCACACGGCACGATACACCAATGCGCGCACACATGGTCCCCAGAGAGGGCGGACAAGTTACGGACTTTTGTTTGTCATTTCAGCGACATGACACCCGTAGATAACACCACGGCAACAGACTGTACATCCATAGAGTGACAACATAGCCATTTATCACTGTATCTTACATTATG
Organism: Haliaeetus leucocephalus; assembly: GCF_000737465.1. Lineage (NCBI taxonomy): Eukaryota > Metazoa > Chordata > Aves > Accipitriformes > Accipitridae > Haliaeetus > Haliaeetus leucocephalus. Next base: position 14,646,337 of record NW_010972587.1, read on the forward strand.
AACCTGATGAATCGATGAGAAAGGATATCCTGCATTCTGGTTGGTCCAGATCTCACAGACAGAGGACTGCTAATATAAACAGAAAACTACATCTCATCTTGTAAATATTAATGCACCGCAACTGCCAAAAGGCAAGAATAATTAAGAAAAGGCTTGCAATATCATTAAAGAAGGAAGTAAAACAGCTGTTAAAAGTAATTTTTTATTTATTTGCTGGCAAAATATTTTTGGACTGACTGGAAGGAAACATAGCTTATTCAGAGACTTTAGACGAGGTTTCAAACTGTGAGTACAAGAAAACAGTTTAGTCAGAAGTGCTGGTGATGTAAAGACATAAAGTTATGCAGGCTTATAAACAGCAAATGCAGAAAGCACAAGAAATATTGGTTACATTCAGTTTTTGGCAGGGAAGAAGTTTGAAGTCAACAACCCAATTAAGTTCTGAGATTTGAATCTCTCTCTCTGTTGGAGACTTCCACAGGGAGAGAGGAAGGGAAAAAATCTGGCAATACAGCCAACAGGAAAAATACATTTTCTTTGTAACAATTACCAGGAAAGAATGCATTGCAATTAAGTGAAGCAGTTGCTCACCATCTCCTTCCAACAACAGTTCCTTTGCACACAAAGATACAGATAATATTACCTTTGGTATTGACCATGACCCTGCTGTCTAAATGAAAGGTTTCAGTCTACCGTCTATGTTATTGTACAGATAGTCTGTAGTAGCAAAGCAAAGTAAGCATACTGTAGCATCTCTAGCAAAAGCAACAGAACCAGGCAAGCATAGCATTCGCCAGCATCTTTTACATATTTCCTTGTTTGGACACTCATCAAGAAAGCATCTGTGACACCTCAGCAAAAGCTAAGATAACATTTTACAGTAGCCAGGCAACTAAAACAAAGCATCAGACGTAGGATCTGCCCACAGTATCTTCGGCAGGCAGCAACAAAAGGCAATAAACACACATCAAAAATGCAACTGCAGCATCCAGAATAGATAGCAATTAATATATCAGTATTTTAAGAACAGCAGGAATGTGCATTGCTGGTTCTCGTCAGCAGCAGCACCAATGCTCAAAACAATCCAAAGTAGTGCAAATCTTCTTAGAAATATGGCTCTTGCTCTTACCTTTTGTAGCCTGAAACCTGGCTGCCTGGCAGGTGACAGACTAGGTTATCGCTTCTGGTTACTGTCAGGGCAGGCTGGCATCCTCTGGACTATCGAGCACTGCCAGACAGGCTGCTGGCTGCCTAATGTTGTTAATTGTCTCTTATTTCCTTCATGATTTGAAATGCATGTGCACACATCCCTTCCCCCAGCTTCAGTAATTCTTAAACTTCCCTGTATCCGGTTAATTTCTTCTCCCTCATCTTGTTTTCCAAGATATTTGCTTCTCCTTCGTGATGTGCAGGGCTCTACATTTTGATAGCATTAGCTAATAAAAACTTCAGCTTTGGTTCACCATCTTCTACCTCATCCTCTGCAACCTGCTACAGAACTGTCCTCCTCCGTGTGATGGACACACACTCTCAGTGCAAGGCCAGTAGCAAACACTGCTCCAGCTACTTCTGCTGGACATTAGAATTAGGACATTTCACGGGTTGGCACTAATGACTTTTTTTTCCGTGTGTCAAGCAAACTGACTTCTGGATGCTCCAGCCATCACAGTGATGCCTATGTTTTTTTTGCCTAGAGGTGTTCCTGAATGGGAATCCATGGCAGGAGGTTGTGCCTCTGCTTCGCAAGAGAAGAGTAAAAGAGAAGGCATTTCTGTGCCAGGTGCAGCATCCCCAAGCATCTGGTAATCAAGAAAACATACTGCAGGGCTATTTGGACACACGCACTGAGGTCCTGAAAGGAGGAAGGTAAAGCAGCATGGTACCGTATGCTAGCAGGCATCTTATTTCTCCCTGGCACTCACAGTGCTGGCACGGGGTTGCCGTGATGCCATCATGTCGTACAGCCGGTTCTCACCATCTTGCTATTCTGGAGACTAATGTGCGTCCTTAAATCCTGCCCTTCCCAAGGACTTGCCCTTAGGGAGTGGTGCGGTGCCTCGGCCGGATCAGCCAGGAGCCGGTGCCTGTCCCCACGCAGCAGAGGCGTGCGGGGCAATCCCGGCAGAGCTGCTGCACTGACACAGAAACGCTGCAATAGCGGCCCTACCGTGCTGCAGCGTGTAAACGCAGAAATACAGCAGATACATCTCTCGGCTGCTTTGGCACTAACTCAGGAACATGTATCACGACAATCACGATGCTGCAGTAAGCGTGTATGCAAGCTTTAAGTTGCTCCATTTAAAAAAAGGGCAGGAAATCAATCCTTTCTTATCCATGCTGATGGTACCCACCCTGCCGCTCCCTCCCCAGCTCATCTCCTCCCAAACACAAACACGGGGGTTAGCACCCTCCCCCCAAGAGTTAGGAGCTCTCAATGTGATGCCCTTCTGACACACCTATGTATTTCACCTTCCTCTTTCACAGGTTAAAGCAGCAGAAGATAGGCTGTCTGCAACCCCTTCTATAAACAAAGGAAGCCCTTATTATTATTTCTAATTCTTTCGAGAAAGAAGAGGGCATAAAAGCAGATGTCTGGAGTACTCACCTGCAAGAAACAAGTTCTGGGTCCAGGTCTCTGCTCCAAGGACCGTTCAAGTGAACTGACCCCATCACACAGACCTACCTCCAGAATTAAAGGTTTGGGGGATCTAGGCTTAAGCTAAATCATCTTTAAATACAGGTGACTGAATTTATTAAATCAGTAATACATCAAGCAGACCAGCAGAGACCAAGAATTTCCCATGACTGTATGAATGCCCAGGCAGAAGGGCAGCAGTGCAAAACTCATTACTCAGTTCTGCACTCATTAATGTTTGAATGACTAAGGTACTGAAATGCAGTACAGAAGGAACATTAATTTCACAGAAGGTAATGAATTCAAATTCAGAAACCAACCTTTTCCTTGCACCACTGTAAAAATATTTAGCATTTACTATCTACATATTTTATGTCTTCAAAGTGCTGAAATTTTTTAATGAATTATGAAATCCCCAGGAGAAGTACTTAAAGTTGCATATGCTTGTGCTGGAGAGGAAGGAACCAAGGAAAGGAAAAAGGTTAAGTGAGTATCTGAGGCCAGAAAATAGGCAGTAGGCGGGAGAATTGGGATTAGGCTTCAAACACTTGTAATTTTCAGCTCCCAATACATATGGCCTCAAAAAGAAGGAAAGGAATTGAATCTGTGCATGCACCTCCACCATAATAAACACAAATACACTTGGGCACTTAACACCACTGACACAGAGATTCTGTGAAAAAGAGTTTAACAAAGAACATTTTCTTAAGTAATAGGCTAAAGAGCAGCAACAAAATAGCATCAGCTATTGCCTGATTAGTATCAAACATGTGCTTATCTTATTCTTCCCAAAAGATAAATGCTTACAAGTAATATTGCGACAAGACTCTGCTATCACCATACTATTTTTGTGATAGCTGTAGATGTCCCATGCATAAAAGACTTCCCTGCCCAGTCACCGTGGGACACACCTCTGGACGGGCAGGAGGGGCGAAGGAAGGGGGAAAGGGACCGGCCGGCACTGCACGGCTCCTGCCGTCTGCTACCCGGGGTACAGGTGGCCGGTTAACGGTGTGAGAGGGACGGAGGGAGGTGAGGCTCAGCTTAGGAATATATGCACGTATGTGCATCTATCTATGTCTATGTATATATTACTGAGAATAACAAAGAAAAAGCATAATATTGCCTGCCATGGGTTACCTGAGACAGCTCCTATGGGCCAAGAAAAAGTCAAGATGTTTATAATGAGGTTGTTCGGTATCAATCATCTCAGATCAGATTTCCTTCCTTTGCTGGAAAACTGGCTGACTGAACCAGCAGCAGGGAGAAGCAGCACAGCAGGACTCGGACACTGACTGCGTGACTCCTGATGTGGCAACATACAGGACACATGCCCCATACACAAACTAGCCTGAGTCAAAATGCAGAGGTTGCACAAGAAGTTGAAATGCTCTTTTAGAGAATAATTATCGGTATTTAAGCACAACTGGACTGGAAGATGTCGAGGCAATCTGCAATGATCTGCTCCATGCCATGGCTTGGAGGAGCGCCCAGGCTCTCTAGGGAGGTTCCAGAAGTAAGGGACTTCCCAGAATGGGGTAAGAACTGAAAACGGATTTGATGAACTACAGAAATCAGTCAGAGAAATTCAGTAAAATAAGAGTATTCCTTGGGAATGTAAGATTAAATGCACAAATAAAATGGCAAATAAATTAGCAGAGTGATTTAACAGGCAGGTGGGGAGAGGACACAAAAAAGATCTGGAAGTTTTAGTATACTCAAATTAAATACATCAGTCTTGCAGAAGAATAAGCAAATAAATTACAGGATAATTCAGGCTGCAAGAGAGCTCAGGAAGATTTCCATTCCAACCCCAGCTCAAAGCAGGAGCAGCTGTGAGATGGGACCAGGTTGCTCAGGGCTTCATCCAGTCAGGTCTTGAAAACCTCCAAGGACAGAGACCGGACAGCCTCTGTGAACAACCTGTGCCCCTGCTTGCCTCTCCTCATGGGGAGGAACGTTCTCTTGGCTCCTCTGGGCCTCGCTGCAGGGCTGAGCCTCGGGATATGGCTCCCGTCTCCTGGCACTGCAGCCCCAGCGAGGCACCGGGGGAAGGAGAGAAACAGTGGCAAACCCCGCTCCCTCTGATGCACGTTATTCTAGCAGTGACTTGCTAACTATAATTCAGTCTAGCTCCAGAAATGAGGAGAATTTTGGATCACATCCCAGAAAGATCACTCTTGGCATGGCGAACAATCTTCAAAGGTGCAACAGCTGAAAGAAACAAATGAAAATTGGATGAATGGGGCTGTCTGGCCCCTTTTGTAATCGTCGCTCAGGGCCGTGGGAGAGCAGTTGTGCTGTCTCAGTAGATGCTGCTTCCCTGAATGTTCCCAAAGCTCTGGGGAGAGCCTGTCTTACCGGCAGGAATAATCGCAGATCCTCCTTCGAAAACGAGGTCTTCAGAGACGGAGAGTGAAATCTGAAATCGGTATTTCTTTTAGAGAAGCAGAAACTAGCAATAACACTTCTTGTTAGAATAAGTCTATATGTTTTGCATTGCTGTATTTCTTTTGCTTCTGGAAACACCTCACATGAAGATTACCGGAAAATCACCAGCCGTTTTGGAACGGCGTTCTTGCAGGCAGGCAGCGGGTGAGAGGCGTGAGCACAGGCTCCGGTTCAGTGCCCGCGGCGAGGTTTCACAAGAAGGTGCGTGCCACAGCCTGCACACCCCGCGAAGGGAGATGACCGGCCCAGCACCACAGACTGTCCCCTCCAGCCCCACGGCAGGGCGAGAAGCAAAGCCTCCTCCCGTACCAGGGTCGGTGCTGTAGGTCTCGCACACCTCCACCTCCTGCTTCACGCAGGGCCGTACACCTTGCACGTTCTTTTTCCGAAAAGACTAATAGCGCAGCCGCGCTTCCCTCTCAACCGGCCGGCACCCTCCGTCACACGACGGCAATCTTCTTTGATAGGCAGGCAGTTTTCATTTGACTTCCATCCAGCAACCCAGGATTTGGGTTCCTGCTGGGAAGGACCCACTGAGGGTCTTCCTAAGGATTTCCCAAGGCTACCCCTGCCCTGCCCGGCTCCTGGAAGGTCCAGCTTTACAGCCACCGCTCCGGCCCTGCCGTCGGGGCTGAGCAGGCAAGCCTCTTCCGACGGACAACAGCCCTTCTGCTGGTGCTGCCGGAGCCTTTTAGCCTCGCACGGAGGACACAAGCTTCTGGACAAATACCACCAATAAAGATTATGAGGCTGTGGTCCCTGAACATTAGGTAACGGTATCTACATTTTAGTGAAAAGTAACAACAAATCAACAACAAAAAGCAGGCGCTTTCAGAAGAGCGCCCCAAACTCTAAGTACAACTTTTTTCCAGCAGCTCAAAATGTAAATGTTAGATATTAAAATGCAGCTCTGACTCTGAAATATTCAAGTTTTCAGTAACAATAGTTTATTTGACAGTAGAAACTACCTCGTCTTCTCCATTTTTCATACAATCCTCCTCCATTTTTCATACAGTCTTTCCAAGGTTGAGCTTCTAGCTCACAAGACTGAGTGTGAAAAACAGTAAATTAATAAAGAACATCTGTCCCCATCTTGAAAGAACATCTGTCCCCTTCTTGGTGTAGTATTTATGGCTTTAGTTTGGATCATTAATACCAAATATAGAAGCGGCTTCCTTAATTCCATATGCTGAAGCAGCATGTAGGTATGATCCACATCCCACGACTTTATTTCTAAAATGCTAGCTTCTGTAACATTCTTGAAAAAATTGTATCTTTCTATTCAGGCAGAAATTACTTCGATTTTTCACAATGTCTTTAACAGTTTACTTGTCCATTAAATACACAATAGTCAAGGGATTTACAGATGAAACTTTGCTGAAATTTACAGTTCAAGATAGAGCCCTCTATGGCATTCATATCTGTCTGAATTAAAAAGGCAACTGTCAGTAACACCTATACCAGGCAATAAAAATAGATTCAGTTAAGCATTTTTCTTTTGATGTTAAATTGAAGGTCTTCATAGTTCAGTCATCCTTCCATATTAAAAATAAAAAGCACCTAAAAATATGAACCTTAGAGCATTTTGTTTGGGTTTTACATACTTGTCTTTAAAATGGCTGTCTGTTCATCCCCACAACATATACTATTTTATGCTTATAAAAAATGGAAGAAACCTTAGAAATAACAACAGAATGAAATAATCTAGACAACGTATTTTTGTATTTATTGCTTCTTAAATCTACTAGTAAAGAATTCTGCTATTTCACCAGCAATTTCAACCATTGATAAAACCCATTCTTCATTGCTTCTTAGATTATCACATTTTACACACCAGTATTCTCCCGGGCATATTTTCCTTCATTCACTGTAATCTTTAAATCCTTCCAAAGCAGAGAAGGAGACAGGAAAACAAACAGGAAACAAGCAAATAAAAAAAGTCATACTGTGGTTAAAAGTTAAAAAACTGAAGGTCTTATGAGGCAAGAGTTTTATTTTTGGCTCCTTCAAATTTTCAGTGTCATCTTAGCCAACCTGCAACATCCCTGTACCCCAGTTTTCTTAGCTGTACAACGGAAAAACATGATTTTAAACCACATAGCCCCACACTGCACTGGAAATATGAATGCATTAGTATCTGTGAAGTATTTGGAAGGTATTATTGAGTTGAAGGTATTATTTCAGAAAGCAGCAAAATTATCTCACAATTTTCATATAAACCTGCCTTCACAAATTATGTCTCTTGTTTTTATTACACTTTTCCCCTGTTGTAGATAAAGGATCTCTGGTACTAACTCCATTTAAATGACCAACTCCTGCACATCAATCCTAATCCTGCAATGAATTATTGTATCTCACAAAATAACATTACAAGGCAGAATCCCAACAATCAGGGTAGCTTTACTTCAAATCTACTACCCAGTCATTACAATGACCTTACATTTAACTTGCATTTTAAAAAAAAAAAAAAAAAAAAAAAAAAAAAAGAAAATAGTAAGAGCCCTCAGACCATGGGACCAAAGAACGCCAAAGGCTTTCCAAACTAAGTCTGGGTTCAGTATCTCTGGGAAAGAACCTCTCCTGCCAGCCTTTGTGAATAATTTTTCCAACCCTCTGAGATCTTAAATGATTCTCTTCCTTCCATCACAGCCCACTGGGGTGCCCCCCATACGGGCCACAACTAGCTTTATCCTACCAGAAAGCTTACTCTGACTCACGATCAGTTTTTTCTCCCAGAGGCAGACACAGCCCGGAGCTTTCCCCGGAGCCCTGAAGAGGCATCCACGCACCACCTGCCGAAAGGAGGGACCTCTCCCATCTCAGGGTGCAGCACGATGCCTGACCCAGCTGGGCTTCTGCAAGGAACGGCGTGGATGCTTTTCGGCTCGGGGCAGGATGCAGCATGCTGACCACCACGGCGACAAGTCTTATGGACCACAGTGGCTAAAAACACCGTGTGTCATCGGCTGGAGCAATAAATAGCAACAGCCTCGGGGCTGGCAGCCTGGGATATGCTTGCAGCTAGTACCTAAAGCTTCTCTGCTGCCTGGAGAATTGCAAATCCTAAAGACCCGACATTTTAACTGGTGTATTTTAATGAACTTAGCTATGCATCCTTCTAACCTCCAAAGCTCTTCCCTGCAAATATATATTTGCACCCCCGCCCCATGATTTCAAGGGTGAATGAAGAGCCCAATCCCTCCAATGGGACTCCTCCTATTGATTTTGGTTCCAAAGTCCTTAGGCTTTGCTTGTATGATTTCAATTCTATTTTAAAGGTTTAGGCAATCTGAAGAACAGCTTCAGCTATTTTAAACTAAATTAATTTGGTCATATTAATATACAGTTTGTAGGCTCAGAATTCAACATCCACAAAGATGATTCAGACTACTCAACCCTTTCTGGATTTTTTTTTTCCTTTTTAATTGGAAAACAAACCATCTCGAAACCTTCTGTATTACCTTTTTGGCAGTTGTGGTTTATCCAACCAGACGTCAAAGACTTTCAAAGTTGGACAAACAACTGGAGAGTTGGATGACCAAACGTATTCCAGTGGGGAATCCAAATTCGTTAGACTCATTGTTTATATTAGGATTTTCCCCTCTCAGGTCACAAACAGTCTGCTAGGGAACTGTGAATGAAGGTACATGCTGGCCTTGAGACAAAACCACCCACATTAAGTAACTTTAAATCAGTGCTTCCTCCAGGAAACAAAGCGTTGTATTACTTACAAGCAGGTTTGATTACGGTTTAGAGAATTGTTTAAACCCATTTAGCAGATCAAAGGCAAACAAATTTAAGCTGATGTGCTCACTTTTAACAAACACTGGTTGATATCTGATGCAAAGATCAACATGCATGACAACTCCCATGTAAAAGTTTAGTGAAAAGACAGGCCATAGTAAAGATGGAAACATCAGAGCTCACCATTTTCTCAAAATATCTTCAGATTTTAGATTTTAAATTGAGACTAACAATAGTCTTAGATCCTAACATTTCTGAAATAAAATCAAATTCATGAAAGCAATACCACGAATAAGCTCTCAATACTGTGTTGGCCTCTCTCTTCAAGGCTATAAAAATACCTATTAATCTCATCGTCAAGAACATACCTAAAACCATTTAAAAAAATCACAGCTTCAAAGATGTCTTTACGCACATCCGTCTACTATAGCATCCAGTAAACATGCAGATTCATAGAGCGGCATGCAAGCAGCCTAGCAAAGAGAGGGTTAAAACAAAGAATATCCTCAAAGCAATTCCAGTAATCCCTCTAGATCATTCTGCTTGTGAGAAGTATTCTAGCTGGAAAGCTGGACTGGTATCAGCTCAGAAGTTGTTGTTGATCTGACATAAGCCAAAGGAACCTGCAAACTGCAAGGAGGAAGTTGCTAGGTAAAAAAAACCCACAACCACGGAGCAGAAGGCTCATGTTAAGAATCAGTTAGACCTCCTTTATCTTCCAGAAACAATTATTCTACCTTTAATTTCAAAGGGGCTTTGGGGGAAAAGATTGAAGGAAATATAGTTCATTTTAGCAAAGACCATATTGCAAAAAATAAATTTAAAAATCTATTTTTGGGCTAGAATGGTTGAAGAAATCCCTGATTAGCCTCTTAATGGGGTGAGTCCAATTTAGTGAGAATGATCACCAGAGGGAGTCATTGACTTTCCCATTAAAGTCAAAGGGAATTTTACATACATTAGGAGCACAGAATTTGGGGGCACAGCTGAGAAAGACTCCAAACAGATTGGAGTTCAGGGACTAACACAAAACACTGTCTTATGGATTTCATCTGAATCCATTTTCCTCTTTGGAGTCCCAAAGGATGACTGCTATATTCCACAGTGAAAGTTAGAGAGAAGGCACTGAAGTCATTCATTCAGTGGGTACACACTCCCACAAAAAAAAAAAAAAAAAAAAAAATCCCAGCACTTAATTGGTTTTAAAGTGGTTTGGAGTGGTGTAAGTAAGTACTGCTCAGTTTTCTCTTTGGATATGCAACATACCACAGTCCTTCTGGAAAAGCCATTTTTAACAGCCCAAAGAAAATCTCCAGGTGCCATATATGAGAGTGTGTCATACCTCTTGGGAATACCAGAACTTCAAACAGGAAAAGAAAAGAGTGAAAAGGAGACAGCTAGTATGCTTTTTGGGGTTGGGTTGGTTTTGGTTTTTTTTTTTTTCTTCAATGCTAGTGACTAAAAGAGGAAGTGAGAATAGGGATTTGTGAACCAAGTGATAAAATGAACTAAGTAGATGAAGCAGCCTACTCAGCCATGAGCAAGTGTGTATTTCATGCTCAAACACCTAAATTTCATGACCTTCAAAGAAATATTTTCATGTTCAGGACTGGGCTTTTCCTTGCTGGACTTCAGCTCAATCTTGTTCTTGCCACAAAAGCCCAGCACTTTGGTTTGAAAACAAGCTCATTCACTAGGCAACTTTCCCCTTAATTCTGTACAATAACATTATACAGCAGAGAATTAGGAGTTTAAAAAAAGGCAAGGAAACAGCCCCACCCAACTAAATGCAATTTCACTTCCGCAGAAATGTCCTCTGAACAAATGGAATTCAATTTTTTTCTGTGTGACCAGGTAACGGCAGCACCTTGTTTTGCTTGTTTACTTAATTACTTCTTGTTCATGCAATTAGCTGAGAGATTGCAGCCTTTTGTTCATTATGTTAACCATAACACAGTTATTTGCATAGCTGTTTCCATTTTGAGGCTGAATTTTGGATAGAGGCTCTACTTTGGGCTGTGGCAAGCAGAGAATGGCTGGGAAGCCTCACACAGAGCAGCATGCAGCAACCTGCTCCTTCGTGGGGTGAGTCGCTCCAGGAACCGCACTGGCTGCCCATCTGCTTCTGACAGCAAATCAAAGCCCTATTTCCAACATGTGCTGCAAAGACCTGGCTGTCTTTCATCATACGTACCACCAAAAACCAGCTGAGTTCATCCTAAAGCACTTCCGCCAAGAGGCTGCCCAAGCTTAACTTTACTGCCCTTTAGAATGGTACAAGACATCACTCTGGTCAATGTATGCTTGATTTAAAATTATCAGTAGTCTTACTGTGGTTGGGTGAGAACATTTGGAGAGGGAGGCTACTTTAGGCTTTCTTTCATGAACAGTTTGATTTAACATCCAGTTGAGTCTAGCACTGTTGCAATGCTCAAATGAGTTGTTGCGCAGTTAAATCTTTTTTTTTTTTTAAGCACTCAAGATATATCCCCAGATCACAGAATTTAGCAGAATGCTGACCCTCTCCATTAATAAATGCAGCAATCACCAGCCCCCAAGTCCTCTGAGCTGCTGGCAGTGAACTCATGTCAGCTTATTTTTATCTATATTGCTCAGAAATTGAGGAATCTGAACCTTCTTACAGCAACAAGAGGCAGAGTCAGTGCCGTTGGGAGACTGCATACTCTGGTGCGCAGGAGGCACCTTCATCTCAGCCTCCAGGCACCTAAACACTCCCAAAATTCTACCTCTCAGGAGAAACTGCACACCAACTTACACTAGTTGAAATAGAGAGAACTGGAACATACAGCTTGGAAAAACTGTCAATCTTTGTAGTTTACAATTCAGCCTTCATATATGACCCACAGCTATGGTTAGGATTAGTTCTGTAACAAATTGCAGCAAGGAACAGCCTTTTAATGGCATCGTTTTAACCCTACCTGTGCCATCTGCCTCTCCAGCTTTGACCGGGGAATGTCATCAAAATAGTTTTCATTTCTTCTTCTCCTCGCATCGCCCTGCATGATAATGTGGGGAACGTCCAGGGAGCCACCAGTAGTGAAAGTGCTTTGGCTAAGTGATGGAGACAACTGAGGAGGAGTGTGGTTACCGCTGGGTTCCTGGACAGAGAGGAGAAAAATGCAGCGTAAGAAGAACAGCGTATTGCTGACTTCAAACCACACATTTAAAAGTGTATTTGAATTATTCATACTAAAAAAAATTAAGGAACAATTCCTGAAGTAGAGGTTGCTGTAGATGAACTTTTGAGATTTGCTACCTAAGGCGCAGAGCCCATGTAGAAGGAAAAATAATTCACTATTTACATGAACTAGTAGCAAATTCCCTCTTTGAAACCTCCTTGTGTAATATATGCTCCCTTCTAGGACTGCTAGAGAGATAAAACAGTGAGTTACTTCTTGTCAAGGCCCAAATAAAGCCATGATTTAGGGCTAGCTATTTGTAAGATGAAATACATTCTCACCACTTCTGAGCAGCCACTCTGAGCTGTGAAAGTGATATGAAAGTGATTTGAACTCTAGCAACATCTCTTGCTGGAAAAAAGGAATGCACGAACGTTTACAAAATATAGACACTTTGTTTGCAGTTTTTATAGGTCTTGCAGAACATCCGTTTAACTTGAAGTACTGGATATCAGAAACAAGCTAAACAGCAATTCCTAGACTGCAGGAAAGCATCAGAGTACAAATATTTTATCAGGCTTTTCTTTTCAGTAATCTCTGCTGAACTGTGACCTTGTATCAGTCAGTGTGCAAATACCACAGCGAATTGACACATGAACTCTATCTAATAAGCATCTAAACAAGTCCTCCTGATCATACATTTTACCGGGATCTGCCACCACACCACTCACAGCCAGCCACCATATGTATGTTTGGAAACACCTATTCTCATGCACATCACATCACTTGTTCAAACACCAGCTGCAAACACTGGTGCCCAGCTCCACCATCCGACACTCTCTTGGCGATGGGAATCAGCAGGAGCAGAGCTACAGCGTACTGGCCAGCCGTACCACCCCAGTGCGGGCTGCAAACCACTGTCACAGCAACTGGGTGGAGAAACATGTTCCTCTCTCACGAAGCAGCTTACTGGGCTCAATTTATCTGACACTAGAGATTTCTCTGATAGTAAGTTCTTTGGAGGCAGAATAAACCTGGGAGTGTGGTTGCACAGTGCAGACCTTGTCTAAATTACCTATTGCTGTAATACTCTATTTCAATGCTGAACAAGAAAAAGGGACCTGAAGATATTAGAGGAAGCAAAGACCTGCTCCAGTGTACATGGAGGGTAAAAAACCCTGCCTTTTTATTTAAAGAAAGAATTCAAGTGGATATTTCATGCACAATTACATTGAAGCAAACCTAATGCTGAAAAGCATCAAGGTACTTTACTCCATGCTGTTAAGAAACAAGGTCTGGTGTAAGAAATCAGAGAGCTGTAATCTCTTCTAAATGGAAAGTTGCAATTCTCTATATGTGTTCAAACGATAGCAACATCTGATGCTAGTATTTGAAACGTAGGAGTCTACGTGACGTTATTCCTTGCAATTACAATAACGGATTAATATTTTCCAGGTTGGTTGACTAAAACCAGGGATACACAGCTGTTTAGCAACTTTTAATTAACTGGGATTTTTTTTTGTTTTTTTAGTTCTCTAGCTTTCCTATGATCTGAGACAAGCACTTGACATTTCCCAGGGCAAAGAAAGGAGTGTTTTCCTCTTAGGAATAGTCTTTTTCCCTCCTTCACAAAAATCCACCTACATTTGGCCCAGTTAAAAGCTTCTGAAAAGCTGTAATCTGCACACACTCAGAAGGTTTGGTGAGGCATAATGTCTAAAGCCTCCCTCCGATTCTTCCACGGGCCCAATTCTGACTAGATGCTGCAGGCGCCTCTGCCTTGAAAATAACCTGAGAGGCACCAAACGAGATCCTTTCTAATGACCGGTACCTGCCCCTCCAGCAACCTCTCTCTGATCCGAATCCCAGTTCACCCACTGTCAGCAGGCTGATAAGGCCATCAGCGCATCAAAGCGACAGATGACCGTGCAATGGACATACAGATTCCAGCTCTCATCAAGCTCTTCATATTTTATCAAACTGCATATAAAGAGGAAATTCACTCAGAGATCTATTATTGGAAGATTGCTGGCAAGGCAATACAGGCAAGAATTACAAAGTCAAGGAATAAAAGAATTACGGTGCTACTGCATTATGGAACAGTATGTAATTGTATGATTTTATGCTATTTTCTCAAAGTCGTCCTTCACAGCACAGATGGATCCTCTACTGTGCAGCATGTTGTCATATACTCAGCACTGTGTTATCATTAGTTATCGTGTAGTCAGTATTTTATTCTCACCTCGTTTCATGGCCCCAAACCCCTTCCCTAAACTCTGTTCAATTCCTGACTTGAAGATAGGATGACTAATATTGTCATTTTCATGATGCTCCTAAGTGCTTTACAAATGTCAATCAATTTATTTTCACAACACCCTGTGACTTCTGGCATTTTATAATCACCACTTTAGCGTGGGGGACCTGAGACACACAGACAAAGGTTAAAAAATATCAGTCACTTTGGATGTCCAATTACAATATCTATTGCCTGATTTTCCAAGTGCTTGTATTCAAAACTCCACTTCTATTGATCTAATTTGCAGCACTGTGTGCTCAGCACTTGTATAAATCAGACTCCAGACTCCAGTCAAATATGCAGAATGCCAGTAACATACAATTAGTGACTGTTTATGAGGCAATTACCTAAATAACTTACCAAGCATTATCCAAGGGCTTTGTGGCAAAAGCAGGTGTAAATCTGTATTTTCATAGCTACAGCTATTCCTCTAATCACAAGTCTCTCTCGATTCTTCCTTCATTCCTCTTCCTCACTCCATACCCACTTTCTCATCTCCATAACAGATCTGCAGACCAAGCACGGATGCCTGTGCAGGTGCTGTCATGTCCTCAGTACTGTGCTACTCTTAGTCACCAGATATTCCTATCATGTTTCCACCTTGTTGTGAATGCATGGATACATGCCCTGCAGGGACACCTGATCATATATTTCACTATTAAAATCTGCCTGATCCTCACTTCTCAGTCCTGCCAGTCACATAAAGCTGGAACCACACAGGTTGGGGCTGGAAGGGAGCTTAAGAGATCTTCCCCAGGCTGCCTAGGTGCACCCCATGCCCTGCAGGTGTTTGTCTAACCCGTTCCTAAAACCAGGAATTCTCTCTAGTGAATTAATTCTTGTGTTAAAATCCAAATTTTCAGCCTAAATTTTTATTCCTTCAGTTCAAATTCCAGCCTCCAGTGCTGAGCAGGTAAGGATGGGGTTCCATGAATAACATGGAAACCGGTCCTGTAATTAAAGATTATAATGCACTCAAGGAAGGAAAGCAAGATTGCATAGGTAGCCTGAGATCCAGCATTTTCTAACTTTTGAGTTTGAAATCAAAATAACTTTTCCTTAGTACACAGTTATTGTGGGAATAACGTATTTTGTGGATACTTTTAATGTTTGCTGCTTTTCCTCAATATTTAACCATTCTTTCCTTTGAAATATTTTAAAAGCTAATACAAAAAGAGTAGAAAAAGATCGAGTGTTAGCCATGCTTAGGCTGACCTCGGGACCTTAAAAGTAGACTCTTTAAACAACAAACTATCTTTCCTACTGATCCAGAGCAACCTGGTCTAGTGGAAGGTGTCCCTGTCCATGGCAGGGCGCTTGGAACTAGATGATCTTTAAGGTCCCTTCCAACCCAAACCATTCTCTGATTCTATATAAATCAATCTGCTAGTAGCAGCAGGCAGTTTATTTAAACCAATTTTCAAGCTAAAAATTATTGCAAACTACAGACTAAATACTATGTCCTCATTTCATGTGAAATGGCACAGTAGCAGTTGATGGGAAAGAAAACCTTAATCCAAACTGATGTCCTCCTCTATAGGATTCTGTGTGAAGACTCCAACACCACGAGGTGATGAATGACATTTAGCACTTGCCCGTATCAGTAGCTCTAGCTGTTGAGCAGCAGACTACTTTTTATCATTTTGACTGCAGGTGGAGGACATCCAGTTTTCTCTTCACTATTGACTGAGAATATATAGTCCTAACCAATAACATGGGCTGTGGAAACTTTCCCACCTGCTGAAGAGGAACTAATTCCTCAGTCCAGAGCATTGAAAGTATTGAGCAAAAATGTGCAACTTTCAAATGATTCCTCTTTCCTGGGAGTATTTTAACACCTGCCATGCATCAGGAATCATTCACATAATACATAAAAAATAAAATACAAGGAAAATACCCACACGTTTGTGCAACATGCCTTAGAGCAGGACATTGTAGACTTGCGAGACCTTTTTCAACATGGTGTTAGGGACAGGTTGAATTTGGGGTGGGGGTGTGTGTCTAAAATGTCTATACGTGGCATCTGAGAATAAGTGTGGTGAAAACTGACTGGTCACAGAAATTGTAAGTGTATGTAAAAATGAGCCCTCATTCTGTCTTTCTCTATTTCTCTTTACACCAGGAAATTTAACTGGGGAGCACGGACACTCTCTGACATTTGGAAATTTAGTCCCAAATGCTATTCCAGTCAGAAATGCAGCCCCTTGAAAATAATCAGATCCAATCAAATGCAAAAGGTGTGACCTAAAATATCAAAATACAAAGTGTTGATATGAACTCCCTTGGAGAGAACACAGTAGGAACGGATCATCAGACCACAACTCGATAAGGGTAACAGACAGCAAGGAAGCAAAGGCATTGGATAGGAGAAACCAAGTGAAGGTGCTGTAACGAGAGGAGATTAAAACTGGTCAAGTGCGGAAAAACCCCAGGGACATTGCAACAAGGTTTCTGAAAGAGGGAACACAATTAAAATTAAAGACAAGAGGGAACTTTTGATACACAGAAACATCTTAATGGCATTTGTAGCTCAACAATTTCAAGAGTCTCTCTTTAAAGAAAGCATAAAGCATATCTCTGAAGAGTAAGTGCAAGCATTTGAAAACATGAAAGGAAAATGGTAACTCTCCATCAGCAATATCGATTGGCTGGGCTGGGATTCCTGTGGGCAAATGTGGTTGTGCAGCTTGTACACACCTGGTCCTGAGCTAGTTCCTTGAGCAAAGAAGATAAGCTGGTACTTCTAAGATACTAATCTCATCCTGAGGTAGACATCTGAAACAGATCAGATAAATCACCCTGCAAAAACGTCCATTTATATCTGCTGGCCATACAGGGAGGCACGACTGAGCAGGTCACCCTAAGGCATCTAGAACCCCACTGAAAGCAGCCACTGATTTCATGTGAATGTCACGAAACGCTTGCTGACTTTTTGAGAAATACAAACAAATTTTCATGGGGACTCACCCTGAGGGTTATTGACCGAGGTGGTTTCTGAGGAGGGTCTTCGTGAAGCCTGTCTCCCAAAGATGCCAGAATGCGCTTCCGGTGGCCAATCAAGCTGATTTTTAAGACCTGAAATAATGACAAAAATACCTCGTTAAAGAGAGCACATTGCAATCATTAAATGAAGAGACATTCAGAGTGAAGCCATTTTCTCTTTAAACCTTTTAACAAGTTAGTCCACTACACAGGCTAAGCAGACAGAGAGCAGTGCGAGGCAAACAATCAGCAGAGAAAATGAGAGGCGAGATCAAACAGAGGAAAAACCCTGTAAAATGAAGGAAGAAACCAAAGCAGGTACAGATGTGGAAAACTGGAAAAAAAAAAGTAGGCTCAAAAATTAATAAGAAGGAAAGGAAAATTAAATAGGAAGAGAAGGCAGCAGACTGGGAGCAAAAACAAGGGAAGGGGAGGAAGAGACTGGAGAAGGAAATGTAGAGGTGCGGGGAAACAGCAAGTGATGAGGATTAAAGGGATTCACGGGATGGATGAGGAAGAGAGTGAGGAACAGCCACTGAATGCCTGGAGAGGGCAAGAAGGAAAAAATAGGAACCACACAATGAATTAATGTTATCACTTGTAGATCTATTCACCATGCCTTTCACTGGTAATCTCCAAATGACACACACAGTTTGCATTATCGTGTAGAATCATCCTTGCATAAGAAACACAGGACGGACAAACTTTGTCCTGGAGGTCTACTACTTTTATCAGATGCAGTGAAAAAAAATCTGTTGCACACAAACCTGACCATCAGTGGATAGGTTCAAATACCTTGCTTCTGTCCAAATTCCAAGAACGCTGCCAAAAAGGTGTTCCAAATTTACTGCAACCACTCCCTATTTGTATCTTTCTGTGTCCCTGCCACACAGAGAACCACAGGATAACAGAGAGGGCAGGAGCAGCAAGTTGGAAACTTAAGCATCAGTGGAAAAATAATCTTATTTCGATGCTATTCTTTAATGACTACAATGGCTTCAGAGTGTAAAGCAGCTCTAATTGTAGAAGCAAGCCTCTGCTCTGCAAACAGCAGTGTCCTCATGTAACTCTTCCAGACTGTATATAAGGCTTCATACACCAGAGCTGCCTCCATTCCCTCTCAGAAGACAGTACTTCCCACTATATTTAGGACCACCGTGTGTCAACAGCCTTCAGTTGAGAGGAGTTTCTCACTCAACCTAGAAAAAGTAATAGTCCCCAAAAAACCCTGAAAATGCTACCTCTTAATTGAAAAATTACCTCGGTTTAAGCAGTACCACTAAGAGCTAGCATTCATGAGAACAAGCAAACAAAACCCAAACGCCAGCAACTCCCCTACGCCATCTCTTAGATCCGCTATCTCAGGACACGGTACAGCAACATGCCGTCATTATTCTGGTGGGTGAACTCCTGCCTACCCGTGGGCGCGTGAATTCGTCCACACTTCCTCTCTTGGATGTCTCTGCGCTATCTGATATTGTTGAACATCAGGAACATCTTGTTTGCCCGCATCTACAAAGCGATGGGCTATGACATGAAACAGATGGAGGCCTTCCTCTGAGAGGCAGATTACAGGGATGCTGCAGACCCTGCAGCTCAAGAGCAGACCCAAGCTGCAGAGTCCCACAAGCCTGCGACGTGCTCTCCTGTGAGTCTAAATCTGGAGAAGCACGAGTGAAGCTGAGATAGCGCAGCATGTGCCAGAGGCATGCAGGAGACTTAGTTATGTATTCAGTCTACATTGAATGTTAAACAGAAGGGTGCACAGTTTATCTCCGTATTTAACTATACGAAACACGTGAGTGAGCTACAGCTGCTTTAAGCATTACTCAGGTAATGCACTTCAGTGAACTTGCTTCTTTCATAATGCTTCCCCGTCACCAAGAGCATTTACCCAGAGATTTTTAAGTCAAGCTACAGTCCTTGGGTTGTTTCGAGGTCCTCAGTGCTCTGAGTGCCTTCTTAGCTATATCAAACCACACACAGCAATTCTCTTTGACTTCACAGAGCTGTTGAACAACAGAGAAAAGGACACGAGTCTTGAGGGACTTTGCACGTAAGAGATCAGCAGATGGGTCTAAATGGTTATTATTATTTCAAAAACTGTACTCAATTTGAAAGAAAGACAGATCTTTAAACACCATAAGCACTGCTAAGCTTATTCCACGTTTTGTTTTTCCATTACAACGGTGGTCACCCCAAATCTGAAGTGGTAGGGATTTAAAGATGCAACCTACAGAAACATATGGTCCTCAGCCAACAGGCAGCTGGAGCCCAGGCTCACCTGGACCATGTACCCTGTTACCTGAAGATGGCTGTATTCTTCTGGAAATGGACTCCATAGTAATTTTCTTACTTGGAAAACCTGTTACTCAACTTACAAATATAAAATGCTGTTTTCTGAAACATTTCTGTATTTGAGTTAGGAGAGTTTAACAAACACCCTGAAACCTTGGTCTGTGATGGATTATCCTTGACAGTATTTATCAAAAATGTCAAATATCATAAATATAGGTCAACGGTGTGCAATGGCAAAGTTGCCTAAAGCAGTATCTTAGAAACATCTTAACGTTGTGTATCAGGTAACCGTTAAAAGTCTTGCACTTCTTTAGCCCACAAGTTAGTTCCCCATGAATATTTTCTATATACCACGTAACGGTGAACACAGTAACACTGAGCTATAGGGACAGTCAATACAATGCACGTAAGTGCTATGCAGTGAAGCATTTTGTCAACTGGATTGTAGCCTACTTAATCCAGGACAGTGAAATGAGCTTTGCAGTGTGGCTACAGGAATCAGCTACAACATGTCATGAAACTGTTCAGAATAGCTTGAGGTCCTCCACAGCCTGTTATTTTGTTACTGTGACAAAAAAAAAAAAAAAAAAGAAGCATGTATATGACATGCCTCTTTCCACACTGACAGCAGGATACCTGAGACAAAAATAATACAACTCCATCTCATATATTTGCTTATCTTTGATGCTGTAATACAATTAAAGGAGAATGAATGGGGCAAGTCATTTGTCCAAAGAAATTACACATGCAGACAAACTTAATCCTATTTTTACCTCCATATTCTCCAATGATTAGCATACAAAATGAAATTCCACTAGGAAATGTAAGAAATCCACAAATGTAACCAATGTAACACTTTGTGTTTAGATTTCTGACTTAGTTGACAGATGTTTTAAAAAACAAACACACGTAGCCCAATAACTCCCTGATGACTGTGTATGTGCGGATGCTGGAATTAACAAGTAATTCCATTTAAAACTGAGCATTATTTTTGCAACGTTCCTCTGCCTGATCTTTTCTTCTGATTGAATAATATGATCCAATACTGTATTTTATAATTATCCTACTTGTTGTTTTTTTTTTTTTAAATAGTATTATAAAGATTATTGAAGTTAAAGACATCAATTCCCATTCTCTTGGAATAATCTGGAAAGTTCCTGTATGTGCTAAAATTAGTACCATAATAGCACAAGCAGTTTGGACTAAACACGTATCAGCAATCAGACACTAGGAACTAGCTACAAAGTGGAAAACTAGAGAGTGATCAGAATAGTACTAGTGATTCTCTGGTAGCAGCATCAGACACGTCAGAATTTAAGAAGAAAAATGGTAAATACAAGCCAACCAGGTGTGATCTTCCTATCTCTGCAAGTAAACAGCCCAAAACACTAGTTAAATTCAATTTTATTAACCAGTTTACTGCTGGTTATATTGGAATAAACTCCAGGCTATCTGGAATTGAGGGTGAAGGATACACTGAGTATTACCACAAGTGCTGCCCCACAGGGCTAATCCGAAATCACGGCAGTGCCCAGAATACCCAGGAAGGGGGCCCAGACTAATCAGTACAGCTCACCTGATCACCATGACTGGTTTAACTGAAAATTTGAAAAAGCATTAAATACACTTGCTATCTAAATTCCCAGCATGGACAACTGTTCAAAATTTTACAAATCCTGTTCACAGAACTGCTGCCAGTGATAAACAGTTAAAGCAAAAAAACCCCAAACCAACCAAATAAACAAAAAAGCAAAAAAAACCAACCCATACTGCCCATGCTGACCAAGATTACATGGTGTAATAATGGGCATATTTTGAAAGATAAATATGCCTGAGTCAGCTGCGATATTGAATGCCCGTTGGCTTACCAATACCAGACACAGCCAAACCCAGTCCCAACCATATTAAACTTCTGCTGCGTTTTTCACATCGGGATACTTCATGCTCTTTCTCATCCTGACTGCAGCTGCCGATTCCTTCCAACTCTAAATTATCACAAACCCTTGCCATTTTTTAACGGTGCAGGGATTTTCCTACAGAGCCTTGACCGCCCAGCAAAGCGCAGGCAGCTGAGAACCAAGCAGCTCCAAATGACCCTGCAGACCAGAGACCTGGTGCAAGGCATCTCCGGTTTCCACGACTGCGCTGGAAGCAATTGTTTATCACACCTCTGAAGAGGCTGGTAAGAGACTTATGATTTTGTATCATAATGACATGAAATATTCTCTAAATAAAGGTAACTCTGGACCCCGGGTTGTTACACTCCTCTGAGCTGCAGTGCTGCACATTGCTTGCTGCCAGAGCAGGGGTGTTACCATGCTGTTCAGCTGTTGACATCCCAGTCAGATTCAGGTGGGCGAGATTTATTGTTTTTTGCAGAAGTTCTCAGGACAGCCTGTGGTACTACCGAGGCTGCTGGAATTTTTGTCCTGACTTCACCAGACAAGCCATTTTTGTCATTAAACTGCTTTCTGAATTCTCATTAGTTCAAGAATTGGCTGACTGAAAATACTAGGTGCTAGTACTTTTGGCTCCACTAGAGATAAAAAAAAGTAATAGTAATTTTGGGCTTGTAATCGATAACCCTTAGTATTTCAGTGGGAAAATATTAATTTAATTTTTCATTAATAAAAATCAGGAAAATACAATGAAACAAGACCTGGCCAATACTGAGACATGGCCACTTTACCTTCTGAGGATGTGTCTCAGGCTACCTGCTGAACTGCTTTTTAAAAACAATTTTTTAATAAAAAAGAAGTTAAATCCATGGCCTTCAAAAATAAAGTTAAATCACAGTTTAATGATTCCGTAAGCTTCAGATGTAAGGACAAACATTACATATGTGCATTTTTATTACATGAGGCTCAAAACCCCATAAATCAGAAATCCTAAAAGTCCATTATACATACAGACAAACACAAAGATTATTACGATAATGATTACCTATTCCAAGAGACAAGGCTGCAAATATTATTTATGTGAAAGATACCAAGCACTAAGCAGGTCTGTACATAAAGCGAAAACAAGCCTTCTGTTTTCACAGGCAGTAAATGGAAAAAGTATTGGACAGTTTGAAAGCTGGAATACATTCCTAAACTGAATCCTAGAGGACAGACATCTCAGACTGTTCCCTCTGCTGATGACTTGCATTTCCACCTCTGTGCTGAGCTAATGTCCAGTCACTGGTTCAGATTGGATTTGGAAAATGTGTGGGCACAGAGACCAGGGGTATTATTGCCAGCCAACCTCCTTGAGGTCTTCAGTGTTACTCATCTAGCACTACGAGAGAGCAACTGCAATACCAATATGTTATCCCACAATATTTTGCAGGATCACTTACATAGCAGATAAATTATAATTAAAGTTACCGGTACTACAACACATTTCATAATGAGCTAATCATTTATTTATCTATTTTTAATACGCAATTATCAGCAAAGCACATTAATCTGTACACAAGCATGAAATGTAGCTAGTGTAACAAGAAATAGGAGATAAAATACAAATCTCCGTAGAAAATTTTAAAAGCTCTAGAACTGATCCTTTTTCTGATCTTGATTCAATTTCATCACGGACTTAATTCCAAGCAAAAGGAAAAAAATACACATTCAAGTCCCTTTAAAGAATGGGACACATTTGTCTACTAAATAAATAGCTTTTTTATTTATTTTTTTTTAACACACTCAAAGTTTCTAATAACATACAGTAATGAATGCCTTCGTAATACCAGAAGCAGCAAACAGCTATTCGCTGCTTGGAATAAAAATGCAGATTACTTCAGCTCACAGTTATAACTAATGCAGTCATTAAAAGGTAAGCTCTGTAATATGAGAATACAATCAGTTAATTACACAGATATTAATATCTTAGAATTGAAAGTTGATTGTTTATTTCTATATCTTGCAATTATATACTCTCATAAAAATGGTAGTAAAAATAATGAAAAAAAACTAAGATGGGGTTAAGTATCTCCTCCTAACAGTACAATTTAATGGAGGTTCTTCTACGCATTTTGGAATTTTAATCATCATCTTGTAGCTACACAACAACTACAGAAAGAATGTCTTCAACATACAGAAAGAAAAGCCAAACACTGCACATGAGCACCGGGACCACGCACCAGAACAAAAGTTGTTAAGAGATGATATTTAGCACACATTCAGTTTCACAGTATACTTGCAAGCTACCAGCTGTATGTGTGAAGATCTCATTATTATTGTATTAAAGCATTTTCAGTTTAATAAAGTTATTCTGCTGTATTGTAAAACACTCACAGTAAAAGCATGGGTTCCACCCTTGAACACCTAGTCCAAGCCAAGCCGATGCACCAAGGCTACCTCGGGCTTGCATCCAGGCTGTGCTATGGAGCGGTTCGCACAGAACTCCGCACACAGCGGTCCAGAACACACTTATCCCCTAAAGTATTAAGTAGCCCAGAGTTACAAACTTGACCATGCGTTCTTGTCCTGCTGCTAGCATTAATATTTATCCATTTTTTTCAGGGAAGAGCTGTAAAAGAATCGTAAAGATAAAAATGCAAAAAGCTTTTGATCCCATCTGCCTTACAAAGGGACCTGGGAGCTGGGTGGGAGCCGTTCTTTGCATGGCCAGCTCCTCATCCGCTTCTTTACTTGACCACAGAAGAGCTAACACTGGTACAAATAAACGGGCAGGAAAGTACGACCAAGGATGGGGGAAGAGGAAGGGGTGGAAATCTCCTCTTCAGCAGCTGCTTCTGCTTACAGCGGCGCAAGCCAAACGTGAGATACATCCACCACAGGGAGATCTCAGCTTCTCTCAAACTGGACCACCCGAAAGAAGAGACCAGCTAACACACACACTCAAAAAAATAAAAATAAATTTGTAAAGAACCCTAATG
The DNA here is from genome assembly GCF_000737465.1 of Haliaeetus leucocephalus. NCBI lineage: Eukaryota > Metazoa > Chordata > Aves > Accipitriformes > Accipitridae > Haliaeetus > Haliaeetus leucocephalus. The sequence continues at coordinate 14,670,762 of NW_010972587.1, forward strand.
CCAAAGTTTTAACAGAAACCATGGTCTATGAGCCTATGCTTTTTAGTATTCAGCAGTTACTAAATTTAGTTTTCTAGCTTGTCTGTCAGGTGTCTGCCATCTTCCCCCTGAGGACTGGAACAAACCTGTCAGAGACAGGGTAGTCATTTAATGAATAATGTTTTTGTTTCTCATAACTGTTTCCATCTTCTCAGTAACCAGTGTACTCACCCTACTGCAGAGTGGCTGCTCAGCCTTGGCCCCACTGCTTCCTTTGACAGCATTCGGCACACTGGATGTAATAAAACTCATTTTGTGATGTGCTAATATAGGCGTCGTTGACTCTCTTTTGGGTACCATGTGTTATGCTGCCCAGAGATGTCACCTCTGTCAAGATCTTAATTTCATGACTTTACAGGAAATGCGCACCTACATACACGACATGATGGAAAGAGGGTCCTCAATTATCACTCCATCTGCTCTGCAGCAACAGCCAGCTGACCAATTTCATTGCTTTTCTTTCAGCAAGGACACTCCCCAAAAGAATAAACTTGGAATGACTGATAACCTCTGGATAGGTTATGACATGACATACAACCTTCGCATAAAAATAAAAAATCCTCCACCAACTTATTTTCCCAATTGTCTTACACTATTCCTGGTTTGCAATCCTTGCTCATTATGTAATTATTTAATTAAACTCATTAAAACAATTACTACAGGTTCTGGAAGAAAATCGTGGCTTGAAATAAATTGTACCAGCCCCTCTCCCCGGGTTTCACACCTCCCTCCACCTTTATCAACCAATCTCATCCTTTAACACCAAATGGAAGAAGCTACTACACAGGTAAAAGCTACCAATTCATCTCAACTGCAGCTGTCATAATCTACTGTTTTCTTTAAGGCAGTCTAACTGATTAGCATAATTAAAATAAATTAAGACCAATTTTGTCTAACCTACATTTGGTTTGGATTGTGACGCTGCTTGTCAGATTCTGAACCCCAAACCTTTTCCATTTTCCAACTAGATGATACAGCTTTAAAAAAAGCCATCAGTTCTCCCTTATATCCTTGCTTCGTTTATATCCTTTATACTATCATAACTGTAGCAACACTACTACTATCTTAAAAAAAGGCAACGGCCACCATGGCAGAGCAGAATCATACATCATAGCCAGAGCCGGCATCATGCTGTACTTTGACTCTTAATCTGTGAGGAGGAAGCACCGTGGGTGGGAGAGAACAGGCTCTATGAGCACAGCAGGACTGCTGGATTAACTCTGCCAGGGGCAGCAAGGGGACAGCAAATCATTTCTCAAAATATCTTTTTCTTTCATGCCTTGAGGTAAGAGCAGGAAGGAACACCATCAAAAAGTGGGGTTACAAAAGGATACAAACAAAGTGGCAAAAATATTCATCCGTCAGTAGCTCAAGTAAGTTCTTCCCTTGTGGCTCCGAGCAACACGACAAATTCCAACATAAAAGATTATTGTCTGCACGATCTGAGATAAATTGAAACCGCAAGGCCGTTCAGATCATACTCATCTTCTTATGCAGATTCCTTCATTAAACATTCAACATTAGTCTGGCTTAAGGAAGAAACATTTTTGTACATAACCAAATTAGAACAAAGCAAGTGGGCAAGCTGTACTGAAGAGCTCTCCAAACAGGAGGCTGATTTTGTAATACAGTTTAAAAAAAAAAATAAACTGAGTTTCATATTAACACTGAAAACCAGCAAAACTCTGGTCATCTCAAACTTCTTATTTTATAAATTAAAAAGAATACAGATGTGGGTATCCTTCTGAATTCCACAGTTTGGGCAGATACATTATTAATGAAGCATTCTTGCAAAACCCACCAGTCAATGGGTTATCATGGGAAAGGCTTTCTTGCTATAAATTCTATTTGAATTTTCTCAGTGAGAAGGGCTGCACAGGACTCCTCATACAGGGTAGTGTAGCACATTTTCTTCACCTCTGGTCTTTCTCTCTTTTTTCTTCAGCCTTATCAAAAGTTCCTGAAAAAGGAAAGTTCTCTTCAAAGGGAGTGTCAAAAAAGAGGATAAACCTAATCTTCACAGCTCAGGCTTTGGTCTTCTGGTTCTTTACCTTAGGCCCATCCAACCCATGCAATAAAGTTGAGAGAAGGAAAGACAGTGCCAAGGAGTTCATTCCCCGCTTTTCCCATCAGCAGTGGTAACACCAGCAGTCGTTATTTTGCAGAGAGCGTTCCGTGAGGGTATTTTTGGACCTGCACGAAACCAAAATGACTTAGCAGACCTGTGGATGCAGCCAAGTGCAGGACAGCAGCCCCACGTTGGAAGAAGTGAGAGGCCTCAAATCATGTCTATAATGATTCCCAAACCACTCTTAATGTTGTCAAGAATCTCCCCAATGTCTAGTCATGCCTTTTAATAATCCTAAATATGGTAATTTCGCAAAATATCCTTAACCCAACGATTAACCATTCTGATTCTTGAATTATGTTTTCGTTAATATTTAACCTAAATTGTCTCTTCTCTAGCTCTTGTTCTGTCCTCACTGATTTATGAAAATAATTCATCATTATCTCCTTTATAACATCCACTTACATGTTGGCAGAAAGTTATGTTTGCCCTCAATCTTGTTCCCACTGGAAGGAACATGCTCAATACACCAGCTATCTGGTTACAGGGTGAGACACAGCCATGATTTCTAACATACAACACGAGCAGAAAAAAGCCAGCAATCCCTCTTCCCCTCATCTAAAACACAATATAAACATGTAAAAATTTTACTTTAAAAATAAAAAATATAAACCAGAAAAAAAACACAGTTCGCCTTTCTTTTGCAAGTCATGTATAACACACACACAATTTCGCAAAACTCTTGTACCAAGAATAACTCTCCCTCCTAAATTTGTTTTAACTGGACATAAGGAATCCAACGTATAAGCACATTATCCCAGCTGAAACATAAAGGGAACCACACCAGGGGACAGAAATCTCCAAGTTTTTATACACACCCCTCTTGTTAGTACGCACAACATACATTCATATACCACTGTCCTTTTTTTGTGATATGCTGTTGACTAATGTTCAATCAAATACCCAGTAGCTCTACTCCTCCTGCCCAGATTATTCCCCCACTACTGCTGTTCAGTAACATACCCAGAGCTCGTTATATTCTCTCATGTGATCTGTACTTCCAAAATAAATCACTTTCACATTTCTTCAATTAAACCTTACATAACTGATTCAGCCCATTTATGCATTATGAAGATTATACTCTCTTTTAATCCTATTTTACAAATGTTACTACAATGTTAAATAATCACCCTTCAGATCAGAAATAATGCCATGAAAATCCACCTTCGTTTGGGATGACAAGTTTGCAGACCTTTAATTCTGATAGAGCTTGAAATGTTAAAGCAGAAAAAAAGACTAGTTTATATGAATATTTATAGCTATCAATTTACAGTATTAGGTATAATAGCCAGCAGTATTATTGTGAAGCCGAGTAAGTTTCTACATCATCTTGTCACAGATGTGCACTACAGTACAGATCACATTAACTCACTATAACATAAGAAATCCTGTCATGAACATTTTACACCAAATCACCACATGAACTATGATTAATAATGAATCAGAAGAGTAGATTTATATGAATAACAAGCAAAGAGAAAAAACCCTCTTATTACAGACAATTAGATGATAACATAACTCACATATTTGCTATGTTCTAATACATAGCCACTTGGGATATCTTCAATGACTGACTTAGACTTAACATGTATTTCTGAGTTGTACTAAAGAATTAACTAACATTTTGGGTTTTTCAAAAGAATAAGTAAGCCTAAATTTAGTCACTGTTAATTAAATGTAGTTTTAGAAACTCTACTCTTCAAGTACACATCTCATTTATGTGGGTTTTTTTAATTGTCCCCGTATTTGTGATCCAGAAAAGTGTAAGGTTTTTCTTATTTTAAGAACCCTGACATTTCAACTTACTTGTTTCTGCTGTAATATGAAGCTTTGAATCATAAAATATTTTCCATTCATGATTTGTGTTCATATTTTCTTATCAACAGATTTCTCACAGATACTCAACAGCGTAAGCAAACCAAATTTCTGCACAGAACTGAAAGTAAATGACTGTTACTTAGCAGTAGGAATGAAAAATACTGAAGGAAAAGGTTAAAATATGCTTTTGAAATGTTATATTTCTTTATCACACGCAACGGGCTTACTCAGCTGCAGGCAATTTCTTAATTTTCAGGAACTCATTCCATGTTTCACCCTAATTTGGTCCGAGACAGGTACAGCTGATCTTTTGTGAATTAATACCTATTACAAGGAATTTACCAAGTGCTGATGTTCCCTCCGAGCCCCCAGGAATCGAGTGCACTCCCCGGCCCTGAGCCCAGAGGACAGAACCAGCACGAGAGCAGTGCAGCCAGGTTTTCCCATGCAAGCGCAGCACGGTGGACCAGGAAAAATTCTCCAGATTCTTCACGCTTGAAGACTTGGAACAATGACGTAAAGCCAACAAAACTTTTTAAAAGAAAACACTAGAGGTACTGGCAATTCAGAGCTGCCCAGGAGGTAAAAATCCGTAATTCAGTTTGGAAAACAGTGGGAGCAGGGCGTGGTGTGCCCACTCGCCCCCTGAAATTTTGAAATGTGTTCCCAGAAAACAGCTCTCCACTGGCAGAGCCCACTGGGGATGGACACAGAATCCCTAGTTCACAACCAGCATGCTGGGATGCTGCGGGACAGAGGAGTTTGAAGAACAGTAGGATGCTTTAACGGGCACATTTCCCCATCACCATCCTGCTGCAAACCAGCGCTGCTCGGGGGCACGCTGAACATGTCGCTGCGTGCTTCATCACCGGGACGCATGGGTGGCACTGAACACCTTCCGAGAGAGCTACAACTATATAATATTACCATCTAAATTCGTGTTACAGACCAACGTGAACTAAGGCGTTGCGCAGGCCAGGAATTCCTCTGCATCCGTGGTCAGGGAGCAAAGGGGAAGGCAAATAAATGACACAACACGGTGTGCAAATCATCAACCAAAAGACGGCGAGAGACACCATGAGCTACAACTAACTGTACAAGGAATTATATCTGTTGAGAACTTAAAATGCAAATGTTAAGTTTTATTAATCTACTTCTTAACTGCAGATACAACCAACACAAGCTCCTGAAATAATAAGGTAAAATGGGAATTTAGAACCTAAGAGAGAGAAAATGAGTGCCAGAAATTTTAAGAGGATGAATAACACAGGAGAAGAATTGGAAGACCAGAAAATGGGTCATTATAGTAATCAGGTGAGAAATAGTTAATAGAAGGATTTACATGTTACAATAAAATTAAGAGGTAACTATTTGAAGCATACCAGTAGGTGACATTACAAGGCACTTGTGAAAAACCAGAGTACATGATTTTATTTGTTTGTTCTGGCTGTTCGGATAACTTTCCTGTTTTCTTCTTTGCAAATTCAACTTCCTTCCCTCTCATCCATCAAACCTCCTTCTCTCTTTTCACATATTATTTTCAGCTCAACAGATCCCAAATTCCTTTTCCCGTTGCACCTTTGCTCCAGGTCCCCTTTATTTCTTTATCGCCCTCCACTCAGCTCAGCAATTTAATCTGCATTTGCAACCATATTCCCACCTCATCCAGCGGACCACTACAGAGGTGACAGGGAGAAACAACAACAAAAGGATGAGCAAAAACTGCTGACCAACAAGCAAGGTAAAAAGCCCAGGGAAAAATGGCAAGGAAGCTGCTGGATTAATAATATCAGATTTGATTTAATGGCATCTGCTCTCCTCCATAAGCAGCAAAATAACCATGTAATAAACATTTTTAATGTATGTTTAATGTCCATTATAGATGTCATTTATGGGATAACCACCCAAGCTTGCAGGAAGAGACTGCCTCATCCTTCAGCAATCTCTGTCCTTATTCTGCACCTCTAGGATACCGTTGAAATGGAGAGAACAAACACCCACATACGTTTCTATTCTTTCGTAGTCTGTACAGTGAGTCTTCTGTAGAAGCGGTGCTGCTAGGAGCACTGCAACGAGCTCCCCTCATCAGCTGTGACCTAGGACGACTTAGTATACTACCAGGCATAGTATGACTGTTTAATTATTTATTGAGATAAAACATATAGAGAAAACAATGTTTTACCAATAGGAAGTATTTTGCAGAATGGCTATTCAATAATGTTTTGAAGAAGTGATTTTGTGAACATGGGCTCCTGCTATGGGATTTTTTTTTTTTAAATAGTGCATCTAATTTTTAGCTATCTAAAATCTTGTTAAATCTGTTCACTAGGATACATTTTCTTAATGTCTCAACCAAAAATGATTACAGTGTCACGATGCAAATAATATTTGGAAAACATCAAATTTTACTTCTGTATGTTACCATTGTGCTATTTTGCTAATAAATTTTGTAAGCCCCCAGGAACTGGCATATATGTTAAAATCATCTAGGGTCAGCTTTAGCAATTTACAAGCTTCGGTGGTTCAGAATTTCATATTTTTAAGAAAACATGGCATGTGTTTGTATCAGCAAGTTTCATCCGTCATTATCCATCTCCCTCCTACACCTTTCTAGTATAAAAACCCCTTCTGCTTGCTGACAGAATACTAATTTGGCTTCATTTAAATGCTAAAGCAGCATAGTCCAGCTATCTCATTTAAAATATGTGTAAAGCTGTGAAACAATTGACAAGCACAATGAAGAGCGTCTACCCTAAGATCTGCATGGAATTATTTTTCAATAGACACTAAAAAGCCAAAAGCCTAGACTAGCCAAATTTTTCTTCCACACATCAGGGAAAGGAAAAGGGCAATATTTACCTAGCAGCTCACCACTTCATACCACCTGTTAAGATTAAAGGTCAGGCGATGTATACCCAGAAAAATATATATATATATATGCTTCTATTTGTGCAAGGGGAGTCACTCATTCTTGTGACTTCAAGCACATATTTATTCTGCGTGTGCAATAAGAAAATGTGCATTAACAAGGCCTGCATCAAATATAAATTAAGGCCAAGAGGAATTTCCATATATGAATAGTACAAAACCCCTAAATACAGAGCGCTCTATGGACAACAACTGGGCTGGTATCCCTCAGCAGTACCTTCCAGTGACCTGTGTTGACGAGTCTCCCAGACTTCTCTCCTTGTAAAGGTGTAGTTTTAAGGCTTAAAATGGAGAGTATAATGAAACTTGAATTTGCATGATTCATCGAGTTGATTCCAAATCCTGGGTGTGCACGTACACGGAAGTGTGTACGTGGGGTTTAAAGAAATACACATAGCTTTATGTAAAAATGCGTGATGTGTGCTACCATCTTTGTACACCCACACACGAATAGAGAGCAGGAAATAAAACTGTGCAAGGGACCCCTCACACCACGGCTAGCCACAACATGCCCGAGAAACAGTGACCACCAAGGCCTGGATTTGATTAGCATCAAACTGCTCCACGTCAGAGCAAACTGGGAGCCTCGCCTCGTATTTCTAGGGTGCACAGCTGAAGAATTATTCACTCGGATGGTCTCACACAGTCTATTTCAAGTTCCAAATCAAGGCAGCTTAGCTTCCCTCCCACAAGCGAAAATGCAGACACAAGCTAGCGTGCTAAAATTTTCCTCACAATGGCAGAGAAGGTACATGGGCAAATGAGATAGCAAATGAGATAGCAAAACCTGTTAAACTTTACAACTGAGACTAAGATGAGAAGAAAGCAACCGTCTTTTCTCTTTAAACTCTCTAATTCCTGAGAAGCTAAAAAAACGCAGAGATTTAGCAGCAGAAGAGTCACTAGTAAAATAGTTTGTTTCAGAGGGTAAACATAAGTTTTGTTGTGCTGACTGCAAGAAGACAGTAACTGCCGTTGGACACGTCTATATTTCTAGATACAACCATCTCATTTACAATTCAGTATTTTAAAGAAATGAAAACATGGAAGACCTGACCATAGTTCTAAACCTGCTTTGTACAACAAGACTAATGCAGGACTGAGTTAAGGAGCTGACCCATATACTGAAAAATAGGATCTAAAATTAAATAGGAAAATGTACATCATTATTTTAACTTAGCTCAAAGTTGCACAGCTAAATCTCTGTGCAGCAAACTGAAAAGTTATCTATACACTGCAGATTATTATGCACTCAGTGAACACCCAACATTTATATCATTTTTGCTATGTTAGTGGTATTGAATTTTTCATGCATTTTAAAGTTGGATAAATGGTTAGGAAAATAATTCAATAGGTCAGACATTTCATTAACTTAAATATTAACAACAAAATCCTCCAAGCAGAATAAAAATGCTCTTGCCTGTGGACCTATGTACTTGTCCAGGGCAGCAGAACCCACTGAGAATCCTTCTCAGCTTGCCAGAAGGACCAGGGTGCCAGACACCTGGGGCTGCACAACCTACATTCCCTGTTCAAATTGCTCATGTTTAGTTCCTAGCTAACACTTTACTTTTCGTCTAGATTTACGCTGACGTTCTTGGTCCAAGGGGCCTTGCTCCCAAAGGAACCTTTGCTTTGCTTTAATTTCTGAACGGACACTGAATATCAGCTTAACACTGTTTAATAACTTAATCAAGCATACATACATTAGGACTTTGATAGTATCTAAAATATTTTCCAAAAATTTATAAATTACCTGTCTGCAATGATCTAATGCCAGTGAAAGAGTCTCTTTCAAACACCACTTATTGGTAACAAGCATGAGCTCGTTGTCTTGATGTCAATGGCAAAATACCATTGACTGCAATGAAGCCAGTGTCTCACTTGGACATGCTGTATTCCGATAAAACGGGGATTACACTGCATTGCAGAACTGAAAAGGATGGGTACAGTTAAAATGAAATGCTAGAATGAAAGCTGACTGTGTAAAAATAGTATTTTCTTATTCAGCAGACCTACCCTACAAATATATTCAATCTCATAGCTGCATATACTCACGGCTAGAAAAAAACCCAGGATTACTTTTTATTTCCATTTCAGAGATGGCACATTTATGGTGAGAGTAAGCAGATTCTGTTTATATTGTCTCTCACTCTTGTGATTTCATCATGAGTCTCACTAAAGTCTGTCTTCCTCCCCAAACCACAAACTTCTGAATCTCAGCTTTTGTTAGGAAGACAAACGCACAAGTCCCATGACTGCATAGAAAGATCTGAATTACTGTATCGGGGGGGGGGGGGGGGGGGGGGAACCCCCCCCCCCTTAATTTTCCTGATATCTGAAGCCCTAAGGTTGACTAGCTTTTCATCATCTGTATAATCCCTAATTAAGGACAACTGAACTTCCAAATTCTACACACAGGCAGAGCCTGCGCAAGCTGGAGCAGCCCTACTGTAAATACTGCCTGCAGAATCCTTATTACCATGTAAAAGTGAGAAAGACAGCCTTTCAGACACCAAATTAGACTTGCAGGCAACATGCATAGCGTAGTTAGGAGAAACCATTTATTTCCAAACTTGACAATTTTTACCTTGTGGTCCCCAAGACAAAACGAACACGGCACTTTGTTACCCTTCAATAAATCTTCAGCTTTTCACAGCGCTGGGTTATGAAAGGTTCTAAGTTACACTTACGTAAAAGGAATTCATAATCTCTCAGGGATGTAAAGAAAAGCTTGGACACAACCCAAGTGTAATCAAACTACTAAAACAAAAACCACATGCAAAAGCGAACGAGAGAAGTTGTATGGCAATATTTCTAGCTGGCTGTGCTCTGTAAAGGGCTGTTGAAACTCCGGTGTAAAGGACACTGTTGTTAGTGCTAATCATCTCTTCCCAACCCACTGATATAGCATGTAAAACTGTGGCAGATCCAAGACAAGCTGGGAACAACCTGCAGTTTTGACATGTCTCTCCTTCCTCTTGACCCTAGAGGAACCTCTTCCAGCTGTTCATGTCGGCAGTAAGCAAGAGCCACACATCAGCTCTTCCCAGTCACAACGTTAGTGACTTACTAGTATAAGATGCAGATGATAGCAGCTCTTACTAATAGCTGCTCTGGATCCTATATTGTCAACTCTCAACTCTTCTAGCCTGCTTTGTTAACACCTGTGGTTTACTGCAGCAGAAGCCTACAAGGAACTAAAGCAGCCCAGGTCTCAAGAAGAGTGATGCCCATGGTGGAATGAAGGGAACTGGATGCATCCAATTTGGTAAGACTTGCCCTTGCATCTCAGGCACCCAAGACTTCTATCACTCTATGGCAAAGTACGAGAGAAGATACAGCCTAGCAAGATGAAATGAAAAAGGGCTGTAAACTGAACATCAAATGAGTTTGGAACTGGAGAGAGCAGGGAGCAAAGTACACGTGCTCAGACATGGCCTCCTGCTTCACTAGATAAGTAAGAATAGGGTGAGCAATGTGATTCAAGAAGAAAATTACATGACACAGTATGTTTTATTTCACAGCATGCTGAAAAATGATTAAAGAAATGTGAAGAAGAGTAAAAGACTTGCTCTTTTAGCTTTACTTTCAAATACAGCAATATAACACAGAATCATCCTGATATGCTGCTGTATGCATCACTTCTATGCCTATTATCCAGCTTCTTAGAAAAATGAAATCCAGACCTACACATTTTATCTTAGAGCAGCAGCACAGGTTTTGTAGAGTGAGAGCTTATGAATGGTAAAACAGGAATTTAGCGCAGTGAAAACACAGTCCAAGCTCAGGGGTCTATTCTCTTCTGATTGCTTTTATATACTTCCAGCATTCAGGAAAATTACGCAGAAGCATTAGGAGTAGAATAGACTCCTGTGAAATGAGCTCACAAATGAAATTAAGAGAGGGAGAGAGCAGTGAATAAATGAATCCCCTGAGCCAGAAGAATGCCATGCTGGAGTCTCACAGGAGGATATGCAACACGTGCTGCTGTGCACCTACTTTTCAGTGGACCCGTGTAAATTATGAACCTGACAGCAATGCCATACATACCCACAGGCTCTTCCTAACTTCCCTCCCGCCCATCAGCATGCTTCCACAGAGAACTGCCAAGGAGACTGACACAATGAAAATGCAGTGGTTTGGCTGCCTTTCAACCTTCTATATACCCTGGAGACAGAAGGATTACTTATTATTAGCAATTATGAAATTTAATCCACTATACTGCATTGCATATGATCAAGCTTTATTGCACTCTAGTGAGTCTTACCCTAGTATAAACACCAGATTATAAACCTATTTTTTAATGCATTGACTTTAATTTTATATGGAGTCAACCTTCCCTGTTGCAATGTGGTCACTTCATTCTGTACTTCTGATAGTGTGGCTCTTGAGTCTGCGAACAATTTAAGTGTATGCTTCTATCAGTGCAGAGGAGAAAAAAAACCCCACTAACTTGATTTCTCTTTCCTACCTTCTTTTTAACAAATGAAAACCTGAAGAACATGTGGATTAGCTGATAAACTTAAGGCTGCAGATGAAACTTGGCATACTAATAGGAATGAAAACCACTTCTCCTAAATCCTAATGCCACGCTATATTCACAGAATCATCCTGGCCTTACTTGCTGTATCCACACAATCTGAATGGGTAAAATAAGAGCCATAAAAAACATCCCCCCTGTGTGCAGTCTGGGCAGGCACTCTTAAGAAGTGGTTCACAGTCTTCACTCTCTGCAAGTCTAAAATCAGATGTACCACACTGTTTTCTTATAATGCTCTTTGTTCTCATAAACTAGTAATGGTATTTATGAAAAATCACAACACCCTTTCTCACAGACCGCTAGTTTAAGTGAAAAATGATTATGATTACATAAGTGACATTGCATTTACTGATCACAGTTATGAAGGAAAAAACGTTATAAAAATATGTACTCTTTGCCCAATCAAGGGTTAGCAAATATTAATCCTTGTAAAACAGTAAAATATCTAATTAAAAGGAGAGAGAAAGCAAAAATGAATTTTTAACGTAGCCATCTATCATGACACCTTCCATCCTGGGTGGAAAGTGTGTTTATCTGCCTCTGCTTTCCCTACCCAACACGTACACCGACAAACCCTTTCCCACAAACGCTCATGTTTTGCTAAATCCAGCTACCCGGTGGCATAGGCTTTTCCCCTGGGCAGCAGACAGGAGTGCTTGGTGCTCCTTGCCTGTATCAGTCACGCTGCGCTACCAGAGGGCACTTGGCAGAGTGAGGAGAGTGGTACGAGTTGCTACTCCCAACTGAGCGAGTACTTTTACTTAAGCCACTATGCCACTCAACACACAGTGACTTATTTTAAAGAGGCATCTGGTGATTGACAAGTGCCACCAGGAGTGTAAGTAACAGTACACTTTCCTATGGATTTTCACTTATGTCTCCACAATCCTTCCCTTGACCCAGACCAGAACTCCGCCTTTCTCTGTACCTCTCTCTCCTCTGTATTATTTCCAGCTTCCCCAATCCTCACAGTAATTTCAGCTTTCCACCATGGCTCTACTACTCCTTACCTGCAGTTCTTCCCACCCCAGCACTGCAAGTCACAATATCCTCACCACAACGAGGATATTAAAAGGGTTCCCTCTACTCATTTTCATGACAGTTGTGGGAACTTAATACCTCTGAAATAAACCATTCTTCCAGCTCAAATGCCCAATCGGTTTGAAAGTTCAAAAGACTGACAGCATAATGCCAAAACCATACTTCTTTAGGTTAAAAAGTATTCCCCAAAAGGAAACTTCAGCAGAGTAAATTGGTGACCAAAAATTCTAAAATACATGTCTTCTAATAATAACTATAGGTCAGAGCAAGAACCTCAGATCTTGTTTCTTATGTAACTACAACATAACCACAGTTAATCATCGTTCACCTCAAAATAAAAAGGAGCGTGATACTCTTAGTACTCTTTTGCTACAAACAGAAAAGTTAAAGCACCCCAAATTTAGACTCAATTCTGTCCTTCAGCAGTGATAAAACACAACTTGGCGAAACAAACCTATGCTGTGCATTCATGTCTACGTAAATGACATGATGTTCATGTAGAGTGAATGTCATTCCACACTCATGTCAGAACAGTGATTAATTAAGCAAGTGTCTTCAGTGATTTCTCTCACCTGAGCATGCACATCCAGAATTTCTACGCAGGATTCTTTCGACTGAGATTGGAAAGAGAGGTCTGCTGCTTAGGACAAGCAAGCAACAGATTGATTTCTAAGCTTATAACATGTTCATATAATCACATTAAAAGCATTTTGAAATTAGAAACAATACAGTTCTTTGATGATTTATCCACTAAGGAAAGCATTTTTATCAAAATAGCCATACAGATAATCTTCTATTCAGGGAAGAACCAAGTTGTGAACCTGACTGTTCAAATAATGAAAACATCGAGGCGGCAAATGTTGTCCTCTACAAGAGTCTGATTATTAAGACTGGGGAATTTAAATAGCACGGAAGTGAATTACACAAAGCTCACTAAATCTGGGGAGTTAAGGGAGTCTTACAGTCCAGGTTAGCATGCCTCTGTGTGACGATAATGATCCAAAGACTCTTTAGACGCTCCCGCTACCGCACACCGAGCACCGACGAGCTGCAACTAGGTGTTGCAGCAGTTGTCCTAAGAGCTGAAACTTCTGAAAGCGAAGGCGAGGATGAGCAGACAGGTGGTGACCGACCCTGGATGCAATAGTTTCCTTAATGCACGGCTTTCACTTGATAGTACAGGAAAAAATACAAAAGTTATTTCCTCTAACTTCAAGACAATATAGTTGTATATTCTGAATGCCTCATCCTGCAATGGCTCCAAATACCTTCCTTTTGATGATTCACAGAAGAGTACCATCCTCGTGTGTCCTTTTGACTCATGCTGAAGCATAATTGCTGCTCTTTTTCTATTGCTGCACCTATTTTCTCTCATCTGTCCTTTCTGTTTTCCTTTTATTTCTTTTAATCTTCTAAATTTATAGATATAGAAATAGTTTTCTAACTTTTATTCTTTTTAACCCTCTTGTACTTTGGCTCTTCTTTCTTTTCTGCAACTTTTCAGGAAGCCAGATACTGTCAAGAGTGCCATTTTGCCTCTTTTTATTCAATCTACTAATTTCTTTTGCTGAAATGAAAGTCAAAGGATCAGGAATACTTTAGTTCTTAAGATACTGTCCAAGCCTGCAGCTATTTAATTACAAACTAATTATGTGAATGACTGTGTTAGAAGTCATTAGAGGTCTAAGGGATAATGTCATGTATGATAGAATATAAAAGCTACAAATAGGTTTTCAAGCAGCAACACAGTATGTTACCTACAGCTGCAAATGCTTGTTAGCACAGGTGAGGCACATTGAGACCAACTTTGCCATCTATACTACTCTGGTTTTGCCTGCCCATCAACTGTCACTTGTAGACTAATCTTGCTCTCCATCACAGACACATAAACACCACTTTAATTCTGCTTAAATAAAGCAGGATCTTGCTTTGTAAAAAAAAAAAACAAACCAAATGATCAGGACTATAGATAATAGCCTTTTGAAAGGTAAATCCACCAGGATGAGAAAATCAGTATAAGGAATAACTCCTGAGTGGAGCTGAACTGTAGCTTTCTGGAGCAACGTGTGAAAGTCTGAGAACCAAGTTCAGAGTCCAACAGGTGAGCTTGAGGGTTAAAATGATTTGCAACTGCTAAAAATTGACTGATGGGGGGGAAAAGGTCAATGTTTGCTCTAAAAATAGCAGAATTATACATGTGATGTATTCTTAAACTTCTGTCCTTGTAAGGAGGAAAGGTGTCAAAAATTTAGGCAAGGGTGACTTGAATCATACTAAAAAAATGCTCAGCCATACTACATTCACTAATTTGGCAAATGCCAAAGACAACTTTCTTCTAAGTCAATATGGCTTCCATCATGCTGAAAGAACAACTGTTCTTCTTCAGTGTGACCACAGAAATCCTACTCTATGCACTCAGACGTAGTCTTCCTGGATCCATGAACAGCAGCAAGACCTGGTTAATACATCTCACCTAACAGACAGGGGTGAAGGAAGGTGTTACCTGGCTAAGAGGAACATCAAGATGATCAAGAACCTAAGAGGAGCATCAAGACGATGGGCAATCCACTAGGACCGTATATGCTTCCCTCTCCCAAATAACAGCAAAACCGAACAAGATGAACGGCAGTGACATTTTTGGTCCTGCATACAGCACCCAGCACCACCCAGCCTGTCACTGGGCCAGCCCTGGATGCAGGTGGCATTAGCATTTGCCCTGAAGGCAGCTCTGGCCATTCGGAATTTCCAGACCCGTGTGAGAAAGGAGATGGTGGAGTGGCCTGCAGATCACCTGCTGGGTCTTCTTGGAAGCAGAACCGAGATGGCAGCCTGCCACCGGGAAAAAGCCAACTTCTGCCCCGGCGACTGACAGGCTTGGTCTTGATCCCTGGAGGAAAATGTATTGCTGCTGGAAAAGCGAACCTGTCTGTGAAAGGCCCAAAAAAAGTATGAATGGACAATTTAGGGAAATAACTACTCCTTATAACTCCCCTTTTTTCATTAACACTTTACTTCTTGCTTTGTTTTTGAAATAACTCATTTTAAGACATTAAATAAACGATACAGATTCTGCCGCTTCACTAAATAACTGGACATTCTTAGTAATTAAGCAGGTTTTCTACACACAGCGGAAGGAAATATTCTAATTAACTGATTATATTTTTTTTTCCATGGCATGGAGCACATAAAAATAAGCATTTTCAATAATCATTATTACTGCTACAGTATATATTAATACATTTCAGATAAATCACTGCCTCTACTATCAACTCAGCTACTGCTCTTGCAAATAAAGCAATACCTTGTTACCTAGCAACTGAGCAAGTCCCTGCTACACTGCAAAAAAAAAAAAAAAAGGAAATATATATATTTATATATCCCCTTGGTTTCATGTTGAGAGAACATCCATAAAGAACAAAGAATAATCCACTCAAATGCCCTGAAATTCAATATTTAAATAAAATGTTTGATCCTCCACGTTTCATGAGTATCTTCAGAAGCTAGGTCTAGATTAAACATGCATTACCTCTTACTGACAATGTTCTTGCTATGCATTTCTTGGAATATTTTATTAATGCATATATAAGTACACAGACATTACACGTATAAGTCATGACAGGCTCTTAATGCTACATCTGATCTGTATTAGAATAGGAACAGCTATCACAGGGCTTTTCTGAAGTCCGTTTGCTTATGCTAAATCAGTTCCTTTCCCGTTTAACATAGCAAGGCACAGTATCACCTCTTACTGATGCAATGTCTCTTTTTAGGGTACTGTCATTTGTACAAATTATTCTTTGCCTTGCATAAAAAAACCCAAAACCCATATGTACTACAAAACCCACCACTTTGTTGCTTTATATTTCATGTCTGTTTGTGACAGATAGCCAACACTGCGCGGGTCAAAACCGAACAAGGGTACCTCATGAGTCCTACTTGCACAGACGAGCTACTGTCCCGGGCAACACACAAATTCGGCAGCAGCCTCTGAACCCCCTGGTTACCAGCATGTGCCTGCTCCACACTTTACTCTGAGTTGCAAAAGGCAGCAGAAGTATTCACGGCCCCATGACTGCACAGTATGATAACATACCCTTCACTGCGACAAGGACTGCCAATAAGCTTGTGCAACAGAGAGAATACAAAATCATGAAAATTGCTGTCCTGAAGGCCCACAGTTTCATCAGTAGGTAACTGCTCTCACATTCAACGTTGTCTAGGTCATCCCACTGCCCCCAGATCCAATATGAAATACAACTGAAGACAGTGCAAATTTCACCTCAAATTTAGTGGCTCATCACAAACCACCACTGCTAATCACAAATTAGATGATCACTAAACACCATGCAAAGATTTTGAATGCTGCTCCCAGTAGCAACATCTGCAGTGAAAGTACTCCTGAAACATGCTATTAATGTTCTCTTGGAACTTTCTGAAGTCAGGTATCTCTTAGTATACAAGGATATTGGCTCAGTTAATCGTAACAGGAAAGTATACACAATCTATATCATGCTGCCTTGAACATCTGCTGCTGCTATAATCCTTGATAATTCATAGCAAAAATATTCAGAAAATTATATGCTTGCACCCAAAGGCACCTCATTTTGCATGGCTCTTACCATTACTACTTTGAAATCTTTTGCAGCTTGGTTTTTGCCCATTTGTTTAACATTCTTGCAGCCTTTAACAACTAGGTACCATAATTCACCTCCCAGATGAATGTGTGGAGTTCAGTAAAATGCATGATGCATATGGATGGGCAAGTGTATTGGATGAAGTATCAGCTACCGTGGCATTCAGAAGCCTCTTGCAATAACAATTTTAGAAGTTAGTGAAACACTACAACTTATACATCTCACAAGGATAAAGCAAACATCAGAGACCATACCCTACAGGCTTTGCATGACGAAGTCTGTGCATATTGTCTCTCCCTCTGGAACACAGTCTTTAGTGACAGATGGCACCACCACTACCTACAGATGGCTCAAATAGGGGCTCCATAGCTTTGATAAATACTGCAATCAACTCCTAGGATAGGTACGGTTCAGGCAGCAGAGCAAACACAGGGAATAAATCCCTCAAAAACTTCTTAACTGTCGAATAATCACACACATAGTATTATCCTAAACAGACAGATGAAAGTCCTGGGCCCTTACTAAGCTGACAGAAACTCACGACTACTTAAGAGGAGGTCAGTAGTTTAGGATAAAATTGTTTGAAACGAGCATCACTCAATTTCTTATCTACTTCATCCAGAAAACCATTTCCACTTTCATCATGGACCAAGTGCTCCTGGTGAAAGTATTCTTGCTTTCCAGTGGAATTTGTTATACTTTGGAGGAGCAATCAACCCTATCACTGACAGGGCCTTGGTTTGGTTGGTAGAAAACATCCTTGCCTCAGACAGATGATTCACTACAGTGAGCAGAAGTATTTGAATCACTACTCTAAGAAAATCAAAACTCATGGACCGATACTGGGGCTATTTGCAGCAGACTAGCATAATCTTTTCTAATCTTCTATAGAAAGCTGGGAATAAGAGCAACTGGAGTGATTTCATAAAGGAGCATTTGCTTTAGTTGAGCACACATCTCGGAGACCCTGCTCTCTCATTCCCTACTGCTGAAAAAACAAATATGACTTTGCAATGCCTTTTGTGGCAACACAGGGCTAGCAATGGGCCATGTTTGCTACGTATCTTCAGCCACTCATGCTCTGTGCCATTTGGGCAAGTTTTTTCCACCAAGTGGCATCTACCAGAATGTTCTCATTGACCAAGCACTGCAATGCTATGGGCAGCACATACGCAATAAAAAATACACCAGTTCCAGAAATTTGTGGACGTTCAGCTAAGTAATAGGAATATTGCATTTTCAAGTTGATGTCAGGACACAGAAGGGATGCACTCTGATAAAACTAGCATGCCCCTTGCTCTAATATGCATACTCCCTGTTATGTAGAAGTATCTTACGTATCCAAGATAAACATACATAGGTATAAAAATATCTCCCAGATACATTAGTGAGGGAGGACTAAAGCTCCATTCAGGGTCCTTGGATTACATGACAACTTCCCCAGCCCGCACCTGGAGTATAATAGAAAATAATTATCTTTGCAGAATCCTCACAAATACAGGTCAGTAAGTTTTGTATCCCAAAGAGTAAAACAACTCCACCCCACCACTAACAGGCAATATGACGTCTCAAAGCAGCCCTTCCGAAATCTAAATTAGAATATGCCTACTGGATTCTTGTCTGTGGAAGAAGATACCAGAAGACAAATAAAAACTGTAATCATTTAAACCTTGATTACAGTCCAATTACTACAGTATCTAGAATCTCTCCTGCAGACCTGAAGTTTCTATTCCCTTCTGCCATCACTATCTTTTCCAGAATACAAACAGACAACATTAAAATTGCCTGTTTTCAACTACTCCTGTCGACAATTTAACAAGTTTACTATCCCTGACTTCAAGTTTCACAGCCTGAAAATATACTGTAGAATTAGGAGGGAGTCCACTTTGTCAGAGCTTCAAGAAACAGAAAAAACTGTATCAAAATTTTTCATTTATGATGAACTACCTCAACTTTTACCCCTTTTCAGATTATAGAAAACCATGACTGACATTCTTCTTTTTGAGGAACTACCATGTAGAGAAGGGAGACAGATATTGCTATAGTGTCAATGTCATTTCTGAATGCATCACACAATCTTTTGTAGTATGTCAAAAGTATAAACAAAAACACTCCATGTGTCATAGTCTACAAAAGGTATCAGGTTTTATAGCGTAATAATGCATGACAGCTCTCTTAATACTTCTGATAATTCAGTAATTATGTAAATACCTTCAAATTTGATTACACACACACACACCCCCCATTAAAGTTGGAGCCAAACTCCAACTGCTTTACATCTGAACGTTGCAACATGAAAACCTTTAGACTGAACATGGTTAAGTCAATTTTCATATTGCTGGACTCTACCCTCCCTCTGCTCACTGCAGCAATGTGTGACAAAGAGTGACCTGACATTACACTATGATCCCCTAATCCTCAGTTTGACGGGGTAGAACGTGGGGATACCTCAAGGCTGAGCTAAGCTTCGACCACCCACTGCCTCCCATGGGCAGGGAGATCCAGACCATCATCTCGTCCTCCAGCAGGGCCCAGTGTTGAGGTGGGAGGGCAGGAACTGGAGGAATGACGGTAAGCTGGATGGCGAGATCCACCTTGGAGACCACCAGTCAAGAGGATTCTCCACACACACTCCAGTAGGGCAGTTCTACCTCTCATTCGCCCATGGAGAAGCACAAAGGCACCAGGGCAAATATGTGAAAGTATAAACTTCAGACTCAAGAACCAAGGGGGAGGCAAGTGGCAGAAAAATGTAAGATAAACCAAAAGTGCTAAATTCCACTTAATTTACATGCTTGAATCAACCGTTTTCCTGCTATTACCACCTCTTTAGGAGCACCTGACTTGTAAGGATCTCCTACAGTCCTAATAAATTAAAGTAATACTTCAGGGACGTTACTAGTTTTTAACTAGCTTCCTCACCCTCTTAGTTATGTCATCGCTGCATTAGGATCAACATAACAGGCTTTTAACCAGAACAGGTTGTGGTGGCTGAAATAAGATATTCTAAAAATAAGATTTTTATAAATGTGACACATCAGCCCCTAGCA
This sequence comes from Haliaeetus leucocephalus, assembly GCF_000737465.1. NCBI lineage: Eukaryota > Metazoa > Chordata > Aves > Accipitriformes > Accipitridae > Haliaeetus > Haliaeetus leucocephalus. The sequence continues at coordinate 14,690,943 of NW_010972587.1, forward strand.
ATAGCAACAATACCAGATATAGCTTCTGTATAATGCACGAACACAGGCTTACTTCCATGAATCAACAGTTTTGCATTAAAGTATAAAATCATCATCATATACAGATAACTAAAAGTGAAGATTGGTTAGAAAAGAAATTTTATTTTACATGAGTATTTGTACCTCCAGTGATATAATGTGATTATGGAGGTCAAATAACAATTCTATTACTTAAGTTACATAACTCAAAACAGGGTGCACGTCAATGCAAGAACAACATGGAAAGACGGCTGCTGTTTTCTATTTATTCACTGCTGCTAATTCAGATTGTTTCTTTTACAGTACTTCTGTTCTGAACTGCTTTTGCAAAAGAAATTTTCTTACAAAATGTCCAAGTTCTTATACCATAAGGCATGAAAGACATTTTTTCAAAACCAATTCTATTCTATGCTCTGTAGCTAAAAAGGGATTCTTCTCTTGCAAAGGTCCCAGCATAGACTACCAACCTCGGACACCAAAGAGCAGCAAGCTGGGGAATCACTTCCCAGTCTGACCCAAGTTACTGTCCTCAGCTGGTGTGGTCCCACTGCTACAGGGCATTACCAAGTCCTCCGGCACCACACATGTACAATGCTGCACCACACCAAGAGTCAGCAGAAGCATGTGGTAGCTTTTCTTTACTTGTGAAAATAATTAGGAAACTGTCTGTTCAAAAGTAAAGAAGCTTCCCAACCTTCTGTTGACGGGAGTGGTCTTTGGTATACATAGTAACAAAGAAAATAGAATCTGAATGCAATCAACTATTTCAACAGGAAAAATTGCTATTTTGGGGGATATGACTTGCTCTTCAGCTTAGGTCTTAAATTGCATTTATTTTTTAATGAACATTACCAATACTCCTATTACAGAAGCATAGTCCTGCAGTACTATCCTTAAATATCAAGACCAAAGGACTTCAACAAAATTTTTGACCTAGGAAGGTCACTTGCTTGTTTATATAGTAGAACATGGCACCTTTAATGAAATAGAGTTCAAAGCGAAACTTAACACTCTACAGCCAAGCTTTCCAGATTAGGACTCCCTAACTTCAGTTTTCTATTTCCACAACTAGGCATTTACAGAGAATATCAACTATACTAATGCTTCCTCTAAAGGCACCTTTCCTTTTGAAAACCACATAGTGAATTATAAAGTTTAGAGCCTAATTTTTAGGCCACAAAGATGGAAAATATTGGCCTCGAGCTTTCCTCTTCAACATTTCATTTTCTCTGAAGTTTTAGCCAATCAACTGGTCAATGCAAATGAATCAAGAAGTAAATAAAATCATATTAAAAGATGGCATCTTTAGCAAGAGTCCATGGGGCTTCTATCAGTGTTGGGGATCTCATGACAGCAATAGGGGGGTGCTTACTACCTTCAGAGAGCTATGTCAGGAGCTGCCCAAACATTGCTTCACTGCAGTTACAACTGAATGTACTCTAGTGCTTGTCCTTCTTCCCAGCACCCAGGAAGATTACTCCTGACAAAGTACAGGAGACATGATCTTTGGTCTGTGCAGTCACTGAAATCAATGGTGCTATGACAATTTACACCAGCTGAGAACCTTGTTCAAAATCTCTGAGTGCAACTCCTCAGGGTATGTGATGCTTTCTTCTCCTGCCCTACGCTTCCTTCCTCGTATCGTCACTGCAGAGCTACCGCTTTAGTCCAACGCAACTCTGTAAAGAACAAAAATGGTGACAGCAAGCCTTAGAGAGGGAGCAGGAAAGGGCACAGCCAAGCACTAGAGGTGGGAAGGGACTATTTCTTCCAGGTCAACGCCAAAGATTGTCCTGCGCTGGCTGGTGTATACTTACGAAATGAACACGATGCGGATGGCACTAAATAAATACTTGTTATTACGGTGCTGTGATCATGACTAACACATACACAAAGTATTTACAGGCCAAGTATGGAGCTGTTTGGCAGTGTGCTGAGATGGTTGGGTGCAGACACCAGTTTGGAAGCGCTCAAGTCCCAGCAACACATGACGACCCCAAAAATTAATATCTTGTGCTAAGGCAAAGGGCCTGTTAATGTCTCACACACGTCATAAAGGTTCTTTCAATATCAACAGAATCCAAGCAGAAAATGATAGTCACAATTTTTAGTGCTTTTCCCATACTTTCATGCTTAAAGAAGTGCAACTTTGCAGGATTCAGACAATATTAAAGATTTATTGCCATTTTGCACAAGTACATAAAAATCACATGGACAGTCAATTAACTAAATTAATAAGCAGTGGTGAAACCCCTAGGAAAAGGTTAGTGCAACAGGTTTTTAATCCTGTAAGCACCTATTAAACTTAATACTTGTACTGTGAGTTTTTAAATGAAGATGAGGTTTGGAAGTCTTTTTATAATATGCCTCCTGTAAACACCTGAGCTGGGCATAACCTGGATGAAGATTAAAAAGTACTCAAAGGTCTGTGAAAATCCTTGAATTCTTGTCTTGCTAGTGCTAAGAGCAGGAACACCACCACATTCAGGTTTTAAAGAAAAATAATACTTGCATTCAGTTTTGTAATGGCTTCAGTAAAAATACAAATGAGTCATACAATACTTCCCTTAGATTTTGCTGAAGTATTTTTCTGTGTGAGAGTTCACTCCAATATCCACTTACCTCTGTGGTGGTTTATAAATATTAGTACAGAAAGTTGAAGTTCTGTGTATTTTTATCATATAATAATAATGCAGGTGTTCACAAACCAATTGGGTACTCATTGATAATGAGCTTTCCAGGTGACTGCACTATTAACAAAGTAACACTTTTCCTACATGTTAGAATTACCTCTGAAAATACACCTGGAAAATAAAAGCATTAACAAAGCATCACAATGGTATAACAGCTCTTTGGTTACGGGATCCTGAAGGAGATAATTAGACAGTTTTCAGTTATCTTAAATTTTAAGTGTTTTAACTATTTGCAAACTGACAACTACCCAGCATATTTATTTATGCAATAAGTGACATTATCTAAGACTTTATAAAACAGTAAGAAGTTGCTAGATTACTTCTACAAGCACTTTTTATGAAGCAATTTAAAATTATGAGAACCTTAATACCATTTTCAAGGGGGTAAGATGAAGCCTAAAAACAGTCAGATGACCATGCATTACAGCAATTAAAACTTTTCTAATTAAAGTTACTCTATTATACATGTATATACACACACCTATACATACACATTTCAGTATTATATAATAAATCTGGATGAACACTGGAATTGACTTTTCATTTTCCTGTATTTGGAATAATTACATCCAACCATTTTTGTGGCTTACCAATTTACCAGTGGCTTTTACCATCATTCACCATACTTGGAAATAAAAAGGTAAGCATAATAGTGTTCTTCACTGAACAGAGGTACATGAAGAAGAAAGAAATTATCTTCAGTATACCCTTGGTAAATGAGACATATATTCTCACTGACATCTTTGCAAAAGCTTTACTTCAAAGTATATGGGACTAGCCAAGGCGGCATACATGCTAATACCCAGGTGCGTCAAAGGTCTGACTCCACTCTGCAGTCTGGAGGACAAGTCAACTAAATGAAGATGATCATCCACAGCTGGACAAGGAAAACAAGTGTTTATCACCTTCGTGTTTCGCTATGTTTAAATGTACTGAAAAACTAAATGTTTATTCTCCACTGTAGAGAAGTGCTTTCTGGAAAAAAGTTCTTCAGAAATTAAAAAACAGGCTAAAAATCTGCTGTCAAACAGGCAAAACTCCCTGCTGACTTCATCTGCTATTACTGCAGCTACTATTAAATTTACCCTTTCTACAGCATCAGAACTTAAAATATTCTAAATAACAGAAAAATCTCTTTGGATGCTTGCTGACTGCAGGAACCAGGGACAACATGAAGAAGAACAAACCAATTACATGTAACAAACCTCATACAAATCACCTTGGATTTCCTGCATCAAAAAGCTGGAAAAACATAAGCAAAGAGATATATCCTTCCTTAACACATCCCAGTTCCATGTTTCCAGTAAGAGCACACTCCAAAGGCAAAGTCCTGGGAGAAAGAACTTCCATCTCAAGCTTCCTAAGGCCTTTTTTCCCCACCAGACACTTATGTCGGGCACTGCTGATAAGCATATAGCATGGGTGATAGGTTTAGAAAAAACAGGATGGTTGCAATTACTTTGTTCTGGACCAGCTGGAATTTCCAATTGGCTTTCCCGAAGGAAAACTGCCCTCCTTTTTGGTTGTTTAGCGAGGGATCGTGCAAGTCTTGGAAACAAGTCAAGATATGAATATCTGCAAGGGGGGAAAAAAAAGTACAAATCTTAACCATCCGCAGAGTGAGCATGTCCCAGCGTTGAAGACCACTTTATAATGTTGAGCAAGTGCCCTCAAGTGATAGAACAGCCAGAGACTTTAGAAGATCCTCAAATACACTGTCCTTGCTCGCTACCTCTTCTCTTGATCAAGCTGCATTTCAGCCATTTGACTTTAACCCAATCTCAGTTCTCGGTGCAGAGAATATATTGGGATACAAGTCCTAATGAAAGAGAGACAAATGCTGGGTATCATCATTATACTGATAACACAGCAACCTGTATGTTCTTGTGATTTCTCTAGAGGTATCACAAAGATCCTGTCCAACCCCACAGAAATGCGCCAAGCAAGGACTATGGAAATATTATCTGTCTTTTAAGAAAGGTATTGCAAAACTCTCTTAAGATGTTCCTCAGTCAGCTGTGTTAGAAGTATCCCACTAGTAGGAGGCTGAAGGCAGTAAGGAATGGAGGAAGACCAGAGATGGTCCTGGATTTTCTCCTTTGTGCTTGAACATTTCCATGACAATCAGAACCTGTTTCACCCTGTGATCCAAGGACAGAGAGAGTCTCCAGGAGGCCTGCCAGCACTTCTCAACCCACAGTCACTATTCTTTTACCAAGGAAGAAAGGCTATCTCTCTGATGATTTTCCTTTGGTTAAGGCTTGTTCAACACCAGTATCATCGCTCCCTTACACTAGGCATAATGATCGTTATCCGCAGCTAACATGAAGTTGGGCACAAATACCATTTGCAATGCTGCAAGATACTTCAGAAAAATTCATTGGAGGGGGGGCAATGTCAACAAGATCCTTTCCTTTCTTTAACGCTATGCTCAAGCTTGCGAGAGTGAATCCAGCCCAAATTTGAGGTTTTTTTAAATGAAAAATCTTTGGAGAGAGGAAGAAATGTTTCCCAGTTGACTGAAGGACCTTTAAAAAAATTCTATTGCTCCAGAGTCCGTAAACAGAAGGCAGGAAAAAAACCCCAAACACCAGGTATCTCCTCTTCTTCTCCCAGACTACTGAGAAGTATATAACTCCATGTCAAAAGCAACGTGACCACTGAAACTCTCCCCAAAAATGCCCCACTGTCTTTACATGTAATCCATAAAGAGGATCTCTGAGAGGAATTCAAACAAGGGAGCAGACTGATAACATATAGAGCTAAATTGTTAAGAATAAGGTATGAGAAGACCTGCGCCTTTGACTCTCAATGCTCAAAATACTCAATTTAACATGCTCAAAGACTCTACTGAAATTATCAGATTTTGACACTTTTCTTCTCAAAGGCAAAAAAATACAGAAAGACTATGGATAGAGACAGCAATCAAACTACGACAATGAAATGCTTTCCTTAGCTTGATTACCTTGTCAAAGCCAGGTTTATCTAAAGCATAACCCCTTGATACTTGGAACCAAGACTACTGTCTTGTAGACAAGCTGGCATAGTTGGCACATGGACTAAGAGATCAAGTACAAGCAGCCCTCTGTTATTGCCTACACAAAAGGAAAAATTACATTGGATTGTGAAGAGTGCCAGGCTGGTACAATTTGCTGAAGGTGTTATTCTCCAAAATTTGACTGTGATTTCTTAAAAATAAGCTTGTAGCTCATATAAGTGTGAAGACAACATTGAAAATGTGAACTAGTATAAAACAACATGTTCCCAAATGTGAAAACAATCCCAAATCGTACCTCTCAGAGTAAAAACTGGCCAGTTCATCATGACGATTGTTGATTTGGAAGACTAATATAAATTTTCAACGTTTAGTAAGCAAAGCATTGTGATAATAGGAACATCAGGAAAAAAGTCCAGTCTTATAAATGTAATACAGTCATGCTTGGTATTTGGCAAATGAATAAGATTGGACCCAGAACGATACCATTCACTCTCATCTCTGCTGTAACTTCCAGTCTGCATGCAGAGCAGGTCTCTCAGGACCAAGAGCCAAGACAGCTCAAGTCCAAGGCTTGGCAGATTCTCAGTCTGCTGAAAGCAAGGTGGAAGTCTACTATTTGTGAAGAATATTATACATTATGCCTATCACTAACATTTAACAAATAAATACAAAGATCCTTACCAAAACACGAGCTGTTCAATGTTAAAGCAAAATCTGCACCCTCCCGATTGATGGAAATAAATTAAAATGAGCATTTGCAACATGGAATTCTGATTCCTCCGACATTGAAATGTCTTACTTCTTGGAATGTAAGTCAAATCACGACTGAGCTGGGTCACAGCTCCCTCCTCAAGTTCCTCAGTAGCAAAACTCTTACCTAGAGCCGATCTGCTTTAGTTTCTTAGTTCGGTGCAGCCTTCTTTGATGGCAGCTTCATTGACAGCTCTGTTCCTAATTTTCACATCTTCTACCCTCCCTTTTTAACTCCCTGTGCCCACTTCCAGTTAGAGGTGTCATTCCCCCCCAGAGAAAAACGCTAAGAGAAAAAGCATCAGGCCCTCAGCTTTCTGAATTAATTTTGGGGTACTGCATTTAAATGCCTTCCAAGTAGAATGAATATGTATAGTATATTTTAATTTGCCTTCTTACTGGATTAATTTATCTCTTCCTGACTATCATATCTCCTTTCTCTGGAAAAAAAAAAAATAGAAAGGAGCTCGCCAGCATTACAGAAAGCAGAGGTTATTTTGAATACATGAGCGAGTTCTTCCAATTCTCATCTGTCAACCATTTGCACAAATTCTTGAAATGGAACTTCTCAGGTGTGGAAGGTTAAGAGGGTCTGTGAGCGACTGCACAACCACAGCTTGTGTGAGTTATATACACATATCAAAAAGAACAGATCTCGTAGTGAACAAGTGTCGTCAGACCAAAATTCATCAGCTAAAATACCTTAGTCTCCATTCTTTTCAGAGTATCACTGAAATTTTTAGGATGCCATCAGAATGGAGTTTTAGCTCGTTATGGGAATTACACACCGTAGGATCAAGGTTTTGTACTTGGCAAACAAGAATCCACTTTACATGAATGCTTACAATTTGTATTCATATTTATTCAGGAGAAAACATCCCCATTATCACGCGACAACCTTCCACTGATTTTTTTTTAGCAGATTATTATATTTTATATTTTGGCATATACAGAAGATGACACAAACTGGTTCCTCGTGCGCATTCAAATGAGAAGTTACTATCCATCATGTCAGGGTCTACTTCAACACTAGTCTGTGTCTCATTAACGGAGTAAGTTAAAATGTTCTTTAAGGAGCCATTACGATACGTTCTATCACTAATCCTGCCACAGACGGACACTCTAGTTTTCCTCATTGATGCCGTTGCTGTTGAGAACAGTATGGAGCACACCTTGATTTCGTGCGTGTGGGCATGCATTGCCACTGCTCACGAAGCAGAAGGAATTTTGCAAGCATATGGCAACATACATCGGTCCACATGCTAAAAATCCTCAGGAAAACCGTTACTGCACGTGTGCAGCAAATTGAGTTCCAAATTAAATTCTCGGCTATCATTTTCTTCTCACCCAATACCAACACTGCCTTCTTGCCACAAGGTAAAATAACTGTTTGTTAAGATGTGTTTTCGAACACGAGCCTTTTCCGAGACAACCGAAGCATAAACCATCATTCTGATCTCTACACACTTCTGCTTTTCATCCCCCCCCCGGTTTTTTTTTTCTTTTTCTCTCCTAAACAACCGTAGCACTTCGCTCAACGCACCTTCCTTAAACCACCGAAAGGACAAACGGCGGTGCCTGGGAGCCGAGACCTCCCTCGCTCGCCAAGTTTCAGACCAGGGCACACCGCGGCCAAGTTACAAAGACCGAAGAAAACCCACGTCGGCAATACCAACACTGACACAAC
>NW_010972587.1:14699798-14975116 GCF_000737465.1 Haliaeetus leucocephalus
TTTTTTTTTTTTCGACACCAGTGTCTAAATAAATCTCGGCAGAGCTCGAATTCCTGCGTTAATACGAGCAAATAAGCATCCCACGGGACTGCTTACTTCAGCGCCTGCATCCCATTAAGCGGCACCCGCGCCGGCTAATCAGGGAAATAAAATACAAAAGATAACGCCCCTGTAATTTAACTTTACAAAATGTCAGAGGACAGAGTTGCACTTTCAGTCCCCCATGGCGGCTCTTATCTCTGACTCCGCTTCCCCGAGGAAGTTACACATTTGATGGCTGAGCACATTATCTGACAGGCTCAGCCAGCGGAGGCTGGAAGAAACATTTTAACCGAGTCAAAAAATTGGACTCCGTTCGGGCAGGTGAAGCGGCGGGGAGTACGGGGTTTGTAAGGCGGGCTGCGTTCCGCTGGCCCGCTCCCAGCAGACTTCTCCCAGACGCCGGCCCCGGGCCCTCGAGCTTGCCTTTGGAGCTACCAAGTCTCCAGGAGAAGCGGCTTTTCCGTGGAATAAAAGGCTTAATAAAAAAAAAAGCGAAGGAAAAAATTAAGCGTCGCTCTGCGGGCGCAGTTTGACACAGCCGATTCACGGCGCTGAAAGTTCGCGGTTGGTTTCAGCCTCTGCAAAGACAAAGAACACGGACGAATGATGTAGAAGCTGCAGACCCGGTACGCCACCACGGCAAACTTTCCAAGCACGCGTACAAGTCCACAGTCTGAATTTCTCAGCGACCTCACATTGACTAAATGTAGAAACCTAATTCACGAGCCCTTTTGTTTGGCATGTCCAACCGCGTGCGCTTATCTAGAACTTGGAAGCGTAGACGGCTTTGAGCACCTAAATAAATCCTATTTGGGGCTCTGTGTCCCTCAGAGCATCAATTAGGTCTTAAACGAGCGCTAAGCTGCATTTTTTTCAAAAGGAAACCTTTCAAGAAGTGAACAATCGTGTTCATAAATGGTTCTTTTGGTTATTAACAGTGTTGATTAACACCCTTTCTCTCCAAAAAGCACTGCTGTGGCATGCGCACAGCCCGCAAGCTCGGCGACGTGTAACGGGTCAACTGGAGTGACTCAACTCAACGCGGTGCCGACTTCGAATGCACGAGTACGTGTGTGAGGGAAGGCAGAGTAAGCTTTGCTATGAACCACTAAGAGCAACTCTTGATTATTTAAGAGCTGAAAGGAATGCTTAAAGTAGTGATGCAAACTCCTAGAGATAGAGATTTCTATACCATAACTGATTTTAGTTAATTAGCCCTGCCAAATCAATGTCGGGGAACCCCAAGCATTAATTCAAACGCTCGTCTTGGGATGAGGTTTGGAAAGTTATTTTGATTTTAACTGAATACTCTCTGCTTCTTCGCATAGCTCCATTTTTTTTCAATGAAATCTTATAGATGCAGTCTGGCGTTTACACAGATTAGATGTAGCCCATACGGAGAAGGACTGAACGGAACACAAAAGTTTCATTTCATCCTGAATCAGGAGAAAACATAAACACCTCGCAACGTTTCCTGAAAACAATTCCAAAGGTTTAGACTGTAAATATGAAAATGACCATTTCAAAACGTTTCTTTTTCATGTTTTCAAAACATGTTGATGCAGTATAAAATATTACGTCTGAATTGTCAGTGTCATTTTTGTTCTGACATGAACAGGTCTTTTCAAAGCAGGCATTTTGGCAGCATTTCCTTAAAATGTCAAATGATGTTTATGGGTTTGTCTAAACTTTTCCAATACCTCGGATCTCTATCCCTCCAGCTAACAAGACTTTCTGCACAGTTCTAACTGACTTTGTCCTGGATTTTGTGATCTGCATCTATAAACTGAAATCAGATCTTTAGTTTAGGTGGGATGTGATCCATTAACAGCTTTCTGAGTTAGGAGCAATACTTTAATGGACTTGCTAAGCCGGAGGAGGAACAGTTAAGGATGTCAGCGTGAGCCCGATGTGATGACGGCAGAGCGCGGTAGAAGTGCCGGCCGTTTTCTATACCTGCCATAAACTTCATTACTTCCACTGATTGTAACATATTGCAGACTATAGCAGCTCTGCATGAAGGAAGCGAGCATGTTAACAGCCAGCAAGTCCTGGGGAAGGATGAAGGTTTCTAGCGAGGTGGTGAAAGAAAGGGCATTTTTTTTAGAAATTCAGAAGCTCGGTGAGGAGCTCAAACATGAACCCAGACTGTTGTACTATTCTGACAGGGGAGATCTGCGTGATTTCAGCACAAGGCACAGCTCCCAGTCCGACCATCTCACCTTCACCTCACCTGGATGCCTTTCCAGCCAGCGGGTCTTTCTCCAAGGTCTGACTGTCCGTAGCGGTGAGGGCTGTGTCAGCGGCGAGTGTGACACATCTGCACCTCCATGATGTCATCAGCCCAGACAGTTGTACCCGACGATGTCACCCGCCTCTCGTTTCGGAATTGAAGACGAGGTTGCCTACCCTGACAGGACCAGATCGGGAAAGATAAAACTAAACGAAGCGCTGGACCGTTCACCTCTGTCAGAGCAGGAATGTGCGGTGGGATGCTTCACTGTCTGTTCTGTCGGGGAGATCTGTTACTATAAAGAGAAAAATTTTGCCTCCCTCATAGCCGTGAACGGGCCATTTCTTCAGTTAATGTTCTCGTGGAGGTCACGGGTTGGGCAGAAATGGGGGGTGAGAAGTGGGGACTGGTTTGAGGGCTGTGTGGGCCACTGCGTGTTTCAAGAAGCCTGGTGAGTTGTCTGTTGCTCAAGGCAGGTTAACAACTTATTTTAGTAATGGGGATCTAGTTAGAAGGGACAGGGATCCATTTAATGAGTTCGAGCAAGTATTTTTCGAAGCTCCAAAATCTTAGATGTGTACGTTGAGGCCAAACTCGATCAGTGACGGCATGGGTGGATCTGATTAGATCAGAAATAGAATTTTCTTCTCTTAAAAATTCCCTGTGTTTTTCATTGAACTGATCAGCGAAGTATGCTGATGTGCTGAGCACAGCGATCCAAGCTGGGTCCAACATTTCATTTATCTGTTGGTCTGTAGATCACTATGAGGAGCTGCTCTGGTGGCCATGATTCTTCTTGTAAGCAATTGGGCAGCTTGCTTTCTCTTTTACAGCCATGGGACGATCCTGTCAGATTGTTCTTGTGAGTGGCTTCAGAATTTTGGGGGTCCCCATTACACATTTCAGCAAGCTTCATCCATTGCTGTTGATTTGTGGACCTGGTTCTCTTAGCTGATGTGATGCTAGAAGGAAACTCGTAACTCCTAAAAGTTGGAGAACGGTAGACACCATGGGATTCTCCTAACGTGGCAGTGGCTTAGGCTGAGCAGCAGTGATTCGACGAGGGTGTGTTCAGGAATTTCAGATGAGGATTTCAGGAAAAGACTACCTTTATCATATTTGTCTGAATCAAAAAAATATCTGACCAGTGGGGTAGTACGACGAGGAGGTCTCCATTCCTAAAGGATGGCTAGAACTGGATCTGGTTTCCTATACTTGTATTTGTACCTATATGTACCTTAAAATCGGGTACTTTGGGGCATTTGTCATCATTGTGGAAACTGCTTGTAGGCAGAAACATTCATGACCACAGACTCCAGACCTGAGTCGCCTCCATGTGAAAGGAACAGAAATGTCTCACACAACTGACATTCCAGAAATTGGGGGGTTAGATCATTTTTGGAATAGGATCATCTTAATCTAGAGCATAAAAGACCGTTTTAAATAAAGAAACCAGTTATCACATCCATAGAGTTAATTACATCCCAGATTTCCCAGGCTCAAACCACAAGTATCACCGCACTGCTTTTTGATGAACAAGTCAAAATAGACCTAGATTTTTAACAAAATGGCCCCGAACAGTTACTTGTCCTACTGACAAACAATGTCACGCATATTTTCAGGGAAAATGATATCTGTCGGAACAAAGGGAGGAAATTTGTTTTCTACTTAATCTTCATTGTTAATAAACAATTAGCTTCATGCTGGGAATTTTTAGTCAGAACATTATTGTCCTTTACCAATAAAGTTTATTTCTGAAAATAAGCTGAAGCAGCTTCTTTTTAGTAAAATTTAAAAATATTATATCCTGATTGTTCAAATAACTTCTCCAAAAGTTTGTGCTAATTTTTTTTTCTTTCAACAGCGCTGAAAAGTTCTGTATTATAATAACTTGACTCTTTGTTACAGATAAGTATTTGCTAATTTGAATGGCTTTGCTGATATCCATACCCTTACTGGTTGATACTCTATCAAGGGATCTAGAAAGTCAGAGCAAGATAAAATTAATTCTTGTTCGCAAGTAGGGAAGTGATCTTTAATAAAAAGCAAGATAAAATTATTTAAAATACTTAACAGGACTGCTTTTATAATCCTTTCTCAGAGCCAAATACATTCATTTTGAATTGCCCGAATAGGGACCAAACAGATTGACTCCATATCATAGGTTATTATAAATACACATAAACATTATAATATGCTGATAGCGAGGTAAAATAATTGTTTAGGTATGTTTACTGAGCAAGCAAAATCATGTTGTGAATCCAGTAGACAAACAAAAAAGGTATTAGGAATTTTTCCTAGTAAATTATACTTGCCAAAATGACCCTATAGCTGGCTCAGGGTGAGTATACAGGGGGCAAAGGGACGCAGGGGAGAGGGAGAGCTGCAAACAAGAGTCACAGAAGTCTGTTATTGGAATTGTGTGCTATGCACGGTCCTTAAAGTCAAGCACGCAATGAAGACCATGCACTTGGTAAAATATACGTACATAATTCTCAGGGGGTCAGCCCTCAGAGGATGGGATCTTGCTGTATCGGACAAACACTTCAGATAGCTTAAATATTCTAGAGGAGAAAAGTTAAGAACTAGAAGGAAATCTAGCTATTTTCCTCAACCCAGAGTTGTCTTTATACATTTCTTTTAACTCCGATCTCAGAAGCTCAAGTGCCTATGTTTCAGAATAATTCAGAATTAATTTTGATTTTTATTCTTAAAATTGTCCAGTGTTGGAGAGAAGTCCAAAGAAGCTGATAAATTTGGGCTATACCATCTCTCTGGAAACAGCAAGTCCAAATAAAGTTGTGTGGGCATGCAGTTATTGTGGGACCCACACCCAAAGAGGTAACTGGAGCTGTCTTCTGGAACCACTGGAGTCTCTGCAGGGGCTGGTGCTTCGGTGGGGTTTGGGGAGGAATTCTCACTGGCAAACACAGATTGTGCTCTTTTTTTTTTTTTTTTCCCCCAGGACAATCTCATGGATCTATAAAAAAAATTAAACATCAATCAAACAAGAAATTTAATATCTGAAGATCACCTGATTGGGCAAATAGGGATGTCTCGTTCATGCAGGCTCACCCATCTGGTTCTTGCTTGCTGAGAACTAACTAGTACCTGAGTGCCAAAGGAATGGAGTAACTACAAACCACCTTAACCCGCCGCTGAATACGGTGTCAAGAAATGAACCAGGCAATTACTGCTGGCGGTGGTGGTTATATACATGAAATATTTGTAAAGACAGTTTCTCTGAGAGCAGAAGGCAGCACAAGGGAGTTCCTGAGATAGTACAGGTTTGAGGCTCTTCGGTTTTATTTCACTAAAACGACCCCAGAAGTGAGGAGGCATTGCAACCCAAATTGATGTAAAAAAGATACAAAAATAGTTTCTAAAAGACCATACAGAATCTAGTTTGAAGCATCTTTAATTTTTCACATGGAATATCCATATGAGTATGAAGTATAATCTGGTTTCAAGGAGGTTAATGATTCTGGAAATCTTTAAAAGAAACAAAGAAATTTAGGAAAAGTACATAGATCCATTTTATTCTTGTGACCACAATGGTTATTCTACCTCTGACTACCTAGAAACGAAAATAAAGAGATAAGCGAACAGATATAATCTAATGTGTGATCAGAAAGCGAAACAATGGAAAAGAGTGAAAATCTGCTGTTAATCCTGACTAAGAAATGTATAAAGCGGAATATTACCTCAGAATTGTAGAACAGAGTATTTGCTTCCTAGTAATCAGACAACTAAACACGGACCCATGAAGCGAATGTATGTGAACATTAGTGTCTGTGTTTTTATTGGGAGAAGGGAAGCAATAATGGGTATTGAACTGAAGGAAGGAGACACCTGGCTCGGCTGGTTGGCAGTCTTCGTGTAGAAAAAGAAAGCATAACATCTTAAAAGTTGTTTTGTTCTATTATTTTTCCTGTAACAGTACTATCTTTAAAACTTGTAAGCCACAGAGGAAGGAATGAATGGTTCACAGAGAGTTAGAGAGAGAAGGCTAGTTGAGAAAATTAATTTTGAGCTGGACAGTATAGTTAGTCCAAAAATACCATGAGATGATCAGCTTTGAAGAGAAAAGAAACTTCCCTTGACTTTAGAAATGCATGTGTATGCATGCAGAATGTATATCAACACTAAATATATGGCTTTAAATGTGTATTTAATGGCACTGTAAGATGCATATGCATGTTTTAAAAAAACCCTAAATACTGAATATAAGTATTGGTGTCAAAGGCCATGCTGCAGATAATTACTGTATTGTAACGGTGGCCATTATATTGGAACTCTTCAAATATTAGATACAAATGGTCTATTTCTGAGACTCTGCAGTGTAAAATTTGTCAAAATATTGTTAACAGATTGATAGATGGATTATAAAGTAAAGTGATCAGAAAAACATCAGAAGAGAATCAAAAGATACACAGTATCATTACTAGGTAGCCTATTTAGTTATCCTAATTTACTGATAGATGTAGTTTCTTCATAATTAACATATGCCATTAAAAATACTGAATTTTCATTTGGAAAATCTAATTGAAGCATTTCTTCCTGGAATGGTGTGTTTTGAATAAGTAAAACAAAATGAAATGTTCCATTTGAATAACTTTTTTTTTCCCAAGTCAAAAAAACATTGGCTAACTTTCCAAATCAGTGACTTTCTCACGGGATCTATAATTAAGATTTCTACTTTTTCCCAGAAGGGCAGAGTCCCTCAAGGTCTATCTTCCACTACAGTACGAAATTCCTTCTGAACAAGTACCATGGTGAAAAGGAGGAGGCACTAGGCTACGGACTGTTACGAAGTATGTCTATGAAGAGTGATCCCACATGTAAATGAATGCAGTAGGCTTTTAAACTACAATGCTACTATTTTATTTAGACTGAAAATTAAAAAAAAAAAAATCTGGCTATGTCCAAATTAAACTTTTTCAGAATATTTTCTGCATTCAACATTTTGTGACTTCAGTTTCTTGAATAATAAGAAGAATGAATAAAAGAAATTTGAAAGTTATATTCACTGGATGAAAAATCTTTATAATTTTAAGAAAAAAATCTATTCAAATTTTAGGAAGTAATCAAAGACAAAACATATGTTGTAAAAATACAAACCCACTTGAATGATTCAGAAAATGCCTATCTTCTAGGGCCAGATGGGATTGCTACATAACAAATGCAAAGCAAAGGTACAATGACCTTTAATTCTCTCCCCAGGATCAAACATAAATTGATCCCACGTTAATATTCCACACTGCTGCAAAGGAGAGAAACGTGTTGTTTTTCTGTATTAAGATACTGGAATGTCAGACCATAAGACAATTTATGGCAAAGGGGCTGATCTAAGGAACCTGTCTCCGCTCGTGGGAACACTCGTGTCGCAGAAGGGCGATAACGCACCCCCTCCTCCTGGGCTCATCAGCGCAACATCATGTTCTGTGGGCACACCTGACTGACACAGGTAAACCAGGAGAGAGAATTTCCGGACTCTCCCGGCTCCTGCCCCTCTCAACATCACTCTTAATTTTCCCCTTAAATTGGCCTTTTCCTCCTCCTTGTTTGTAGGGTTCCCTTTAGGCTCGGATGTTTTTTTTCCTGCACGCTGGAAAACCACAACCCAAATACTGCGCAAGATGGCTATGCAGTACTCGACAGTGATTAAAGATCAGAGAATTGTCTAAGGACGCGGTATTTAAAAGGATGCGCTCTGGCCAAGGAAGCTGGGTAGACTGTAGCTGAACGGAGATGTTTGGGAAACAAGATCTACGTGGGATTATAGAGTTAAGCAAGTGCCATCCGGAGGAAAATGACATAACAGGAACTGTCTACAAATAATTAAAGGCATGTCATAAAGTAGGCCATTTTTTGGATTAATCAAAGAAGACCGAGGAACTCATTTAACATGTAGAAGGGAAAATTTAGGTTACACATTAGGAAAGACTGTATAATATCTGAACAAATACGAGTTCGTATAAAAAACGCAGTGTGCTGTCGCTAGCTTAAAGTGAAAAACCGTTCAAGCAGTCTTTCATTTCTTGGGGTGATTGAGAAATAATTAAATAAACCCCGTCCCTTATAAGAGAAAGTATCAGGTGACCTCTAGAGGTCATCTCAAGCCCAAGCAACTCTGCAGCTACAACAACCTATGGCTTTTGGTAAAAGGCACCAAAAATGTAAGACTGATTTACACCTCTGTACTGTACACAATTAGACCGTGTTTTAACCACCCTCTGGGTACTTTAGACATTTACCACTCTGTATGCAAACCATTCATTTTCATAAATGTTTTGCTTCAAATCCTGTTACATTAAGGACGTTAGTGTAACCTTATAATATGAACAGAAAAAGGTCACTTTCGGGCATAAGTGAATGAAAAGCAGACTGAAAAGCCATATTATGAAAGAATACGGGTTTGTAAATTACAACTTTTGCAAGGCTGTGTAAATTAAATAAAAACTGCTATAACATTGAATTGTGCGTGACAGTAACTATTTAGTCCCCAATCTCATAATATGCATTGCAGTGAGACAATCACCCCCAGCATGCTGCAAAGCCCAGTCCCTGGCACTGGATGTTGTGTCTTTTCATCCATTAAAAAAGAGTTCTAAGAAATTACTTTTTTCCCTCTTCCATTTCATATTCTTTTCTTTGGAGCCCTTACAAATTTCTTTCTCATTTCTAATGAGCTTTTTTGGACAATGGGAATACACTTTTTTTTCCTTTTAAATGCTGCCTATTCCTCCCAAATATGTATTAGTCAGTGGCAATTTTAGCGATCACATTTTTGTCAAGGTAAAATCTTGTAGATGCTTCAACTCATTATTTTTAAATAGCATTCATAATTACCTACCCAAATTATTTCTTGTATTAGGCACAGTATTAACTACAAAGGCCAGAAGGGCTGTTAATTAGCTGTTAATTAAATCGGAAGGTCTGATAGTTCTTATGAATATGGTTCCAGCATTACATCAGCACTCCATGGTGTGCATGGCAGTAGGAATGTAGAAAGGGTCTCAAAGACAAAAATCTCTCAGAAGATGAATACGGGATATAATTCTCTATCCGTTCATTTGTGATGGGGCAAATGGACATATCGGAGGGTGGAGTTTTTAGAAGATGGCTTTGCCTGCCTGGAAGGAGGCATAAGCAAGGCAGCCAGGTCAATTCAGATTTTTGCTATCAAAATTCTGCCAGATGATAAAGTATCCTCCCCACAGTTAGAAAGAAAATAGAAAGGAGTTTAGCTGGCTGTGTGACTCTTGATTCACCTGTTTTATGCCAGTTTTTAATGGTACCAGTATCTAGATTAATGACACGAGTGCATAACAAACCTCAAGCTCCAAGTATAAGCACAGAAAAATGTAACTCTGGTAATCCATCTTCCAGGGCAGTTTAGTTTGAAAGATATTTCGTGCAACAGCCTGAAATCTGCCCACACTTTTGTGATCCAATACAGCCTCACCTACAGCAATCAAAGTGGTTTGAGTTCCTTTTTGTAAAAGGTGTGCTCAAGCTGTTCTGTTGCTTTCATGCTGTTTCAGGCAAAATGGGGCAAAACACCAGTAAGGTTGAGCCTGTTCCTGAATAGATACTGGCTTTGTTGCACTCAGGTGAATCTGGACATGCCAGAAAGAAACCTTGCACTTTTTTTTTGTCTTTTTTTTTTTCCTTCAGTAGTGCATGATTTTGATAGTTATTTTTTCATTAGAATATGGGAAGATTCACTGGTTACAATTTTCATCTTCACCTACGATCTATAATAGCAATGGCAGGTGGTGATAATGAAACAAGAGCTTTCAGGGTGTCAGAGAAGGTAGCTCTGGGATAATCAGCATTTTGAAGTTGTTTTCCAATCTGGAGCATGAAATCAAGCTGCTTCTGTTTACCATTGATACAGGCAGTTTTGTTGTTGATAAATAAATATAATGTGTATAACCTTTTGCAGCATTTAAATAATGGCTATATCAACTGGTATTTACTCAAGTAAAGCACCGTGTCTTATCAAATAAATGACATCTTTTAGAGGCCAAATCACTAAAGCCAATTATAACATGAAATCAATTTTAACAATATATTTACTTCTGCTAAAATAACCTAACAAAAGACAAACTTAAATAAATATATTGAGCTCAAATAGAAAATCTTAATGATATTTGTATTACTTTCAAATTTTGAACCAATTTTTTCTCTTTCTTTTTCATAGTACCTTGCATTTTTGCCACATGCACACCACTACAGATCCTAGCAAATAAAGAATAATGGAATTACAGGACAGAATAAAATTACTCTTTACCAATCTGGAGTGTAGTAGAGTGATTAAAGCAAGTGGGCCGTGCCACTGGGGCAACCTACCACAACTATAAGATTAGTCAAAAGCAAAACACTTTTCTTAAGTCTGAGCCTAGAGAGGAGCGGAGGCTTCCGGGATAAAAATAGAAGGAAAAATATGCTAATAGCTCAGTAAAGATGCTCAATCTGTTTTTGGTAGACAATTCAGGCGAAGAAAACTTGTTCCTGCAAAACTATTTCTTTTCTTTTTAACTCTTATTTAGAAGTTACTGCTCTCTTGGGATTTATGTAGAAATTAATTCAGCTTTACTATTTTTGTATACCATTTATAAAAATACAAATTGTTGTGTTATCTGTAATTATTTTTTGCTATCTGCTGTTGCGTAATCAACAGTGGATAATCAAAATCTCTAAATTTTCTCTCCCCTATGTTAGCAGCAGCTGAAATAGTGATTAGTGGAATGAAATAACATATATATTCCTGGGTGAAAACTTATCTAGCTTCTGCCACCGATATGCTCAGACCTAACTATTATAGCTGGTTTCCAGCATTACCGTTCTCATATGAAAAACTTTCGCTGATATTTTAGAGATATAAAAGTACATTTCCTTACCTCTTTTAGCAGAACGGAAGCCCAGTAAACTTTCAAACTTGAAAAAGTGATTTGCTGCTCTGTATTTTTCATATTCCAGGACAAAAATTAAGTTCCTTTTCCACCTTTCCCCGTATTCTTCGTTACCTGTCTGGTGGCAGACTTCTCTAGCTAGGCCTATTGCCAAACATGCGAAACCCCCCCAAACCTGTAACCAAATAACGTAGCCTTGTGGATTTCAGGGATGCTACAAGTGTCTTTACAGTTACGTGCTTATCTAATGTATTGGGTAAAAAAAAAAAAAGACAAAAAAGATGACAGCATCAGGGTAAGATTCTATCTTAATGAAAAATGTGTGGTCAGTAAGGGATACTTTAAATTAGGTCTTATGCAATGACAGTTATTAGCAAAGGTTAATAACATTGCCTGACTCCAAGATCTGAGCAAAGAGTTGCCAAGAACAAGAAGTCCAGGCTGGGGCTGGGGTGGTCTTCGTGAAGCAGAAGATTGCCTTTCCAGGAAGATAATAATTCAGTTAGAGGGAGAAATTGGATGATGCATTTTCATGGAAATACTTTGGTTTATCAGGTTTGGATAAATGAAGGCAATCACCAGAAATATTTACTGTTCTTATTCTCCAGGCAGGACTGCTGAGGAAAAAAGGCTTCAGATCAGTTAACTAATTGCTGTTATGGTTCTCCAATGAAAGCCAGTTTTGAGAGAAGAATGGGAGAAAATCATCCACTGAGAATGAACATCCCGTGAGACGTTTCCCTGAAAAAGAAGTTCCTAATCCTGATGGAAAGACTGAATTAATAAGACAGCTTAAATACTACTGTAAGACATTTTGGGTGTGTTAAATGACAAGGAACTCCCCAGCCCATCTAAACGAGCGTTGGCCGAGCACCATCTCCTTACAGTCCCGTCAGCTGCGCAACGCTTTTGCCTCTCTGTGCTGAAAATGTCACTTGGCTTGTAGGTATCTGACCACAGCTCGTCCTGGAAATGGTGACTCAGTCTGAGGCCACACTCGCATATTTCTTAAGGCTGTGGAGCATTGATTTAATGACACAACCCGCCCCCCAAAACCACGAGTGTCGAAGTCATTAAAAAACAACTAATGCCAACTTCATACGCAACAGACTTTTTCCATATCCTTGCCTCAGTTTTTTACAGGGAAACGGGTGCTAAGGCTGTCCAAGCTGACAGCCTACACCCTGCTGCAGCATGAGTAAGGAGATTTCACAGTGCAGAACAAAAATTTTCTTTTTTTTGGTATTATATTTCTCCCCCTCGGGTCCCCTCCCTTATGGAGCAGCTGTCCCTTGCTGCACTTCGACAAAAATAAGAAACTGAGAAATGTATCACACGTTTTCTGGGTAATATTTACCTTCCTGATAGGCCTCTCAAAATTTCTGAAAAGCCACATGCATTCAGAACTGACCATACAGGATGAAAATGTTGAACTGCTTTATATTTTTAGAGATTATTGCAGGTTGCAGTCTGTGGGAATCATAGTTGAACAGCTTTTAAATTTATCATTTGGATTGTGTAGATGTCAGATCTTAATAATTGCAGTCCTCTTTATTGTGATGGATCTCCTGTAAGGAAAACCCATAACACTGCACACAGTGCTTCTGGGGGTCTAATGAATGGTGCTCTTCCTTGTGACTAAATAACAAATTAGTATACAAACCACAGGCCATATTACATAAACATTATACCTAATTACTTGCAGTTGTAATGGGAGAAATACTTCTTATAAGTTTCCCAGAAAACAGATAAATTTTGCTGACTGACTCTTATTTTGGATAATTTGCTTCACTTTACTCAATAAATTACCTAAATTGTGTAATTCTCATACTTTTTTCATTTGATGCATCACACTCTGATCATTATCAATTTTTTTCTGTTACCTCCCCTTCTTTTTCTGCCTATTCTCCACGTTTATTTTACGCATCTTGCATTCTCTGATCTGCACTTAAAACTTTTATAAAAAAGCTATTTCAATTAAAAAAACCCCCACCATTTGCAGTAATGTTAAAATACATATGAAGTAAGTATATTCCAGATAACTGAATGAAGCACTTGATCTTAATTACAAGTCAGAATTTACTAAACTTCCTAATGAGATATCATGAAGTTTGGTGAAAATGTACTAATATTTTACCAGTTCTACTAATTTACTAGAATTTTAATTATTACATTTATCTAGAAGCATTTTAGTAAAGGAACATGGACACTCACAGGCAGTTATTCTATCATGTTAATCAAAGGGTTTGAGATTCAATTTCAGTACTGATAATACACAAAAATACTGCTAAAAAGATCGGAGCATCTAAATTAAAAAGATTAGAGAAAAATCAGCAGCAACAAGACCCTACTTTACAGATTTTCTGGGAATAAGCACTGACATAAACAGGACTGATTCTGTGCGTGGTTGCAGGACAGAAGCTTGAAGTGGTGAAAAAGTACCAGCAGTAAAGGGCAAACTGAATCTGTATGAAATATTGCTGGGAACTCTGTATTAGTCTGAAATGAGTTTTTATTACATCTTCCAAACTATTAGAAGGTTTAACCTCTTGGGAAATTTTCATTAGTTGTAGAAAAAAATGCCGTCAGCCAGCTTCTCTTTTCCAGTCAGGGATTCCTCTCGAGAAACACTGTGTAGCTGCTGGCTTTGATCTTTGTCCCATTATTTCAGTCTCATGCTTCCTCTCAAAGAGTCTGATAATATCCACTTTATGATAAAAATAATTTAACTGCCAGATGAGAACTCCCCTGATAAATGCAGAGTTTCTGGATGTTATTAAAAACATGATAGAATACAGTAAAAATTACAATAAAACACACCCTTTTAATGTCTGAAATAAGCAAGATGAATTCTATTACAAAATAAAGGACTAAAAAGGGGGTCTGGGACAAAAGAGCAATCACGGTAAATATGAGCAAGAGTTACAGTAACATCACATTTGGAACAGCATCTCAAGATTTGGTGGTATAAATTGGAAATGTGAAAAGGAGTTTGTTAACAGTGAGGAAGCCTGGCATCCAGGATGCTTCTACATCCAAGATACTGTCCTAAATTTCATGGTAGGAACCCTAAAAAGGTGATGGCCATGGAAACCTGAGCAGCAGACATTTGATGTCCATAAATGAGTGTCCCAAATGGAGACTAGACTTTCAAATTAAGACATTTAAGAGACAAATTTTGTGAAATGGAATTGAACGTGCTTACATTTTTAGTATAAAAATCTTATTAATTTTTTTTTTCTAAGGAACATCAGCATAACAATAATGTCCTCATAGGTAAGGGCTTGCTCACCTTTACAAGCCTAATTTCTGTCTATAGTTAGTGCCACTGGCCAAGCAAAGTACTTTAGGATTGTCTTACTGAATCTCTGTGTAGTGGTTTCTTCTGGTTATTGCTCTTGTGCTCTGCTGACACATCCCTGTCATTCATTTACTTTCCTAACCACTATGAGATACTGCATCAATGGCTTGAATTTTCCATCCAGCATCAACTTTTTAATTTTTTTTATGATCAGTGTCCATATCTGACCATTTGAAGCATAATCTCTTTTGTCATTTTCTGTCTTTGACATCAGCGTTTTGAGGTTTCCTGCATTAAATTCATTCATAGAAGTTAGAGCTGGAGAAAATCTTTATTAATGTCCCATTAACTCTCTGCAAATACAAGGCTATTCCCTATATTTTCTAGTTTTTGTCCAGTCTAGATTAAAAGGTCCCAAATGAGAAAGTTTCGACTACTTCCACAATAGTCTTATACACTGTATCTCAATGATGTTTTACCTCACTGATACTGAACTCTAAGGGTTTTTTTTCTTTTACTAATCTTATGCCTTTGCAGCCATTTATTCTTCTGTGAATAAAATTCTTCTCCTTCTTTGGTATTTCAGTCATTTGCAGACTATTATGTTACTGCTCATGTATGAAAAGTTACGCAAATATTCCTAAAATCTGTGCCCTTAGTTGAACCAGATCTATTTAATGCTTTATAATTTTTGTATTTAGTCTCTCAAGCCCAAGGTTTATTTGCTCCACTGTAGTTTTTGTTATTTCCCTGTCAATGTTGTTCTCATAATAAAGCTTGATATTATTTTTTGCGCCCCTTTTCTATAAAGATGGTTCAAAGTAAGACAGTGGCCATCCTAGAGTCTAATAAAATTTTCAGTTTGGTTTAAATAAAGCATTTACAGAGCTGAGTGAAACCACTGTTTTATCAGATTGACCAATAAATACAACAACGTAAGGAAAAAAAGACAAAACGTAGCACCGAGCCAACCACTAGAGCCACTGAGAATTACCACTGAAGAAATTACAAAAGAACTGTGGCAGAAGAGAGACTGCAAAGTGAATACAGCTAGCTGCTTCCAATGCCAATAGGTATGGAGCAGGAAGAATGAAAGAAAGAAGTAGACAATAATCCCTAATAAGTATGCTATACATACTAGGATCATGTAAATTCCTGATACTCATCTCTGCAGTAGGAAAAGCAGACATTTAAATAAAATCATGTTGCACGCTATCTGTTGAGGATTTCCTGAACACAGATGGCTGAACCCTGTCATGGCTGTTCTCCTCAAAGTCCCATATTCATTTACGTGTCCCCTTCCCTGTTCTGTTCCCATTTCCTCTTCTCTGTTTTCCTTCCTCTTCCCCACAAACCTTTTACTTGTAGCAAAGAGAGATTCTCTTTGCCCAGGGTAAACTCTGGCTGCACGGAGGGCAAAGCAGAAAATTTCTTTCATTGTGAAATGGGGTGTGTTTAGTGTTCTGAAAAAGAAGGCAAAAAAGAGAACTGGCACAAATTAGCTAGCTCGGATGATAATAATAATAATAATGAAGTTTAATAGAGTAGACCAAAAGTGACAGTTATTTTTGACATGTAGTGGACAGTTGAGGAAAAGCAAACAAGGAAGGAAGTGCAGACCCAGCAATTTGCTACTTTGTGGTGCTTAATTACTGCTCCCAGCTTATTTCCTGCCAGAACAGGGAGGAATCGTGCTGCTACTTACGGCAGAGGCGGTTGTTTGACAACACCAAGTGGAGCAGCCACTTTTGACAAGTCTTGTAACTTCTTTCTGAGAAGTTTTTATACTTCTGCCAGACACTTTGCATAATCTGAGTAAGTCGCTTCCCTCCCTGTGCTCGCTACAGAAGGGAAGGAATGGTATTCACCTGTCCGTCATATTGAAGAAAACACTTGGGATTTCCCCCAAATTGAAGATGACACAAAGTGCTGGAAGTATTTACCAAAAAAGTCACAATCTAGACTTGTGAGGGAATTGTACGAGAAAGCATCCTGGGTTTTTGTAGAATAAATCTTGACTGAAAACTTAATTCCTTTCTTGTTAAGGTACTAGGAGAAACAAAAGCACAACATTTTCCCTGAGCCTTCGCTCAAGTCATTGGAAAGATTGCAGGGGAAAAAAAAAAAAGTTGTCTTTGGAGCAGAACTGCTTCCAATACCACATTTGCTGTATTGTTTATGTTGCTGCTATGGTGGGGTCAGATGGACAGACAGCTACACAAACCACCCATGAGCACAGATTTCTGTGGTAGCCCAAAACTAACTGAAGAAAGTTGAGCAGAAACAATATCCTCCAGCAGATACCTGTAAATTTCTGACCAGAGAGCAGAGCTGCAGGAGACGTTGCTGAGAAGAGTTTTACTACCCAAGCACACAAACTGCTCGACTTAAGCTTTTAAATTAGATTACATCTCTTCACGCTACTGCATGGATAGCATAGTAATGCGCTGGTTTTTAAATGCTTAGGCAAAAGTCTGATATATTTGTGAAACTGTACGCTGGATCAAAAAAGGGATTTTTGGTCTTTCTTTATGAAGGAAGTAGTCTCTTTTAATGTGAAGAGGTTGTTTTATGGTAAAAGGAGTATACCATTGAATGTAAATGGTGCAGTGACATGTAAAACCTCAGGTTCTAACGTATATTCCCAGTTGTATCTGAGGACTTTAGTATTGGAAAACATATTTTTCTGGTCCTGTTTCCTTCTGGGCCTCTCAACCAACATAACTGAGAAGGAGGGAGCTGGACAGTGTCCACTCTTGGGAGCTGTTAGTAAAGCTGTATGAGCAGTTACTCGATGAGAGTAAAGAAATACTGGAATGGTTACCCAGAGAAGCTGTTGAATCTCCATCCTTGGAGTTATTTCTACTCAACTGGATGAGGCCCTGAGCAAGCTGATCTAACCTGGCTCTGCTCTGAGCAGGCGTTTGGCCCAGATGGCTTCCAGAGGTCCCCTACAAATTAAATTACTTGTGATCCTATGAAAGAGACAGGGCAGCACAGCAGTCTAAGCAAATAAGACCTGCGGGTATTTTGGTGTTAATCATATGTTAAAAAAGAAACTCTAGCTTCAGTGTTCACAGCTGGCATTTAGAAAAAATGTCTCTATTTGAATGATAAATTTATATGAGCCAAATTCTGCCCTCAGTTACCCAGGTACCTTCCCACTGACTCCCTTGGACACTGGAACTTGTTCAAGCAGGATATAAATTAGTTCGGTAAACATGGATGCCACCAGGCCAATTCATTCTGGGGTATTTATATAGTGTCTTTTAATAAGGAAATGATTTGGGGTCAGGCACTGATACATTTACTTCGAAGGCTTTCAGTGACATTACCACTGAAAGAGAAACTCAGCTTACCATAACCAAGAAAGGGAGAAGGTAACTTTGAAAGACTTTTCAAAATAGCAAAAAATAGAGTTAAGAAAAGTAATCTTCGTAACTTCATGTAAAAATCTTATCTGACAATTAGCAATCATATTATTCTCAAATTGATGTTCCTTGTAATATTTGTAATTAGATATGAGCATTATACAATACATTTATCTTTATTATATTATAATTTCTATATGAATTTGTGAAGGTTTGCCTATCAGTAAGTTATACAACATCTCAAGCAAAGTGTAATATGCAATAACAACTACCTTAGTCAAATGACAAAATATTTGTCGCATTGAATTGTTATTGCATGATAATTACCAGAAATTAATGTAACTCATTTAAGATGCTATTCTTTCACTATAAATCACTCTGAGAATGGCTACAGCACATTTCTAATCAGCACGCTTTGCCTTGTGAAAATTCTGCTGAATGTATTACTTGGCCTGAGGCATTAAGGCAGGTATGCCTCAAGGACTCAAGGCCAAATGGCAGGCGGGGTGTTTGGATCTAAGCAGGGACCGCGACCAGGTCCGTTACAGAATGAAAACTCCCCGCATTCAACACGACAAACCCCACAAATCTAAGGGATTTGCCTTTGCCAGTGACCTTTAGCCAAGTCCTGGATATGTCAGAATAAATTATTAAAGGCCAAATGCTCCTATCTGAATAGATAACTCTCTCTATTTTTTTTCCTCATTTCAGTAATGTATATCAAATTTACTGTGATAATTCTACCAGTGTGTGTAATTCAAAATACTTTCATGGCAGTAAAGATATTTGGGGAAAATACCTTGACTCTTCCAGTCTCTATCCATGGGGAAACAAAGTAATGTGATAACTTTCAGCAGGAAGTACTCTTAAATTATGTCCATGGGTGGGTGTTCTCTGTCCTCTGCCAATTAGCACTGCTCTACCTTTTCCCCAGTAAGGCTCAGATGGTTTGCTGGATGTCATTCCTTTTGAGTGACAGTAAAAAGCAGTAGCAATTCCTAAATCCAAACTCCCATACTGACAATGAGCTGCTGTTCAGGATAAGATTTGTAACCTTCACATTGTACTCCTTCACTTCCCTTTTTCCTCATTTGACGGAGTTAAATGCTGAGGCAAACTGCTATTCATAACTCTCAAACCTTAAAATTAAGAACTTCTTTTAAGTACCCTCTGCAAACGTAGGTAGACTTGCTGCATTGTTTTGCTTCTATTTCACATATGTGTTTTTCCATACAGCTTTTAGGTTTTGTGAAATAAAATTCAAGTTCTGGAAAAGAAGAGCTGTTCAGAAGAAATACTAATTTAGCCAATGACCATAAATACCTTAAAAATCAAGCTGAAAAAAAATCAGTGCATCCAGTGGCACAAATTTACAAGTTCTGTGAAAAGCAAATTTAAAGATGCTAGAAGTTATTTCTGTTGCGTCCACTAGCATGCCACAATGACTGTATTTTGTAAACTACTATATGTAAAGTGTTACTATTTGATCCTTCAGTGAACACATTAATCAATGATAACCTACATATAATCAGAAACACCTGGCATTTATGCTGCCAAATGCATAGGGAGTAAGCAATGCCCTTTACAACCCAAATACATCCCATAAAAGGGAAGCAGTCAAAACACCGGGACACCTACTAAATATAAAACATACCAAGTAAGCCAGATAATTTCCTACAGCAGAAAGCATTATCAGTTCCTCTCCACACTCTATTTAGCAGTCACTTTTTCTTATTCTCTGTCTTTTACAGTCCCGGTTTCAGCAGGGGTGCAGTATCTCTCTCTGGGTTTATGCCTCTGAGTGTGGTGACCCAAAGCGAGCCCATGGGAGCCACAGGTACTTGGGAAATTGCTTCACACTTTGCAGAACTGAAATCATTAAAGAGTTCCCAGGCAAGCACTCTGACAGCGTGAAGTAGGGGTGATCATCCCTACAGAGTACATCTGCGCTGCCAACAGCGATATGTGGCATACTTAGTCGAAATCAATCTGGTTTTGATCGTTTGTTTTTTGTTGTAGCTGGGTTTTGAATTTCTGCCACATTCGCTCTCTTTACTGTAGGAAATGTTTATTCTTACATAACTGTCAAAGGAAAACAGCAATATTTTGTGGGAAAATAGTGATTTAAATGCCTAGGGAATCCACCTCCCACCAGACTAGAACACAAGGTCTAGTCCCCCTCCATCGACGTCCGTGGAGAAGCTAGTGACCCTGAATTCCTCCCTTTTGGACCAAATTCTAATAATCTTAGTTTAATCAAGTTACTGCTCTTAAAAAGGATGGTCAGTGAGGTCTGATTCATTATGTTTTAATGACACTTGTTCATACCTGGACTGGACATCCCAAGAGCAAGGATCCTCTAAAATACCTTAAATTGAGCAGCAGCCTTCTGAAATATAAGATCAATGGCTTTAGTTTGGTAACATTTTTGAACAAATTAAAATCTCCAAGCTACTATTTGCTTTTATCCGAAACCATGCACATGCCATTAAAAAAAAAAAAAAAAAAAAAGGTTGACAGTTGCTCCCATAGCCCACTGATAATTACTTTCCTTGCCTTATCATGAAGAAGATTTAGCATCAACCTCATGGCCAGGTTTCTCAATTTAAGCATGAATGGGTCTGCAGGTGCTGAGTGCTTAATCCCTACAGGTGAGGAGGTATCTGTATTGCCCAGCAGTAATTCTTTCAGGTAACTACATGGTGTTAATGGGTTCTCAAGAGAATCCTGTTTTCCTAGATCAGGAGTCAGTGATCAACATTAAAAAGTTATTTAGGGTCTTGTCCACAACAGCAGAAAGAGCGAAGAAAGAATTTTAAATTGGGAACTTGAGATGCTCTTCTGAGGCACATTTTATTACCCATATATTCTGAAAAATACTCTGCTCAAGTTTTCCTTGAACTTCAGGGGATTACAGATAAATCATGAGGAGAACACAAATGTTGCTTTAGCTTTTTCAAAGAACGAAAGCATAAATGAAAAGTTCTGTCACTGGGGGAGGAGAGGAAGGGGAAGAGATGACTAAGCCCTGCAGTTCTGGCACATTAAGGGGAGGGGAGGACTGTCCTGAAGCAGGAAAACAATAACCTAAAAAATAAGAAGAAAAGAAAAGTTATTAAAGCAGGCAGAAGAATTCTTCTTTATTTGACTGTTAGTTCAGTTCATAATCAGATTTTTTTTTCTATTTAATACTGATTTTTAAGAAGAACTGTGTTTTTTATGGATTTAGAATAACAGTAATATTTCAGTGGGTCTTTTCCTAATTCCAAAGAGAGTTCCAGGGCACACACTGGGCAGAATGTCACTGGAAAGGACTTCAATAGTTTCAACTATTAGCTCAAGGTCCAGGCATAGCAGCCTTCCATAATAAAATATACACTACCATGCCTTCTTGCAGAAATTTCAGCAATAAGGAATGTCTTTGAAAAGAAACATCCAGCTGCTAGCATGACAAGAGTTAGTTAAGAAACTAGACAGAGCACGCTAACAAGAGACTAATTTACAAAAAGATGGATGATGTACAAAGAATAAACTGACCTTTTTTCTTCAGAAAAGCTTTTCTAATTAAAAGTAAACAAACTTGCATTTGATAAAGCAGACCAATTTCTTTAACAGCTATATTTATTATCACCCTCACTTCATGCTTGCAATAGAAAACTCAGTAGAAAGGGGTTCAGATGTCATCTCCAGGGAGACTAATTCCATAATGAGCTGATGGATTTCAGAAGGATACCATTACTTTTCCTTCCTGTTGCCATGGGCTTTGGATGATGCCCATATTGAATTATGAAAAAACACAACAGTGATACTTATTGCTGAAAATTTTCCTATTATTTGATTAACTACTGGAATAAAGAACTGTACAGTTAACAGTTTTCTGCTAATAAGATAGTATGTCCAGTGTGAGAAAGGAGGAACTATTTTAAAGTGCTCTGAAGTGAAACATTATTTTCTATTTGGATTATGTTTTGAATTGATGGTATTTTGTTACTGGCTGACACTCTGAGATAGCCAGTTGCTCCAGATTTAAGAGATGCTTTTGATTTTTTGTGGAAGTGCTTTTGCTGGCTTCTCCTGAACGATTATACTGAATTGTGAAGTTTTAACAAAAACTGAAAGTCTGTTATGCACAACAATTAAATGTATATATTTGATTATGTGAAATTCATAGAGGGTTTTTTTCTGAAAAGTTAAAAGTAAGCCTTTTGGCAAATGGAGTCTTTTCTATCAAAATGCAGCTTTTCTCTATACGTTGAAGATTTTCATAAAACAAAGTGATCATTTTCACCTTATGTAAAATTGTCCCTATGTGGGTCTATTTCATCCTGAGTTAGGTTGTTATAACTATTTCAATTATGTCTTCAAGCAGTCCTCACCACTATTAACACAAACTGCATTGCTCTACATCTGGTCTTCTCTGCCTAGAGAACTATGTGTTCTCTTCCATTCTATGATCCCTGTCACCCCATTTATTTAGATGTAGACATGTTCAAAAGTCGGCAGTTGGTAATTCCAGCTCATGACAAGGTCTTGGACGGTGAATCAGCTGCATGCAGAAGTCCTATGCTTCTGAACAGCCATGACACAAGACCCAGGTGTTTCACGCCTTTGGGAAGAGGCACATCTTTAACTCTGCTTCGTGTATGTCCCAGCACATTACAGCTAAGGGAGCAAACACAGAAATCCTGTTTCCAAGGGGCAAGTTCCTTGTCGAAGTGCTCAGGGCAAATTACCAAGCACCAAAGAAAAAATAACCTTTCTCAGTGCGCCAGTATATTTCCATTCACACTGCCTGAGAAGCTGGACCAGATTTTTACCTGGCAGTCACCACAGAACCGTGGTGGGCGCTGAATATTTTGGGTCTGAGCTGCAATACATCAAACATTTCTCTGAGACCACGTAAGCCCTCAGAGAGTCCAGCCAAGAGAAATATCTGCTTTCAGCTGTCTTCAGCCTGTTATCTACCCAGTGAGAGTCCCAACATCAGATAGCCTATGAGCACGCCAAGTAACAATACTGCACAAAGTCTCTAATCCAGTAGGTACAAACTGCTTTAAAATAATTCGGTGTCCCATTAGTGCTTGTTGAATAGGATTTGAAAACTTCTGTGCTACCTCCATGTTTTGTGAGTAAAAACAGAAGACATATATCCAAGACTCCAATGCCCTTACGTCCTCCAGCTGCTTAGATTTTTTTCTCATTCTATAGCACATTCAGAATATTACTCAAGCAAGAAAACAGAGCAGTAAAAATGGTGACATTTTTTTCCCCACTATGTATTTTAATCTGTTATCTGTAAATCAAAATTTACTACTTCTCCCTCCTTTTCTGATTTGCTTGACTATTTCCTATCTTATGACTGCTTCTGATCCTCATTTTTCCACTTGGCAATGTAACACCTTCAGAAATAAATATTAGTGCCCTTGAACTTACCATGGCCGTATATTAAAACAAAAGAAAAGACGTCCAGGAAATATACCAGTAGAAAATTAACAAAAGGTCACAAATTTGGTGCTGTCCTGAACTTTCAGAGATAATAAGATAATAAAATGAAATTAAATTGCACACTTGAGGTTAAATTATTTTAAGCTTTCTTTTAAAAACCATGTAAGTGCTGTAAGATATTATTCTAACAAGTATTATAAAAGCTTTTTCAACAAACATTCACTTGTAAATAACATTTAAATTTGTGCCAGGATATATACACCATGATAACTAAATGATTGCTACAGATATTACTACTTCACTTTGCTTTGGAGCTGGGGTTATAAAAGAAAAGTTCAAGCAAAGAGATCTAGAGGCTTGGCTGCATGCTGCGTAGGTAGACTTTCCCCTACTTCATCACCATCTTGTGAAAATGGAGGTTGCCCCTGCAGTGTTAAATCAGAGTTAAGAGAGAGGCCAAAGTTTCATACTCTGTCCAGGCTTCCTTTCAAGAGCCTCGTGTGCCCCGTTAGCCCCCCTGCCCCGAATTCACGCCTATCTTGAAAGCCAGGCCACTAAGGGAAGGCCATGGTATTTCCACTGTGTCAGCTCTTTTGTTCTCTGCCAACTTGTGGACCTCTCTGGACCTGATTGACGTTCTGGCCAGAATCCCTTTCCCTCCCACCCAAAAAAGATAAGGCGAGTGGAACCTGAAAGTACATGAATATGTCACATCCATTCCTTCTTCAGGTGTTCTCTCTATACACCGCCAGTCCCGGTATATTTCAATCATTGTTGAACGGGTATTGAAATACTCTTCTGCCAAACTAAGCAGCTGACCTAGAAGCCAGATCTGATTAATACTGGTTTGTATAGTATGAATAGAGATCCTTCAAGAGCAGGAATATGCCAGAGACATGCTAACTATATGTCCACTGCTGCTGTCATCAATTTAATCCAAATTCTCAGGGAAGGAAGAAGCGATACTGCCCTATATCTCTTTTCTATATCCTGACTAATCCACCTATATAATGACCGAGAAATAATGTCTTTCTGCAGTTGTCATAAAAACAGGAGATAAAACATAATCATAAGAAATACAGGTCTAGGTTGTTTTAGAAACTTCTCTTATTCATATTGTAAATTAACTGTTGATTAACCTGTAATGTGTATTTATATTCTCCTTTATGAGTAGGCGGTCTTAGAAAGATAAATAGATAAGACTAATATGACAGTCAGATCCTGCCTTATCCAAAGGATTCTAGGGAAGGTTAACTTTTTGAAAAAGAGCATCTGCCACCATAGCTAGCAAATTCCTCTAACCTTGCAGATGTCATGGGTCTTACAAAAGCTGTTGAAAAGTAGGTATATGAAATAAAAAAAATAATCCACCATATTTCCAGATGGTTCCAGGCTATATCCTTGCCAAATTAAGTTCCCATGACAGAACTTCATCTTTTACTGGTAGCACAAATTAACAAGACCTTTCATACATTTTTAAACTATATCATGTGCAAAAGCAAATTTATTGTCTGCAGGGATTTAATGTGCTGCAGCTGCTCAGTGACATTCTGACAGAAGACAGAAATTTGTCTAGACCCTTTAAATAGAGTAAATATGCAAAAATGCATTGTACTGGCACTCACATGGGATCAAGGTGCCGGTCAGGGTCTAGTTTAAACATTTAGTTCCATGATACCTTCCTGGAATTAATCATTCTACATCTCAAAGAGAAAGGTTTTTCAAGGACCATTTAAATACTTTATCTCCTGTATAATAAGAGAGCCTGGGTGATAAATGTTCTTGTCCTGTTTATGAACTGCATCTGGTATCACTGGCAGAACACTGCTGGAGAAATGAAGAAACTTCACATATCTTTTATCTTGTTCACAGAAAATCAATTAGTAATGCTGTAAGTTATATCTTAATCATGTGTTGTTTAAAAGGAAAGGGCATTTCTCCAGTGTCATGTATTTTTCCCCCAGTTCAGAAGAATCAGATAATGGCAGCTTATCTTTGCCAGTTTGGGGCTGAAGAAAAGGTTAAATATATCTCATTGAACTAGATCTCTTTAAGCCTATTCATGTATATGTGTTGCTCCCTGCTGACTTGATCCTCTATGTCATTATCCTTGCCTACAAAAAGCAGGAAAATGTTGTTTAACGCTCATTGGTCACTCTCAGGTTTTAGGCCATTTGCTAAATCCGTGTTCTCAGGACACTGAGGAACTATAAAGGAAGAGCTGGAAAGGATTCGTAGGAACTAATAGAGTAATTTTCTAATGGTGCATCCCATGGTCATTATTGTGCAGAGGACATTTAAACAGTACAAACGCAGTGCATCTTTCCAATTTTCGCTTTTTTGATTAAGAGCATACTTTAATTCTGGAGGTGTGCTGGCAGGTACTATCTTCAATGTAAGGACAGCCTGTCTTGGATGGGTTAAAATGAAGTTACTAGTCTTACTACTTTTGAATCCTTTGCCTCTGTTTAGGAAGATGTGTGGTAGTCATTGAAAGGCTATTGTTAGACTGTATTGTAGGGAAAACATACTAGAAGAAAAAAAAAACCTTTAAAATCTTACTCTTCTTCCTGGAAAATACACTACAGAAAGGGAATAAAAAATGTTTCTTTTTTTAGCACCAATCACAGCACAACATGAGGGGAAAAAACTGGTATCAGTACTTAATACCTTGCTACATCTCTCAGGGATGAGAAAGGGAATGAAGGAGGAGAATTGTGTTGCTTTAACAAACCCAGCTGTGCCTCCAAGTCAGCAGCTGAACAATAGCAGAAAAGACAACTTATATTAGAAGAACGAGAGAGAGGAACTAGAAAAATGCCAGAAATAGTCAAGAAAAGGAAGACTGGACAGAAAAAGGTGTATTCCGGAGCGGAGGCTGGATATGATGCAGAAGAGGTGAGCTCAGTGAAGAACAGTGATTGACAATGCCTAAGTGTATTGGCCTATCTACCCCTGTCCTGAAGCCTACTGAGAACACAGACCACTGAAAACTTTTTCATTCTTCTAGTTGCACGGGACAGACAGACCCTCTCCATGTTAAGAATCATGACATGAGCAGCTATGGTCCCTCCTACAAATTGTTGTGGTCCACAGTGGTACAAGTATGCATTCGTCCTGCGCATTGACTATTTCTATGTTACTTTAGTTTTCCAGCCTACTATGTTATACATCAAAGCTATAGTTTTATTACTCTAGAACTGCATTTAACTGAAGAATGCCATTAAGTTTCATATCTCCCTAATAATGTATTTTACTAACAAAATCAAAGTAGATACCTTAGTGTGGAATAATTTCATACACAACATTAACCATTCGCAGCGTAAAATCTGCTTTCCAAATAAAGCACAGTGTTTACTTGGTCACGACCCCAAAGTCCAAGAGGACATCTGAAGAAAGAGCTTTGCAGCCCATGGAGAGCGTTCTGCAAGACTCTGTATACCTGGTCCCCATCCACCACCTCTGTGTAAACATCTTTCTGATGTGCAAACACTACAAACATCTACCATATGAAATGAATATCACTCTGTGATTTGGATATAAGTAACGTCTTTCAGTATCCAAATAGCAATTATTTTTGTGAAACAGGGCAGCATAAGAACAGGTGGGTCTTTTAGAATAAGGTCTGGAATGATAGCACCATTAACACCTCTATCAGGCAAGAGTTTCATTTTTCATTGTGTGGAGCAGGGTGAAATTTCAAAATGTCATGGTACAATGGTCCTTTTCAGATATTTATGAATGTTAATGGATCAATCATACCTAATCAGCTGGAACTTGCTGTGTCTTTTGCCCAGTGGGGAGAGGGCAAATACTAGCTATGTATGACTGTATAATTTAGGGACTAAAAACTATAATTCATCTTTTTTTAACCCAAGTTTTATGGCCAGTGCAGACATATTTTGAATTATCAGAGTACCTGCTCTTATTAAAACACCTTCAGTGGTTGACTTACCAACATTAAAATGGCTGACTATAGGCTGATGCAACTGGAAAAGAAGCAGGTTTCCAGACGGCAGTGGCTAAAGACTTTTCACACCTAAGAAAAAGCACTCCTATTACAGCTTCACCTAGGTTGCCAGGCCTATGTTCTGTGTTCAGCCTTCTAGGTTCTGAAGTGTCCAAAAAATAGCCTTGTCCCACCAGCTGAAGCCACTTCAGAAAAATATCCTGCAGAAGGAATAACTGGTCTCACCTCCATTCTCTTCTCGATGCATGAAAGTTCTAGTGATCTTCCATGCTTTCCAAAGTCACCAGTCATCACGATTGCTAATCTGTCCAGAGCAACCTATTCATATGAATTGTTCCCACCTGCTGTTTAACATCATTTTGAAATAATATTTTGAAATCTGTTTTGAAATAATTTGAAAATATTGCTAGCGAGGCGGAAAAGAACGAAGGAATCAGTGGAGTTTGATTGTAATTTCAGGAATTTCATTCAGTAGATATTTCGATATTCACTAAGGAAAAAATCCCTTAATGTGTCAATATCCGTCCAGAATATTATGTAATTGTTCTTAAAGGCACCCTTCAAGAGATACCAGTTTCCTAACAGCATAATTTCTAATGAGAAAAGGAGAAATGCCTGCAAAAGTTGAAACTTGGTAAAATTAGTTCATTTGGGGGGAAAAAAAAAAGTAATCTTGCTGGACATCCCCTAAATAAACTATTGCTGATTTTAAGTGTGAGTTTCTGTACATGTGAAAATTTTTTTTATAATACGAAACTTGATCTACCTTTACTAATGGAAAAAGTAATGTCCCATACTAGGATCTTATCACCAGCTATCACTTTATCTCTATCACCTTATCAATAGTGGCCAGAAAAGATACCTTTTTAAAAATTATTTTTGGTCATCAATAAGAGGAAAGTGAAAAAACTACTTTTAATAGATACAATATACTTGAAATGTATTTTGCCAGATACCATAAAAATGCAAAACAGATAATCCAGCTATCTAGGTATACAGTATCTGTCAGTAACAAGCTTAGAGAAAAAAACAGAGTTAAAAATAATCTTCTTTCAGGGGTGTAATAGCAATTAATTATATAGTAATTTTCAGATTTTCTCCCTTTTGATCCTATTCATTATTCATTGTCCTGTGAATTGTTCTTTCTAATTTTCCCTATAGTAATTATTATTCAGTTTATTATTATATTTTCTTTTTCTGTTCATGTTCACACTTAACTCAGCTTTTCTCTTTTAACTGCTTCCAACTGTCTATGTATTTCTTCAAACCTTTTTTTGGTCATTTTGCTCATTCTTTCAAGTTCACAGTCCCCCACCAGATAAGTATATCAGTTCCCATTGCAAACTTCCCCACAGCCCTGCCAGCACTCTTCAAACCATTTTTGGAAGCATCAGCTCCACAGACATGCGAATAATTTTGCCTTTGAGTACACATAGTCTTTAACCAGCAACACTGACAATTTGTGACAAATATAGAAGCTAGAATGGCAGCCATGAAATACATTTCACGTAGTCCACTCCAGAGTCATCAAATGGCACTATTAACAACTCAGTATTAACAGCTTGTGTCAGCTTTGAAGGATTTCAGATCCAAAAAGAAAGAACAGGCTCCATATGATGCTCCTAATTCCTCAGCTTATCTAGCTGCAAGAAAATGTGGATGAGTAGGTATGACCTGAAAGGAATTCACTCTTTCTTGCTACTCAAAAAACCAATATCCTCATCAGCATAGACCTAATATCACCATATATTACCATACTACACAACCAACAACACTGAGATTTTAAAAGGATGCAATACTAAACCGTACCAGAATTATTAGGCACTGATACTACCGTAGCATCGTGGTCACCGCAACGTAAATCTTGTTCTCGGTTCTGTACAGGACTCCCAACACTGTTCATCTGCTTTTGCTCCCTGGACCTCTTAATACATTTT
Source organism: Haliaeetus leucocephalus (assembly GCF_000737465.1). Taxonomy (NCBI): domain Eukaryota; kingdom Metazoa; phylum Chordata; class Aves; order Accipitriformes; family Accipitridae; genus Haliaeetus; species Haliaeetus leucocephalus. The sequence continues at coordinate 14,729,019 of NW_010972587.1, forward strand.
TTTTTCCTGAAAGCTGGGGAGATGCCACCTCCATAGTTACCCTACAGAGGGGATGTAAAATGCCTGAAACACATCGTTCCCCACAGCCTGTAGCGTTCCTCCCTCTCCCTCCCAAGCACTGAAGCTGATAATAGCTGTGAGCTGGTGGTGTAACGCCCCAGGAGAGAGGGAGTGAAAAACAGTCGGGAGCCCATATCCCAGGGAAGGAGTCTAGGAGGAGACTAATGGGACAGCATACAAACATCACGAACTTTGGCCTTCACCATTCGGTCAAATTCCTCCGTGACCTTAGTCCACCGAGACCAGACTGGCTGGACAGGAGGAGAGGGAGAGAAAAATCCCACCTATGGCCCCTGAAGCCTTGGTGACTCTGGCCAAAGATTTAATAGAACTGGGATAACTTAAGGCTACCATGATTCACTTTTGTTACCATCTTTATCAAGACAGCATCAAGTTATATACTTCGTTACTAATCCCGTGATGCTCTTCTAAGATACTAACGCTTATCTGCTGTGCTGTGCTCCCTGAGCCATTTGCCACAATTATATATCGTATCAGAGTATCTTGCTACAAGTCCTAAGCATTAAAAAGGGAATGGAAACAGGAGTAACACCCTAACGTTAAGCAACTCTTTTATAAGTAGATGCAGTGCCAAGGCCTAAGCAGTGGAATAGATGGAGGTCTTACTACGGATGTTTTGTTGGACTTCATGGTGATTCCTACTGCCATGTCTCCTCTCCCTCTTGAAATCTTTTTTTGCTTAACTTTATGTCTATTTTTACTTTACACTTTTATTTCTCAGATGTTCAGCGTACCGCCGTTCTTCCTACAGCTTCTCAAGTGACAGCAAAAGTAAAGCTATTTGGGCTCTGCTCCTGTACAACAGCACTTTCCCCTTGGCAAAGAGATGGCAATAAAGAAAGGCGCTCATCAGCATCACAGCATTGCTACCCTGCGATCAAGTGCGCCTTTAAAAGTCTGAGGTGGGTTATCACACCCAAGAGAAAAACCACACGTGCCCCACTGTATACCTGGCAGTATTTATACTCATTTCACTACTTCTTGATTATTTTTTTCCTGGTGATACTCTACGCCCCTGAAAGAAAGAGAATGGTATGATTTCTCCCATGAAAACAAACAAAAAATATTCTCTCCTTCCTTTCTAATGAACATTTTTTAGTAAGCTTAGAGTTTTACTGAACTTTTTTTCTTTTCTTGTATGCCCCTACAATTAGGCAATAGTGATTTATGATTTCTTTTCTTGCCAGTCCAGTCCCTAAGGAACAATGCCTTTCAAACTTCTCATTTTAAAAACTTTACTGTTTTTTATCAGTGCAAGGAAGTCTAAAATGTAACCTTGCAATGTGAATCCATCAAAATTACTGCCACCTCAAATAAAAGGAAATGACAGAACATTCAGAGTACTTATAAAATAATTTCAGATATATTTTTGGAGTCATCTGGGAAAAAGTGGCACTACAGTATCTAAAAATACCGATTTTTACCCTGAGGCAGACTACCTATTGCAAATGAGAGACTTTTACTTTGAGAATGATTTTGTATTTTTACAGTAACTGTATTGACTAATTCTGAGCCTTATTTGAAGAGAAATGGAGGGAAAAACAGGAAGGAATAACATAAACAGTCCAACTGAGTAGCAGAAATCCTAAGATGAGAAAAGGAAATGTGTGCCATCTGGAAGAGAAGTTTCTAAACATAGACTATTAGGTTATATGGTTCATGATTAAGATCTGGCAAAAGCCTTCTTTTCTCTGGCAGAACAGACAGTATCTTCACTCTTGAATAATAATCATGATACTGCTGCAGAACAGAGAAGACTATTAGCTTCTAGGGATATGAAGTTCTGGATCCCCTGGGAAGAGGGCAGTCTCTTCTTTGAGTTGAATACATTTCACAGATGAAGAGGAGGAAGAAGAGAGAAAAAGATCTTGCCTATTTCCCCTGGATGTTATCAGTTGAGGAAAGCAGTTTGGCATAGCTCCTTACAGTGGGCTGACATCTCTGGGCTAGCAAATATCAGTAATAGTTTTATTTCTTTGGTCAAAAGGACATGACTATCTGAGTCTGTCCTATAAATTATTTGAATTTGTAATTAATCAATATCTATAGTCCAAACTGGAGCAATGAAAAAACTGCTTGAAATGTATTAAAAAAAATATAAACTTACGGCTAATTTTTTTTAGCTGTGTTCTGTAGGCAGCTGTCCCTTATTAGTGAAATTATGCAAGATAATCTCAAAAAATCTTCTGGGTATCACAGGGGATTTGAGAATGATGACACCTGACAAATCATTTTCCCAGGCACTACACCAGAATTTCCTCTATGTGAGGAAAAAAGGAGACTAGAATGAGGAACAGGTAATATCACTCAGAATAATGTATGAAAGATGCAAATCGTTTATAATTGCTTATCTTCACGTTTTTATCTGAGAAGAAAACTTTTCAGTTATGGCTGTGCAGCGCAATTCAGCACACAGTAGATCGGTAATTAGCAGCATCATAGTCACACCGGAGCGGGGATGTGCCTGGTCCAACATACACAGCTCCTTGGCAGAACAAATTAAAGCAAGCTGAGTGCAATAGTGCAGCTATATTGCTTCTTGCTAGGGAAGCTGCCACTGTCTCTTGTAAATACCCTCGAGGTTAAGGCTTCACAAAGCCGTCTACGTCAGGGACTGCAGCTCCCTTTAAGATTATGTTCCAGGTTTAATTATTACCTTGATTAATCAAGAAACAGAAGTACTGAACTTAGGGAAATGCACATATTCTTCTATCTAATTCTTTTATTTTTATAGATATTTTTGCAATAATAACGTCAATTCTTTTTTGAGATCATTCTCAGTTCACAAATTTAAAGTATCAAAGATAAGATACTCTCACTATGTTTTACAATCTCATCCTCAGATTCTAAATAAGTTACTTATGGTGGTAATATTTTCCATTAAATGAATATCTTGTCTTCCTTAATCAGTCTCCATGTGCACAATAAAATATGACCATAAAGTGGATAAAAAAGGTGCGTGTGGGATAGTTTATTCACCTTGGAGACATTTGGACAAGATCTCTTTTAATACTGAACTATTTTCTTAAATTTCCCAGAGGCTGCAGGATATTCAGGGTCACCTTGCCTTTACAAGGAGAACAAGCAGGCCAGGAACTATCACGAATGAAGGATCTTTTTCTAAAACTGATGTGAAAAAAAGATAAACCACAACTAATGCAACAGTGTGGTAGTCTAAAGTTTCCAGCATGCAGGCTGCATGTAGGAATTTTCAGATCATGCATCTGTTTAAGAATCAGAGGAATTAGTTCCATGAATTATAAGAGATGGTTGGATAGATTAGATAGCATAACTGTTAAGTAAAATTTGATGAAAATAATTTAGGAAGATTTCATGAGCAGATTGGTGTCTGTTAAGAATGTCAGTAACGTTTTCTTCAGCCAGAGTATGGAAGCTTTTTCCCTTTCGAGAAGAAATGCTGGAGGTTTCTGATTTACTGCAGGCCAGCTGGGTGCAGGAGGCACCTTGCTCTGGAAGATTGCAGAAAGTCATTTTTCACTGTAGGCCTTGGGCAGCTGATTTAGCAGGGAAGTGAAGAGAATGAAGGTAAAATGAGCTAAAATAGCTAGGAAAGTAGCTTCTAGTATTTGAATGCAGAGATACACATACTGCAGCTGTGGCATTACAGAGGCAATTAAATGGGTGTTCCATAATCTTCGCTTGACTCACAAGCCGAATGGGACGTACCATTTTAAAATTCTGCCTTCATGCACTACATACGTGAATAAGTGCTGTATAATAATGTTCTATCTCCAGATTAGTGGATACAACATGACTAAGTGTGCTATTTTAATCACCTTTGCAATGATGATTACTCTACTGTAAGACAGTTTTGAGAATCTTTAATCTAAGACGAGTCATTCATCTCCATTTCTTCCTTGTCACAATCCACCCAGATGCTAACGTGACCTTTCTGCTCTTATTTCACCATGCTGTTTGCCAGAAGATTATTTTTAATCTGTATGCTCCTTCGTAACAAATATGCCTTATCTCTCTCTTTAAATAGACTGAAAAAGAGAGTGGTTATCGTGATATCTATGATAAACTGTTTAAAGTAGTACAGTGAAAGGGACTGCACAGGAAATACTTTTATGTCCTTTCATTCTGCCTCTTCTATCCGCTCCACCTTTGTTTTTAAAGAAGGGGAAAAAAAGGAGGCACAGGGTATTTTTGTGGAAGGCCAGGAATATTGGATAAAGCTGCTCTGTTCGTTAAAGGATCGTCAGTGGGATACTATCTCTACAAAGCCATTCGCTGAGGAAATAACCTTTACATTCTTTTTGTGCTACCAAATTTGTACACTGATAAATAACAATGATCTTTAGCTATTGTCTGAGGATATGAAGCTCATACATGAAAAAAAATTGCAAAACCTGCGTTCATTTGGTGCCAGTTAGTTTGCACCATCTTCACTGCTTCATTTTTACTTAATGTAATAAAATAATGATGATCACAAACTGGTGATCTCAGAGGGCCTCAGGTAAGCCAGCGACATCCTTGTATAAGAATTATGTTAAAGGGGCTTACCCAAAATTCAAATGGAGGGCTGTGTGTTATCTTCTGTTCTTTACAGAAAGTGTAGAAGAGGTGATGGACCAAAACCTCCTACATATGTGGGAGCTCCCATTCTGCTATGCTCCAACAGGTGGCAGGGCTTCCAGGAATTTCTAGGGTTTTTCCTGCTGGGATCCTATGTAAGGTATGGTTGTCCCTCTGCGTGAAAAAAAGGCAGAAGAACAAGCCATCATAAAACATAAGGGGTAGCCTTGTGTTTATTTTCTTAAATGAATTTACATAGTTAGAGAAGGAGAAAGCTATAATTACTCTTTTTGGTTGCTGGATAGCGTTGCTGATTTTTTAAGCACATCTCTACAAAGGGCAAAATACAAAAGTTCATCTTGTTCCAAAGATAGTGTTTGTTGTCAGAGCATTACCTGTTTTAAGTGGTGGAATAGCTCTGGAAAAATAACATGCATTTAATTGTGTCTATTGGGTATTCAAGACAGTAATTTATTTACTGGGAACAGCTTCATAGTTTTGTGTAAGGTTGCCAGAAGGAGCATCTGCTAACTACTTGAAATAAAACCCAGGCAATTAAGATACACAGATAGGAGAGGGATAGTGGTTTGTGGAAACTCTGGCCATACTCTGCCCTCAGTTACCTTTCTGTAGTTCCAGAATAACTCTTCAGAAAGTTAATAGTTACTTTGAAACGAGAATATATAACTGAAAGCAGTATTTGCTATGTGGTTTGGAAACACAGTGTTAATTTCTACCTGAGACTACAGAAGTGAATGAAAACGGAGGTTAAAATATACCAACTTCAGTAAACCTGACTGGTATTTTTTAAGACCCCACTTTACTATTTGTCTTGCTGATAACCGTAGCCCTAGAAATGCTACTTGAAAAGAGTCTTTAAGATCATTGGCAATTAAGATGTATGAATAAACGTTTCTGATGTAGCAAACTTACAGAATATTGGAAAGGGTTGAAGGAACTCCATGGAACACTTAAAGCTTGCTGTAAAATATATGTCATTTCTTCTGGTTAGACTAGTATATGCTTGTTTTTAGTTACAACAGAGCAGGAAGAGCCATAGTGGAAATCATAGACTATTTGCAATTTTTATACGTTACAAGTCTACAAAGAATTTAAGCATATTCTGAATTTTGAATTAGTCTCACTGAAGTCTTTTTTATAAATGTAATTACTTATTGTTAAAATACATGATATTAAATGCCATTCTAGATGTGACCCCAATGACATCAGGAGTATGAGTCTGTACTGATGAGCATATTCTCACGCATAACTTTCTTTTTAGATTATACTAACCACTACACAACTGTGGAGTATGTAATCAATAGATTTTGCTTGTTTCTATCTCTTCCACAAATTATTAGAGGTAAAGGGCAGGTCAACCAAAATGTAATAAAGTATTTCATTCCACTGGGGAGTATGTGAATTAGGTAAGCAAGCCAAAAGTGACCGGCTTAATTCAGCATGATGTATCAGCAAAACAGAACAGCTGCCTTGGGGTATTAGTAGGTCAGAGCTTTAATTTTTAATCACTACATGTAATTACTCATATGTCAGAAATACACTTTTAATTTAGTTATAGAACTTAGAGTAAGGGAAACATATATACCTCTTAACCCTACTGTAGAATCAAATATTAGTTCAAGGGCTAGTTCCTTTAGCAGTATCAGAGTAGGCAAACTGTGAATGCAAAAATGAGTATATAGTTGCATCCAGACATTTTGGGCTAGTATTCAGTGTTGATTATATGAACTCAGACACTAAGGAACACTACATACCTTTCCTTAACCACAGCACAAAATATCTAAGAATTGCAAATGACCTCTTCTACCCTCCCTCCTCCCCCCAGTTTTCAAGATCTAAATACTCCAGTCATAAAGTCACTTCAAACCAAGTATGTCAAAGCACATTTGAAGTGGCCAGTTGATGAGAGGTATATCTACCTGAGTAGAATTTCCAGAAATATTTACTTGGAAAAATGCTGACTCTACTGTGGCTGTGTTTGGACTCATTTTGAGTATAATTTTGTGTGCCGTTTCAGGCAAAGGAGTCAAAGAGCAGAATAGTTCACAGAGAAGGACCTTTTAAAATGAATATTAGAGAATAAGAACACAGCAAATTTTGAACTTGTGAATGCGACTAGTCATAAAAATTTATAAGTTTCTTTTAACCAGTCCTGGAACAGAAAAATACTATGTGACTCATACATCCAATCAAAGCTCTTTAAAACATCTTAGATGTTGAATTTCAAATATTTGCACTTGTGAACAATATATACACTGAAACTTACTCAGAGAAATTATCTCATGAATACATTTGAGAAAATTATAAGATGTTCATGACAAAATCACATGCAGAAACAGAGCTAAAACTAATTAAATCCATTATTCACCATGAATGATTTGAAACTTCTAGTCATCACCAATATCAGATACCAAGCTTGTGAAGCAAGAGTAAAAATACTTTCAAGCAAGAATAGTATCATTCATAGTAGCCAGGATTCACACCTTTCCTCACGATTATATTATTTACATGTATTTTTAGGTATGACAGAATACGATCAGTCATTTTTACATAGTCTTCCATTTTTATTAAAATCTTTTTTGAAAGAGCTCAGCACTGTTACAACTGCTGGAAGCATGCTGCATGACTTACAGTACAAACAGAAGAAAATTAACTTTATGCCAATGAGTTTATTGTAAGAATGTTTTTGCTTCAGCTTTCTGGCAATTTCTTGTAAAGAAGAAAAGACAAAGTGATTGACTATTTGCATATAATCAATAGGCACTATATGTTTGGATAAACAGGCTTCTGTGCAAACAGATCATGAAGCACCAAAACTTAATATGTTGAATTTGATAACGTGCAGAATAGTTACTTGTAACCTTTAAAACCGTTAATTTAGCATGAAGCCTTAAATCTTAACGTAAGCCCAAGCAGATACGCTCCATCAACCCAATGCCTTTAAACCTACAATCAGTGAAGTGGTCTGGGCATGGATCACTTAACCTCCACTAAAACTGTCTCCTGTTGCTGGGTAGTCACTAGAGACAGAAAGAAATCCGAGAAAAGCAGCCTTTAAATTGGAGATGTGCTAATATTTCTGCACCTAATCAATAACAAATGGCTAATGTGACAGTGCTTTGAGAAGGAGCTGTGAATTCCCCCCAAAGAAATCTATTTAGGATGTGCTCCAGAGGAAGGAGGAAAGTTGTTGCGAGAGCCAGGACCTCAGTTTCAACTTTGGGAATAATGGCCCACAGTAGGGCTTTTGAAAGTTTTCTTTCTCTACCCAAGAAACTGTGAGGAGACCGCTCTCCCTCAAGTCTACAAACCACAATTACATACAGTTGCAAGGTGGAACAACTGGATTAGTAGTCATTAAAAACAATTTATCCGAGTAATCTTTACTTCAGTGCTTGCAATTTTTAAATTCACATTCATAATTCAAGTAGATGACTCAAAGGATGGCCTGAGAGACACAGTAATGAGGGAAGGAGAGGAGACATGATACCAGGGATCTCATACAGGTGGAACCTTTTTGGAGTAAAAGGTAAATAAAGAGAGACAGAGAGGGCAGTGCAATGCACTGCAAAGACAGCACTTATTAACGGACTAAATTATTAAAATGGATGTTAATTGTTGCAAAATGTGAAAGTGGATTATTTCTATAATTCAGGGCTCTCCTGTAATTCAGCCTCATGATTCACCAAAGGACATAAACAATAACATGAAAATTTGCCAATAGGTTACTTGTCCTCATTCTCCCTTACTTCTCCAAGAGAAGACAGAAGGATAATATGAAGGGCAAGCAGTCTATGGAAATAAAGAATGGGTTTCAGAGAAAAACTAGTCGTTGCTCACTAGCAGCAAAACTATGATTCCCTCTTCGTGTTTTGTTACAGTGCTGATATAACTCAGACAAAAAGAGCAAGTCTCTGCTTACCTTTCTTATAGTCATAGGTGAATGAGGTTACCAAGAATAGAAAGTTCAGGATATCTTGAATGACTTACTTTTATTCCCTGAAGAAAGGCCAGCCACACTATGCTGGATACATGGTAAACAGGCAGGCGTCTGCCACTTCAGACTGGCACGTTGGCAGAAAAGCACAGTGTGGAGACAAACATGGATACCGTTCTCTGAAGAGCAAAAATCTAGATATATTACAGCAGCTTGAATGTCTTAAAATACAGACACCTATGTTTGTATGACAGCAGGAAAGAAAGAAGAAGTTTGTTGCTTGTATTTTTGTTTCTAATGAGAGAAGCCAATAAGGAAGTGTTACAGGAGCTTGGAAGACTTTGCCTTCTGGAGGGTACAGATTCCTCCAGAAGGTTCTCAGAGCTTTTTAGTTTCAAAAAGCAGAACCAGGATACACATGGAATATCACATGTTGCAGAAGAAACGACTGTTGTGCATGATATTTTGGCATATTTTGTTGGATAACAGGCACTTTGGTTTTAAAGAAAATCTTTTTCCACCTTTGCTTTTTTTTCTTTTTCCCCTACCACTTTTACAGGGAACAGAGTGTTCTGCTTCTCTGCTAATTCAGATTTGATATACACTGCACTTGACCAGGGACATTGACAATACAAGAAAATTGGCTAAGTATTTTGCTAAGTGTCTTCATTCTTCAGAAAAACAACCCTAGGAGATGATTTTCTCTTTCTATCTTACTTTTTTCTGCAGTGTTTCTTTTTGCTGTTATTGATCCCCTTTTTTTTTTTCGATGCTGTTTCGATATGCTGAGCATGCAATCATTATGGAAAGTCAAAGGGGTTCACATCCTATTCTTGCTTACTCTCTTCCCCTTCCTTATTCTCCCGGGCTTTTGCTATTCAGGCTATCTTCATGATTCTTTGCATAAAAGGAGGAAGACATGGTCCCTCAGTCTTCTTTTCTTCCAAAACTTCAGTTGCTATGCAGCTGACCTCTCCTCTGGCCTCTTTCTGTTGTTGTATGACCATATGTAATGTCTTCTCACTCTCAACTGCAACATCTTGAAAAAAAATGAAAGGTACGAGGGGGTTAGTAGTGATACTGTGTACTCCATTTCTCATCAAGTTTTAGATATGCGATATGTGAAAGGTAAGTTGGCAGTTAAGCAACACTAATTCAGATCTTCTGACGACCTCAACCTTAGTATTGATAACTCCCCTCTAGTAGAGGATCAAATCAGAGTACAGCAGTAGCTACTGCAAACCTGCACGCTCAGTCCTAATCCAGAAGGTCCTGTTTGCACTGGTTAGTATCAGTTACAGAAGATGTGGAAGACCTCTTGGCCTTGCAAGCTTTAGCTTTCAGTATTAGTAAATTCAGCAAACAAAAGTCAAACTTACTAAACCAGCACAGTGAAAAAATCTGGATAATGTGAAGCAGCCAACTAAGCAACTACAGACTGAAAACTGGATAGGCAGCTATTCCAGTGCCATCATCTACACATGTTGGTCAACTCATTAATAGTAAATTGTAGATAGGCAATAAGTAACTAAGTAGGCCAGTTACTTTCTAGTAAATGGATTTAATGTTTCCATTTCTTCTCTGCAATACTGACATTCTGCAAGGCATGTATCTTTTACAGTAACAATGAGATTCGACTTTCATTTTGGGGGCCAGCATACTTCTTACATCAGAAGTGCATATTAAAAACCCAGCAGCTTCTTAAAGTGAAATGTAAAACTAAGAAATAGTCTATAAAGGATATTGTGATTGACTTATGCGGGTGGCTGGTAGACACATTAGCAAAAAAATATACCATGTCCTGGATGCTGTCTGCTGAAGTTATAAAACATGGCATCCATTCCCACAAAAAAACACACACCCATAAGAGCTGTGACATTAAAAAGCAAAATACCTTGTCTGGTGGCTTCATTTTTTTCGACAGCTCTCTGTTTCACTTCTTATAGTAAGCTCTCCTGCAGGTCCAGAGAGGTGCTTTCCCTTCCAGAACAGGTGTGCTCTTTTTCTTGATCACCTTTTTGAATGCTTTCTGTAATACCTACCCTCCCCTCATTATACAGCAGATTGTTCTTTGGTGCTGCTCAATAACATGGTAGGCTCTGCAAATGCAAAAAACTTCACAATCTATTCCAAATCATTTAGGAAGAAGCAGATCTATCACCCTACCACAGATATTCATTTGTTTTCCAAACTGAGAAAGACAGGGCTTAGTATTTGGTCCCACGACTCCTTGTTGCTGTGACCAACTTCTGAGTGATACCTGAGGAATGCTTAGAATAATCAAAATAAGAAGTTGTGAGTGTTTCTTAATGTTCCTCCAAGATAGCCACTGCATCTTCTGGTTGGTTGAGGATTTTAGTAAAACCAGCTTATATAGTCATTACTGACATGTAAATAGGCCTTTTGGTCAAAAGAAAACAATCTCACCTACAAATACTGATAATACAGGTTGCAGAACCCAAGTAAGTAATTAGAATGAATTCATTAAGCCCCAAGAGGTAAGCATTTGCCTACTCCTGGCTCAGGAAGGACCTGTTGCTGTAAACCATCCAGATGCAAGAAGAGTCATACCATCCTGGAACTCCTACTATGGCACAGGAGAGCGAGCTGGGGCAGAGTCTGAACAAAAACTAAAGTCTGGGACTACAGCTTCATATTTTCCTGGTATTTTTCTCTAAGCTCTTCTGGGAAAATAGTCTTTTTTTGTGCAGCAGGGAAAGAAAGAATTATAGCTCTCATAAAAACAAATACAGACTGCTGCAAATCTAATTCACCCATTGCACCCAAGAGAAAAAGATCAGAGATATGGATTTGATAAGCTGCTGTATATGTATTCAAATATTTAATTTTTTTTTCTTCCTGTAGAATAAGACCTGTGACTGTGTGCCAGGTCATTTTTTTTTTCTGTACACACAGAACCAGATTACTTGGTTAGGTTGCTCAGAAGTTGTCTTTATCTTGTAACAAAAATGCAGTAAGACTGCATGAAAGAGAATGAGGTATAAGCTGGCACTTATGCCATCTCAGGCACCAAGTTCTGCCAATGCTCCAACAGAGGGGCTCCCATCAATTTGTGTTATACAGCGAAGCAAGAGAAGCAGACCAACAACCCACCGAATGAGACTAAATCACAACTTGCCTTTGGATCAATCAGCAGTGCCCATTAGCGAGCCTGAAGCCTGCAGAGAAAAGCTGCTCGCTCCAGAAAGGATACCTCTGTTTATGGCTAAACTGCTCAGTGGAACGGAGCCAGGGAGTGAGCCCAGGCACCACACTGCTGATCATCCACGTTAATTAACTGATAGCCTTCTCCCTGGGATGGCCAATTAGCACTCTCTGAGGTATAGTTCACAGGACAGCCTGCTCCAGGGACCATTCTCGCTAGCTAGTTAAGACACGATCACCTGTTTTTTGGGGGGTAGGAATGAAATTTTTGCTGAACAGATACCAGTCAGCTCATGCCACTTAATTTCAGAGCCCGCAAACAGTCCCTAACTATGTTTAGTTGGCAATCTAACTCAGCCTCCGTAACACCAGCCCTCTCAAAAATCTTCCTTTAAATAATCTCTGACCTTACCAGTACCTACCTTACCCTAGGTAAGTCCATCAGCCGAGAATGGCCTTGACGGCTTTCTAATACCTGTACAACTGTTGCATCATACACAGGACTTAACTGCTTTCCTTAAAAAGCTCGTATGCTCTCCTAGTCTCTCAGTGTTCTTAAGGCAGCTGAAAATAGGAAGGAAGGAAGAAAATTCAAGCTTCCAAGCTGTAAATATGACTCGATAGTAAGAAGTGTTGACCAGAGGATTTCCACAAACCTGTTATATACTGTCAGCATGAAAGTTGCAGAAATATCAAACAGTACTAAATTTTTTGGAATATGTATCAATTTTCAAATTCAGATATATCTCCACAACTATAGCATACATGACTCTTTCCTGAGCGGAAGTATTCTGCTTCAGAAATAAGTTGTTTTCAAATCTTTTTAGAAGAAACTTCCTGCCCTCTGAATTACCCCCCAACCCAAAATCCTTGGAAAACTTGACCTCAAAAAGCATACAGATTCTGACTCCTCTGGCTGTTGCTTGCTTCTGTTAGTGAGTAAAAACATTTCTTTGCTCAACATATATGATGTATTTGATATAGTAGAAACTTGATTACAAAAAGCTGTTTGGTCACTTCAAGATGATTATAGGAATGATCAGAAACGTTCTGAAATGCTTCCTGCCCTCCCCTCCAAATGAGCCCAGAGGATCTCCACACCACTCAGGTTTGGTGACTCACAAAGCTCAGAGGTTTTCTGGCATATTACTCAACACTTAGTCACTGCTATGATGCAAACATTGCTCTCATCCCCAACCACTGCAGAAGCGATCACTATCCAGGGATAACGAGGTAATTTTTCTTTGGGACAGAGCTCAGTAAAACAGAATCCGGATATTTTCTTAGCGCAATTTTTATTCCCCATCATACGGTAGCCTTTGAACAATAGAGGTCAAAAGCACCATCCCAAAATAAATCAACAGTTTAGCATAGGATAATTAGTCATGGGAGGTACCTATTTCCCTCCACTGACCTTGGAGAGTGCCTACAACGTAGTGAGGATAGTAAACTAATACACTTATGTCAAAGAGTAAAACCACCAAATCATCTATCTACACTTTCACGAACTTAAATATTACAATAACTAACAAATACCTTGCTTTGTTAATAATAAACACAGAAGTTCATCTAACATAGCTTATCTTCTCATCCTTCAAACTGAAAAAGAAGTAAATGCTAAGGATGTGATGTTTTGTGGAAAGTGTCAACTTTCTACCAGCAAGCATAGTCTGACCAACTTATTACCTAGAAACCTATGACTAAGTTTGAAATTAATTTGCAGAAATGCAGACAGAACAAACAAGAACAAAATCACCATGCAGCTCAATTAAAAGAGCTAGACTGTCACACACAAAGAAAAGACAAATAAAAGTCAGATAACCTAGAAATGACTCTTGAGTAGAAACACTTAAAATGTTCCTGTATCATTACTTACACCCTAAAGAGTTTCTCAGCAGAAAAAGGTAACCTGCTACATCTACGCACCAGTGATCCTCATAATCTGTGCTATACCCAGATTTTGTCAGAAAGGATATAAACAAGTGGAGCACTGCCTCCAACTCCATGAACTTGTCGCAAGATCTAAACCACCTGGACTGGCCAATAAAAAATTACTGATATGTCGTAAACTGTATAAGCAGCGAGGTTATCGCATTCTGGAGGATTCTGGTGAGGACCCAGAGCACGTCCCCTGCGGTGCCCACGAGAGATCACCAGACAGGGCTGCGAGGAGGCCCTGGACAACCATCTTGGGGCCACCTCTGACCCCCATCCCCCCACCGCGCCTGATCCTGACACCCACCCGTGGGACGACGTCCCAGTCCAGCCTTGGCCTGTCTCCATCCCCAGGGAGGTTCCCGATGCCTGGGGTCCTGCTGGAGCCCCTGGCCCTGTGGGACCCTGACGCCTCTTGCTAAATCTTGTTCCTCCGTCTACCCTCAAAATCCGTTCTTTCCTTTTCACCACCGACGGTGAAACATTGCTTTAGATCTTCTGCCAAGTGACTCCACAAACCACACCGTGGATCTCTGTGGCGTGCATTACGCCTCGCCTCGGTTCGGCTTTGAAATGCTACGATTCGAAACGACAGTGCTCGAGGCTTCCGTCCGCATCGTACCGAAAAGTTGAGTCGTTTCTGGCTCAGGCGCTGCCCGAAAGGGGGAAAACCGCGGCGGCCGCACGAGAGGGTTGTCTGCACTCCCAGCACCCCCCTTGTGGGGACCGTCCGACACGGCGTCGGGGTCCCCTGGGACTTTCCCGCTGTACCGTGGGATGGGTGGAAGATTCCCAGAGGAATCAAGAACTGGGGCGAGATGTATGCGAGCATCAATTTAACAGATACCCGGACACATCACCCCGGCCGTGCCGATAGCCGGGTAGCGCGGCTACTGACAGAGCCGTGCCCCTGATACCGCGGATTTCAACAAGTATCCCCCTGGATAAAACCTGGGATTGAACAATTCAGTTGTAAAGGATCAGCCAGGATGTACGAGACCTCTGAAATCACACCTTCGCGCTGCAGTGCAGATAAGCAGAGCCGCCCTGTTGATGCAGAACAGCAGGGAGAGCCCGGTTCACTTGCTTTTTACCTGATCGAATGGAAATAAAATTAAAATCACCCATTATAAAGGAGGGATACAGCTAATTTTTCTTCTGCTAGAGTGCATGGAAACACTGATCGCGAGTCAGGAGGTGACTGTGTGAAGCACCGCGCAGACAACAAGGTGATCCCTGCTCTGAGGAGTTTACATTATTAATGTAGTAATGTCTACAGAGTGAGCAACGGAAGAAGCAGCGGGCTTTAATTTACGGTTGATGTCAAAGTTAGAAAGCAATCCAAAAACCTTGGTATTGTAGAACGTGAAATTGCTGAAAAACAGAGAAAAAATGTTGGAAAGAAACAAGATGATAATGGAAGATATATCACAGCAAATACCTAGATTATTCTCACCCGTACTTTGTATCAACTTTTAAAGTAATTTTTTTAAAGTTATGTATAGTAATAAAGTAAAACACAGTAATAAGAGCAGGCTGCCAAATAGTATTTACAACACAAATCAAAGGGGTATGCTGGAGTACACATTAAAATTTAAACCTCTCATCTGCTGCTTGTATGACAGTATTGCGAGAAAGACAGAAATGGAATACTTTTGGCACTAATTAAAAATCCCCGTTGAGATCCAAGTCGTTGGAATTTCATATAAAGTGTTGTTATAGCAAGACAGTAATCAAGATGAGTTTTGGTATAACTGAGACAAAAAGGACTGGGAGTTAAATATACATGTTTGTCATTGCAGATAGCACAGGAGATTTTTAAGGTGGTTTAATGCATGTATATAAAAACCATGCTGAGGGCACAAATGCTCCTGCCTTTTCTGAAATACTAGTATGCAACGCAACGAGTGGAAAAATAGAGGAAGCAGCAAAAAAGAATCTTCATTTTTTTCAAGCAGCTCTTCTTAAAAAATATTCTAAGAAGAACTAGGCTTGAAAGGACTGTAAAGAGGAGAAGTGTAGTTGTTTGGTATCATTTTAACCCTTCCTAATAAATTACTGGTACTTAATTGTTTTTAAATACCTACTTTATGTTAGCAATTTTATGGCTTCTCTATGGTGGCCTAAGAACATTTAGGAAACTGTTAAAAAGTGATATAGCATGAAAACAAAAAATTACAGTCAAATAAACTAAAAAAGGGCAATATTCTAAAAAAAGATAGTTGAAAAATATAATTTTCAGGTTGACACTGTCCATGTAAGTTCATAACAGTGTCAGGGTTGAGATCCACTCTGAGTCTGAAGTGTGGATCTGTAGCCACAACAATAAATTAAATATGCCCGAGAACATTCCTGGGCATCAAGGCAAAATTGTATGGAATGGTCTGCACCTGTGTTAGTAAATGGTGACTCCGCAGAGCCGAGGGACAGCACGGCTGCTGGGAATGGCCTCTAAAACATCCCAGCTCCAGATCTGTGCCTGGGAATTGTTGGGGAGAATGCTAGGTGGCATACGCCAAAAGGGTACCTGGGTCCTTCTGAATGTGTGCTCTAGTGCCCGGAGACACTTTCTGAACACTGTTTAATTTACTAATACAGACATAGCTGGGGAATTCATCGTCCTGAAGTCACAACTAATTTGGTAAGGTACCATAAGCCAGAGAGGCTATGTCAGTTGCTTGCTTATTATTGCAGCTGGTACAAATCCGTCAGGAATAACAGAAGCTTACATGGAATTTAAGAGGTAATATCCTGGGTGGTCCTGATGGAAATGCGTGCAATAAAGGCTTTGCAAAACACGGGTGAAATCAGAATTCTAATCAAAACCATTCTTCAAAGTTTTCTGGCTCTAGTGGTGTGCTAAGGTGTCTTGGTGGGTCAAGAACAACCAAGAAAATTTAAAATCTGCCAGGCTGATCTGTGCCATTTTACGTGTTCTCCCGAGAAACAACATACCATGAGAGGTTACTCTAGAAATAAAGTGCACAATGACAAACACTGTTTAAGATCTAATAGAAATATTCTTTTGAAATACCAAGAGAAAAGAAATATACTTTCAGGCTTCTGAGTCTGAGGTCAATTCTGGTACTACCGATTATGAACCATATGAAATAGTTGTTCATGCCAACATAACTCACCTCTGTGTTCTTTATGTCGAGGAGTAAGACAAGATTGAAATGTGCAAATGTTGTCAGAAAGTTATTTTGTTTTCACATAACACATAAATTTTGTGGATCATGAATAATGGCATTCTAGAAGTATGTACTATTCCTTTGTTTAAGGTAGGGCTTGTGGGCAGAACTGAAGCACAGTGTTGCTTCACCTACTGTACTGCTTAGAAAAAAAAAAGAAAAAAAAAGAGAATGCTCCTTGCTAGCTCTTCACACCCACAAATGCCTTAGTATTGATTACAATGATAGTCCCTGGATATGTCAAGCCACAGTAGTCAAAATATTTGAGAAGTAAACTTCCACTAGTTGTTAACTCAGGAGCTTCTGGGTTTTAGTCATAAAGACTGAGTAGTTTTTTTGTATTTCAAAGGCACGTCTGTTCCAACTTCACTAACAAAACTCTGGCAGAAATAAATGTTGCAAATCCATGCATTCCTGCACCCAGAACTGGCTACTGAGTGCTTAATTACATTACACTAAATGTTTGGGTACAAAGAGAATTAATTTCTCTCCATATACAAATTTCTGTGTTGTAATATCTAGTTCTAAGTGGTCTTACATCTTTCTAGAATAACAGAGGTCACAAGGGTATATCACAACCCATTGCACGTTTGATCTTCTGTTTATGTGGCATTTTTAGGTGAGCTTTCTAGAGCTTAGAAAGCATTTACATCGCACATTTACAATACTTCTGATATGGATGGTTGGCTATGGCAAGATGAAAGAATGAGTATGAGTTTTAGAAAAAGTGTACCACTCTTTCTGATAAGCATTTTCCTAAGGTGCCTTCTCCCTTTGTACAGAAAGATGAAGCTTTCTTTGTCTGCCAGCCAAATCAGAGGATTTTTAAATGTCATAACACTTTTCAGACTGGTTTACTCTTCTTGATGTATGTTTTCTGGATGTCTTTGCTGTTGCAATCGTTTGAGATCCTTGTGTACAGGGAAATACCTCTAGTTCTAGTCCTGTTCAATGACTGAAGTAGCTCTCCATTCTACCCCTATCATGAAAAGAAGAAAGAAGGTTATTCTGGTAAAGTGAGGTACCAATCCAGTTTAAATTCCCTGCATAGGTTGTGCAGCGTGGCATCAGATGAATGGAGCTGATGAGTAGATGTTCTGCAACTTTATATTTAATAGCAAATGCACAGCCTGATTTTACAAGCTTTCTTAACAGTGGGTTAAAGAAATAAAAACATCACCTGTAGAAAGCATCCACAAGTTCTGGAGATGATGATTATGTTACTTACAGGAAAACCGTTAAACCCTAGTACAAACCAGCACAAACACGAGCTCAGAAAACCATGGCCCCAAGCACAAATTAGCAGTGATTGTGTTATACAAACTGTTTGTAAAATGGACAAGCTCTTCCAAAAGGTTGGTTCAAGAACTAGAAAGGGCAGAAAAAATGGAAGAACTTATGAAATGTGCTTGCTTTTTGCTTCCTACTTCTTGTGAAGTTTGATCCAGGGGCTTTTTGAAAGTCTCATTTGTGAGTACTCAATATTTAAATTGGCAAACTAATGGCAGATGAATTGTAATTGTCTGTAGTACATGAGATGAGCTCTCACTTCTGGCGTGACGGGAGTTTGTGTTGCATTGTGGAGCTCTGTGGGTCTGTCAATGATTTCTACTGGCTCAGCAGGGTTATTGTCAATAGGCTTATATTTGCTGCATACGAGCCTACACGTCCACCAGAAAAAGATATAAAAGCACGTATACTGAAGTAGTTTAAAAAACATTAGTTATCAGAATTGGTTTTCCGGTGTGCAGACTTGGAATTTATCATACCGGTTCTGTTGTATTCTCTGTAATATTCTCCGTAATATTCTGTAAATTTCTCCCATGAACACTCCTACGAACCTCATTAATTAGCATATTAGGAAAATGCAAACACAGCTGAAGCAAACTAAGTTCTGTAGTCTGTTTGTGGAAATATTTGCAGTAGTTACCTAGCATTAATGACGTGTGCCATGGTAGCAAAAATAACCAACTGTGTAACATCAGAAATGCCAAAAAAGACAGAAAAACTTTTCATACTCTTTTTTTAAATAAAAAAACCCCTTTTGTAGAACCAACAACACACTCTAAGCCTACTCAAAAGTGCAAGATTTGTAGTAATGAATAACACCTTTTACTAGACCAGATTGACACATTTGGGAGATACAGGCGTTTGGGCACAAAGGGCTTTCTTCAGGTCTAAAATAGCAACAGCAGCCTTTAAAGATGAATACAAGCTAAGAATATGCAAGCTGCCTATCTGAAGTTGCATATCTCAGGCCATCTGAGAGAAAAAGTAGTTGGTATTTGTGAAACAGAGGAATTGCAAAGGGAAAAGGTGATAAGTATAAGCTGATTTTAAATGCAAGAGTGGCTGCACTGGGCCATAGCAGAGCTCTAGATGCAGAGATATGTTTAAATCAGTATCCTACCTTAAGCAATGGCCCATACAAAAAGAAAGTTCCTGTGATTGCACAGTTGTTCCTGTTCTGTTGCCACATACCACCTCAGCTGATGGCAATGTTTTACATGCAATAAACACGCTCATTTAAAATTCTACAAGATTGATGTTACCTCACATAAAAAACCCCTAATTACAAGTCCATTGTGATTACAGTTCAAGAAGGTAGTTTTGAAGGCTGAAGTAAAACATAGCTCTAGCAGTTGAACTGATAAATACTACCTACCTACCAAAGGAATTTCACAATATTAACATCTCACACCTTGGTCTTATTTGACCAAGGGTATTTTATCCTTAAACAAGAAATATATTATTAATACCACCATTCAGAATATAAGTAAATGTTTGGATTCTGACATACTCAGAATAGTTAGGAAACCATACAGCAAAAAAAGACCAGAGAATTGCTGTGCACTGACAGTCTCGATCCTTGTTAGAAGAACACCAGAACCACCTAGTGGAATTTTCATTTATTACAATGGCTCTAACATTCCATCTTGTAAGCAGTATAGCAATATATGCTGCTTTGTGGGAAAGTTACTATGTGGTATCCCCACTGAATGATGGAAGTTAGGGCTGAGGAGACTCCTACGAGGTTTCCAACGCACCTTCTTGTCATGCAGGGCTATTACTCTGTTGTACACTGGTTTTCACCCACTTTAAATGTATCAAAGGCTGATGTTTACACTGCTCATTCGGAGAGACAGGTTTTTAACATTTCATGTCGTAAACAATTTTTTCTTTTAATTAATTGAAAAGTATCTTTTCAATGTAATCTTATTTTTTAAAAATTTGAATACATTACTCTGACACCTTGCTGGTTTTACACGTCAAACCTGTAAAGCTCTGTCATGTCCCTTCTGTAGTCCATAGCAGTATTGGTAACAGTGTTAAACTCTTTTACTGATATCTTCTAAATTGGCTTTGTCAACTATCTGGTGAGCTTTGTGTTTCAGTTCCCAGAAGCACATCTTAGTATCTTTTTGTTGATGTGTGCAAAACCGTACAAAAATGAAGCACAGAAATATCAAGGGCAATTTAAAATATATTTTGATAACATGTCTTTTTATAACTTATGCACGTTTTTGTATTCTAAACTAATCTCAGGGATATGGGCAGGAGTTGATCATTCTACATGTCCGGCTCCTCTGTCTTCAGTGAGCAGGAAAGTATAATCAAATTTCTTTCCTTCTTTGCCGTATATGTACACATTTTCTAAGAGACCACTAGAAAAATGTTTGTGAATTTTTTCTAGGTCTCAAATGTAAAGCAGATATATTAGTTGAACCTGGGAGACATACAGAGCTATACTTTCAGCAAGTGCTTGGTTTAACTGCCAAACACAGAATTAATTTTTATTATCTTGCAATGAAGTTTACAAAGTATCATTTTATATAAAACTTATTCTTAGGAAGTGCCTACAGGTTCAAATCTGTAGGCATAGCTATAAAGAGCTCAGCCCTTAGAAAATCAGGGTCTGCGCTATTTGAATGGGACTTACCTTGCCTGAATAAGAAACACAGGTCCTGGATAGAACAGGATTTTAAAAAGAGAATCTGAAAATCTGTTTTATATGGGATTATTCTACAATTTTTCCACAAAAATGGCATGTCAGAAAAATGAGATCATTTACTTTGGCTACTCTTTCCATATATAACTAAGAGTGTGGGTTTCGAAAGGTATGGTGAAAGTTGTTCTGTTTTGTGATACAAATGCCATAGAAGTAAATGAGGCATATAGCTGCAGGACTGAAAAACCCCCAGAGGTATGCTACGCGACGTTCCTAAGGAGTAGGCAGTACTCAGCAGTCTGGTACATCCAGTGGTTGTTAAGGATAAAATGTGTTGGTATACAATGGTGTGCTACAATAACTTTCTCAGAACATACCAAGACTTTCCAGTATGTTTCCACAACTGAGAAACAGGCTTCCACGGGAAACAGGTTTCATCTCAGAAGTTTTGACAGTGGGACTATTTTATTGTCTGATTATAGCTTATTATTTTTCCTGGATATCACATTTTTAGTCAATAATTTCTATTGTATTTTCTCGTGTATGAGGCCATGTTCAGATTTAGAGGGATACTCATCTTACGGAATGTAAATATGCACAGTAGAGACCCCAGTACTCACATAAGGGTCCCTTTAATGTAGCAGAGAGAAACAGGCACCTTTAAGGCATGACTCATTTAAATTTAAGCATTTGCTTAAGGGTGAGATGAATCATATCAAAGAAATGACTGCATATCTTCAATGATTATAGCAAGAAATTAGACATGTATCTTCTATGACTACATCTGAGTTGTAAATATGAATTTCACTGATAGAGCCAGCAACGGAAATTTTATCCCTTCGTAGGTGCCTCTTTTGCTAAAGTAGAATATGACCTAGCATTTTCAACACAGGTCAAAGAAAAAACTAATGACTTCTTTCCAATTGTCTGAAATTTCAAGTGATCACCTAGCTACATGAGATATATTTTAAAGATTACACTTTTGTATACTTTAGATTTTTAAATGTAATTTTTAAAAACTGTATATTTTAAATAAATTTAAAAATTTTCTTTTCAGAACTGTGATACTGTTATGAAAAACAGTGTCTGTTTCTTAAGCCAATTTGTTTTAGCAGAAATGAAATAATCTGGAAAGTTTCCAGTATATCCCTGACTGAATACTGTAGCACCAATCATTGCAAGGAACTTAAAAATTAACACATGTATGTGAAAAGCATAGGATTTTCCAACAATGCGCTGTCTTGCTACACTTCCACCCACTTAATGAGTGAAATATGTAAAATGAGTAATTAATATAATGCACAGATGAAAGACACAGTTATGAATTTTGCCCAACATTGCCCTTTTTTTTTTTGCATAATTTAGTAAAGATGTGCTTTAAAACCCTTTTCAGAAACTTGAAGCATTTTGGGAATGGCTGGTTAGCTGATGCACTCTAAAATACTGAACAATGTAACTGAGGTTCCTTCTGTTTATCCGTGAGAAGAGAGAGACTGGTTGGGTCAAACCACAGTGAGAATATCATTGGTCTTGGTTTTTATTGCTCGTGCTGTAATACCATATGAAGGCTGTCAAAGGAAAAGTCTTAGAAAATAAAAGCCAGGGGAGGGAGGACATGAGCAAGTTAAATATAGCACAAGAAGCAGATTGGATAAATATATATTAAATTATATCACCCTATTAAATGATTGTGTAATACTTCTTTTTTTATATTACTATGTATACAGATTTACATATGATTTAAATACCTCATGGTACCTTACCGCAACAGTCACATCAGTCCACACGTTTAAAACGTTCTCAAGAGCCTCATGGCAAACAATGCACTGAATAAGCACGCTGAGTTACTAAACTATCGATAAGCTTTATGAGGAGATACAGAAGAACTCCAGAACTTTACAGACACACGCACAACGACATATGTACCGCCAAGCCAAGATTTCAGCTGCCTGCACGACTGCTTTGGTGGAAGCACGGAAGGTACGAACCCACCAGATACGTCCCGGAACGGACATCGCACCGACCAGTGTTTGTTCTTTATATAGCACGACAACTTACTTTCAGCATGTCAGCTAAACAGGATTAGGAACTCAGGTGGGAAACTCACAGCGAGAGCAAACAGAGCTCCAAAACATTTTCATGGAAACTGCCCTTGAGATAAAAAGGATCAAGCAGAAAACAAAATGACCAATAAAAAGAATTGATTCCACATGGTATTTTTCAAAGCCAAGTGTCAGCTAGCTTCTGAAATATATAAAGCATGCTACATTCTTATTACTATTTCACTAGTTGCACGTAAAAATTGACCATGGGTATTGTCAGTAACACTCATCTCTCTTACAATTCACTAAAATGATTTCTTATACAGATATCTCCTTTACCGCATCATCCTACACTCACTTTGACAGATAACTGGGAAAGTTTTTTTTTTTTAAATAATTTTGCCACTTTCAAGACATCAGTAGGACGTGACAAAGATTGAATCTGAGTACAAGATTTCAGATACTCAGAATTATGTCTGTTGTGATTCTGATGACAGATTTCTGCAGTATCAGTAAACACATTTCTGGCTGTCTTATTCATTTAAACTTACCTTGACATTTTCCCATCAGAAGATTTATATTTCAGACCCTCTGAGTATATTTACTGTCTGGATAATTGCTACATGCACAGTCAAACCAAATAAGTGAGTTTCAGGACCAAATAAAATTCTTCACTGCCCTATTAATGGGTCTGTACTGAATTATATAAGCAATATCTTCTTTGATTCTCAGAAGAAAAATAGAGTAGCTCATTGCATACTTGTACAGAAAAAAATACTTAGGAGAAGAAAACCAAGTGGAATGCTAAAATGCTGTTGCTTATGGAAATATAACAAATTGTCAGCAATAAACACAAAATCTCAGCCATTTTGCTTAACAGCACCTCCTGCAAAACAGTGAGGGGGTTTTATCCTTGACACATTGGAATAATCTGTGTTAAATCCCTGGGGAAATGCAGAGACGATTGCAGCCAGTTTGCTTCTCTTCCTTATCTGAATTCCAGAGACCATTAGAAATCTTAAGTACATTATATCAAAATCCCCAGGAAAATGTTTTGCCCGGAACCTTAGCTTAAATGAAACATCTTCAAAGAATCTTTTTTAAACTCTTTCTCATGTCAAGGTATTCTTGACACAAATCTTACCTGAAACACAACCCAATGTTTTATTTCTTCTATAATATATAAGGCATGTGGTCATCTTTCACATTTTCTGTAAATCTTCATTTCAATATCCTATAATTGCTTATTAATAACAGTAGTAAAAATACAGGGAGAAACTATAACTGTAGATCATATTTTAGAGTGTTCTAGGAGCCCTCTGTCAATCCCTGAAGATGATTCCCTGCTGCAAAGAGCCAGCAAGCTAAATTGAGGACTAAAGGAAAACAGAAAACCTAATTGTGAAAATAATTTTGAATGTTTGAAACTCTCTATATAGCTGTGTAGTCTTTTATTTACATTTTAGATAGACATAAAGAAAGGACTTTAACTTAATATTTTTCTGGTTTATATGATACTTACATACTCTGTGGAGGTTACTTCAGTATGTATTGCTAACCTTTCTCGCTAAGCCCATTAGCATCTAATGGCAGTTGTTTCCCACTTTTGACATCTCATCCTTGCACAGAACTCCCTCATTTACTACTAACTCTCTTCAGTTCTCAGTTTCCTCTTTCCCACGCTTCAGTTCTAGAGAATTTCCAAAGCCAACCACTCCATATGCTTAGAGGCTTATTAAACTTCTGTCATTTTTTTTTTCTCTCACATTAAGTCACATCTTATGCTTCTGCTTCCCAGGGAGCCACAAATTAACAAAAAAACATGTTCACAGATCAGAGCAGATAACCCAAGATAATGAACTTTTTCGGTGGATGTCATGTGCCAGTGCTACTGTACACTTTGCTATTAAAAGCAGGCAAGAAAAATTATTTCTGCTTGCAAATTGTTGCTCAGCTTCAACAAAAGAAGCAGCGTAGATCTATCACTGCTCTTTAATAATGTAAATTTATGAACTAGCCCAGTGTTTAGCCATCCATCCTCCTTCGCTACGGCTCTGACGCTTATCTATTGCTTATATAAATCTTACATAAATTTAACTCATCAGACAGGAAGCACAAACTAGCTTGTGTTTGGTTACGTTCACTGCAAACACAGTAGAACCATATTGCGTGTGGGAACACAAATGTCTAAAATACTTAGCTCTGCGTAATTCTTGTTCTTTCGCTTCATGTGTGCATGCGAGCGCATATGCATTTCTTTGTGGCATACTGGAGGGATAAGTGTTTTAAAGGAAGATATTATGACTGTGTTTTCCATCTTCAAGTAGATCATGCATGTGGAAGAGAGGACGATGAGAAAACCTGTTTGATGATAGACTGCCAGACAGTCATTAGCAGCTCATCTGCAACTCCCCAGTATTATTATTATTGAATTTGTTGCTTAAAATGGTAGCATGGAGTCTGGACCCTGAGAAAAATCAGGATGGCCGGGAGCTTGGGCTGACTCCTCCAGAATGATAGAAAATTGCTATTTGGAAAACTGATGTATGTCCTTTCCTGATGAGTGTGTTCATGTAACCTAACTCTGAGTCACACAGGTTCTGATCCAGCTCTCAATACTTGAACAAAAGTATAAGTAAGGTCTAACTATATTTTTTCCAGTAGCTTCTGTCATTCCTGCATCTGAATCAGGTGCTTAATTCACGGATGAAAAAACACAGGAAAAACCCTGTAAGAGATTTTAGAACTGACTTTCTGTTTTGAACCCCATAAAACTAGAAGGATCTCTGATTTTCTATTAACAGAGTAACAGATTTGCAACAGCTATATTGTAATTCACTATCTGAATACCATTTTGAATATCATTGCAGAGAGAAACATGTTTAACTGCATTTTCTCAAATTCTTTTTCAAATTATGGCAGTGAATTCAAATCCATACCACATACTACTTTTGGATGAATACTGCATTTTTAAGATCTCTACATGATCTGAAGAACATTCTTTAGAATAAGCAATGAGTAAGTACAAACTGAGGTAGGAATATAAATTGGGAGTTAAATGTACTTAACCTTGCAATGACTTGATCATTATGAAAGGGGTCACAAATACCTGCCAATAACTATTTCAAGGGTGTAAACATTGGGGCTGCCAATATGTTATTTACGTCTGTAGAAAACTGATAACTGGAGATAAAGGTATGTAATTTTGAAAGAATACAGACCAAATATGAAACGTTTCTCGGCACCAGCAGCTATTAGAATGTTGAATTGCCCTTTATGGAAAGTGACTGAAATCTTATTCCTTTGAAAGTTAAAAACAATGAAGGACAAAATCCTTGAAGATGACTTTAAGGACTCAAGCCTGGTTGGCTGTAGGCTGCAACAGAACCTTTTATAGCTAAGTGAACACTTCCCTTCCCCTCATCTTTACTGTGTTGAAAAATTCTGACCTTACTTCTATTAATAATCTCAGTATAATACTTTTCACTCTTTTTTTTAAATCCAGGACTGCGTCTGTATGATACAAATGCAGTGGATTGCAGGGATATCCAGGCTAGCTCTGAACAACGTGAGAAGGGAGAATCAGGCAGAAGACCCAGGATAATGCTGCTGTCCTATTTCTGGCACATTGATCACTCTGATAGGTCTATATGGCACAGCACTGCATTTGCGCCTACACCTTGGAATGTTAACAAAATCTGCTGTACATGGAAAATATTTCTAAAATGTTTCTGATCTTCAACATCCTTATAGCTAAAATGACTGTCATTCAGTCCTCTTTACCTTTAACTATTAAAACCTGTCGTGAACAGAAGACAAATGATGGTAGTCAAGATCTGATAGACTCTTAGGAATTTTTATTGGAAATATCAACTCCTCACAATATCCTATAAAGCAATGAAGAAGCAGAAAAAAAAAATTAAAACATTTTAAGGAGGAATTATTTCTCCTTTGCACACTGCTGAACGGGAGATGAGTTGAAAAAACACAGTAGTCTTTTAAAAGCATCAAAATAGTACTGCAGTCCTTGAAAACATTATGTAATAAATCCTGCAGCTTTATTTCTTTGCAAACAGGGGATACTTCTTTTTTATCACTGCAAATTTCTTCAAAGTAAAGGCAGAAGTATTATGGCTTTACAACATTAACATTACTGTGTTCTTGTTTGCTTTTATCTACCATGAACTTCAAGTATTTTAAATTGACCTTCAATCAACATAATCTGTTTTAAAATGCCATAAACTAGAACTATGAGAGGTAGGTTTTGGGGGCAGCAAATGCAAACATTCGAAACAAGCAATTTATTCCAGCAAAACTAGCACAAACATTGTCTAGAAAAGAAAATTTAAATACTCATACTGAAATTATTTTAGAGGAACTACCTTTTACTACAGTCTACAGTTATTACTGTAATGAAGGATGCTATCCTAAGACTGCACATTTGGGAGGCCAAATTCAAAATAGGATGTGTCTAAAATTTCTAAATTACTATCAGATTACAGGATCTGAAATAGCACATTATTTTAAAATAGAAATGGAGTTTTCTCGCTGGCTCACCAACACTGAAAATGTTAAGCTGGTAAAATATAACTCTTTATCCAGGGCTCTTCTAAGCTACTGAAGGCAGAACAAGTTGTTGCCTAGGACAACAAAATATTTAGTGACTATTTATTTTATCTGTTTTTGTAGAGAACTTGTGGGCTAGGAGGAGAGGTTATTTTCTCACTTTTTTTAAAGGGAATAAGAAGTCTTGGGTTGGGCTGCTTCTGCTGTGCTCCCTGGAAAGGAGATCACATTCTGAAACTTGAAATAGAAACCTTCTTTTAGAACACTAAGATTTTAGACAGAAAATCAGATGATAAGGCAATTTATTTGCTGCCTGAATGGAGACAGATTTTGTTAGGGTACTTCAGAGACAGTACCCTCTCTGGCACTAAGAAGAGTAGGTTGCTTTAATAAAAAAATTATCTTGCATTATAAATCAATCATTTGTGCTACCTAGTGTGTTACAGGACAAGAAAATGATCCTGCAGGTGGAACACAATAGGTGCTAAAATTGCTCAGCTTTGATTATTAGTGCTAAAAATTGCTGCCAATCACCACCTGATTATAATTTGTTTTGAAGAGAGCGTGGGGCAGAGGGAAAGAAAAAAGAGAAAAAGAGGAAAAAACCCTCTGGTTTTAAGAGTCCTAATAAAAGAGTAAAGATTTACCTCAGAAAAGAGGTAAAAGTGATTGTTTAAAAATTATACCATTTTGATATGACTAAAATCCTTACATTTAAAAATAAATGCAGGAAATGGCAAACTTATTAAAAGAAATCTGCAAATTTCAATGGTTAGATTTACTGATCAAACATGCTTATCTTACTATGATTTTTTACTCAGAAAACATGATTTTTTTATTATTGCCACAATATCAGGAACTATAAATACAGAATTAGGGAAATTATTTCAAAGTACTTATATAATGTCTTCTATTTAAATAACCTCCAGTGCAAAATGACACCAGATGGATTGCAAAAGAATCATTATACTACCAAAAAATAAATGCCATGAAAATGTTCACAGTGCAAATGTTTTCTGTTTCTTTCTTTACCATGTTGTACTGTAAACTGAATAAAGCACCGTATTTGAACTAAAAGAAGTGTTTTTCCTCCCACTTCTCCTGAGTCTGAGCACTGCTGTGATACAAGGTGGGAGTGGGAAGAGGTAAACAGTGGATGGTTTGAAGAAATTGCCATGGTTTATGTTGTCTCCTGATCTTTTGCAAGTAACAGTATACAGGAAAGAGGATGACGTCTTTAAAAAGTATTTTGCATTAAAATGAGGAACAGATGGAAGTTTGCACATCAGATCCCTCAAGGCTACAAGATCACTACCTATGCAAAATGTTACATGCAAAAACTGTACATAAGAGTTAAACATGTTATGAAATTACAATACTGGCACATGGATTTGTTGAGGATAAAGAACTTCCAACAAGATTTCTAGAAACAGCCACTGCAATACTACCACATAACAACAGTTTCTAAATGATCAGTAACATCCACAATCATTTAGGAACTGAGTGACTGATGGAGCTGCTGCCAATATTTAAAGCAGAAAGAATCTGACTGCAGAAAGAATCATTTTCAAATGCAAGATCCAATGGAACAAACTTACTATATGATTGCAATTGGTAAGTATTTCATTCTTGCAAAAGAAACAAAAACGTGCATTATTAAAACCATTTTGAGACCTCTGTGAGTGCCCTGGATTAAAAAAAATCTACACAACTATTGTGTATGGGAAAAAAATTGCTATTTGTACAATATCTCATAACTTTTTGCAATGCAATGAACCTACTGATTCCATTTCAAAGGGAAATAGAGTAATTCAGAGAGTTATCCTTTGTATTTACAACTGCAGCATTTTTCTACTAATGTAGGAGCAACTGAGCAAATCCATATATATGTCTTACCTCATGAAGAAATAATGCATCATGATGAAAGCTATTCAGTTCTAGACCCATCTTCAGAGTATTTGATTTAAAACATATAAGCAATTACCCTGTTGTCAAAACAATGCTTAATATTTGGTCCTATTATTTATAGTAATCAGGATAGTTTTGCAAACAGATGAGCCAAAGAATTTGAAAGGATATTGAAAGTTTCCTTCATATTTCCTCAAACCAATCAAGGTTGTGCATTAACCATTTCAAAATTGTAGTTACTTAATATAAAACCACCACAAATGTAGTAGAAAAGATTTTCTTAAATGTCTTAATGCATCTTATACATAGACCACTATTTTACACTAATGAGTGAGAAGACCCAACGTTCAGTCTGCCTGGCAGAGAATTTGAAAGATTCCCATAAAACTTTCAAAGGCTAGAAATATCTGCTCCTCAGTACAACAGACACATTTGTTTTTGCAGGACGTCAGAGACATTTTCAAGCATTTTATGCTACCTAGAAACTTTGAAATACAAGACTTCTGGTTTTGCACAGTACATCAACGTGGTTGTCTCCACAGAAGTGGCATTTGCATTTGAAATGTAATAGTCCATCATCCAGCTTGCTGGAGAGTTCATTACTTTCAATTATATACATTTATATATAGATACATACATACACACATATATGTGTGTCTGTGCATAGCTGTTTTAAAAGTATTGGTTCACATAAATTAACTTCAAGTACTTTATTAATCAAGTACACCAGTAATATGTTCCTGAATGTTTGGAAATAGTGAACAAAGAAAAAGTCATTCAGGGAATTTTCCAAACTCAAAAACTACCGAAGTTATTTTTAATAACAAAATACCTAATAACTTGAGATCCCACAGCCTATTGCTAATGCAGACTCACAGTCTTGAAAGCTCTTCTGATTATCAAAATTTTTGGAGCCACTTCGAAAGCCACTACAGGAAGAGCTATGGGCATTTTTATCAGTCAGCAGTGTCTCTGAGAGATCAGAAAGGACTTTGGTCCAAACACTCTTAATTCTTTTCAGTGATCTGAAATCAGCCACAGGGCTCTGAGGTAGAGCGGAAAAGGAACAGGAATTGTAGATCTGCAGTCGCAATGTCTGAGAATATGTTCTTGAGATGTAATGTTTCATTCCTCTTCAAAAACTGCCTCTGCAGAGTGGCACGCTTGGGAACTTAAGTAATAACAAGAGAAGAGTCGTCACAGGGTAAGATGGCAAGCAGAATCTGAAGGACAGCCCCCCTAAGAAAAAGGCATCGTTGGATGCTATGGAGCACGGGAAATTAAGCTGCCAAGTGAGCACGGCACAAAATCCATCCGTTTGGTGTGTATTACCCAATCAAGCTGTGGGGTTGCTATTGACTTTGCTGGAGTAGATGGGGAGGACGCTAAATGAGACACTAACCCGGTCAAGGAATCTGAATGCATTATGCGGTCCATTTTTAAGTTCTTTAAGCAGAGACTATAAGTTGTGCTGACATTGTAAGTGCGTTAGTCAGGTAAGGCCCCATGAGAGCTTTGAGAACTAAGTTCAACACAGTGGTTTCTATCACTTAGAGCTATAGGCTCAAGCTAAATTTCTATAAAGCAATTCTGACTTTGAAATTAGACATGTAGACCGGCATTCTGCATATTGGAGCTGTACAGAGAAGGACTAGAAAGATACAGAACAAGGATTTCTGGAATTATGAAATGGCTAAATGGACTAAGACTCTGGTTTGTGAATGAGATGGCTGAAAGGAGAAATGATAGAACTGTGTAAAATGAACCACAGCACAGAAAAGATAAATGCATAAGGAATTCAAGGATGAACTTGCTGAATTGCCAGCAAGGATGTGTAACTTTTCCCTTCTTGTTATCTGAGGACTGGAGAGTGACAAAATTGATGCTAATTTTTGAAAAGAGTTTCATGGAAGATTCATGGAAATACTGGCCTCTAAGCCTGTCCCAGGTGAATTAGTAGGAATTTAATAGTGCATACAAGTACTGGACTCATAGACAAATACAACCAGGAAGAGTTAAAGTGACTGCATGTAAAGGCACCGCATATTGGTGTTCTTTGAAACAGTCAAAAAACATGTAGAGAAGGTTGATGATCTGTTTGATCTGCTTGTTTGCCTGGACTTCTAAAGTCTTTTGATGAAGCCACTCTTAAATGGCTTTTAAGAAAAAAAAAAAACCCAAAAACCCCAGTCATGGCATTAAGCCATAAGAAGAGGTTCTTTCATGGATAAATAGCTGGTTAAACCAGGAAACTGCAGGAGAAAATGCAGTTTTCAGAGTAGAAGAAGGTTCCTAGTGAATTCCTGAAGAGATCTGTGAATGGACGTCTGCTGTTCAATATATTTATAAATTCCACAGCAAAGAAGACTAGCAGTAAGATCACAAAACTTGATGATGATAACAACTCATTCAAGGTAAAAATGACAAGGACCAGTTAGGAAGAACTGGACCAATTCCAGAAGTCCCTGAGATGAAAATTACTAATGATTAGAAGAAGGCTACGCAGATTATTCATAATATGTTTGTCCTACCCATGTAGCCCTCCCTGGCCATCTGTTCATGGCCATTTTTACAGACAGCACAGTGGGTTAGGTAGAGCGTTTGATCTGTTTCAGTATGGCCATTTTCATGCTCTTTCATTCCTACAGTATAAAACCTGGTGGGCTGCAGTGAAATGATCATGTAGCAGCTTTAAATAAAACTAAAGAATCACTTTTTCACACAGTACCTAATTAAATTAAATGGTGGAACTTGTCAGCGATGTTGTGGAAGGTCCAAAGCATTTAGCAATGGAACTAATGGAAGGCAGTCCATTGGTAGCTATTTTCTCTCTCTAGTATCTTTGATCTGATCCTGAACAGCAATCATTATATCCTGATGTAAACCAGGAATGCAACTTGTGAGAGTATCAAGAACACCTCCCCAAAACCTTAAAATCTGGACAATAATTGAGTTTAAAAACTCATTTGGTAAACATTAATTTTACAGAAGACAAAGACCGAATCACCCATGTGAAAGATGGATGTACAAAAACAGAAGCTCACAGTGCAAGATGAACTAATTGAGAAGAAATGTAAACCAGGCCACTTCCATGTAACGCTCCTCCCAGGAGTTCAGCTATCTGTGATTCAAGGCCTACTTTCAGCACAGCGCAGCTGTGCAACCATTCTCGGTTTTCTTCTGACAAAATTGCTAAGGTGTGAGAAGGAGCTGTGAGAGAGCGCGCAGGCTAGAAGCATGCGAGGTAAGAAAGGTAAACTTGCAGGCATAAGTAAAATTATTGAGACAGGGGAAACTGGCACCTCAAGGATTCAAGGATAACACCACTCCTATGAAAAGGTATAAAATGCCAAGGGAAAAAAGGGAAATCAGAAGACAGCAACTCAGCAACATCACAGATCAGCCTGTTCCAGGGAGCAACAGAGGCCAGCCCTCCCCTACCTGAGTGATGACTACTTGCCCATTAGACTTAGTGACTCATTTGGTGGGGGTTGATTTAATGCCTAGTTCATTAGTTCTACAATATATTTTGTGTGTTAGATGATAAATAACTTGCTTTATGCTTTTAAGCTGTTTATATCTTGCCTGAAGATGTCTTTGGTAAAAGTTCCCTGAAGAGAGTGACTCCCCGAGGGGGAGGGTTACGTAAGTAATCTAGAATAACAGACAAGAATAATATGATTAGTCATGCAGAAGAGCATTTATACTTTAAAGCACAGGTGCACACTTTAGATGGGCTAGGGGATTTCAGAACATAGGGGACTCTTTTTCAGCAGGTTATATATATTTCAGAAAAGTTCCATGTAGCTACAGCATCAAATAAATGATACCTGAATCTGGGTACAGAATCCAACCTCTCTAATGAGCCAAGAAACCTGGCAGACAAAACCAGAAGTTTTGGGAAAGCCCATGCTGGGAGAAGGCATTCTGAACACTTACAATCCCGGGATGAGGAAATTGGAACAATGCTTCCCAGGAAGCACATACCTGAGAAAGCAATGAAACAAATGGATCTGGGAAAATTCTTGATCTAAATGACAAATGAGTTAGTGAAACAGAATCTAAATTTCAAAGTCTGGCTTGTGGAAAAAAGACTGAGGATGCTGGTGGGAGCTCACAAGAAACACAATTTAATAACTTTTAAAATTACTCTTCTGATTCAAATGCTTTAAGTAATTGCTGCTTGATTGTGCTTGAAGACACACATATACTATATATGTATACCTAAAAGTCTGAAAGAAACTAGAATGTAAGTTAGAGCAGACATTACCTTGCTGGAATAATTTGCAATAAAATGCAGGAAGCTGCATACTAAATTTGTTTCTTAATGCCAATGAGGTAGCTGGAGGACCAGAGAAGCTGAGGGAAGATGGTCTTTGCCACCGTGTCTCAGACCTGCTCCCTCTCTCATGTGCTTGGCATTCTTCTCGCAGTTTTTTTTTTAAATGTCCTTGCCTAGATGGTAACTTCCAAGGATGGCAAAACACTGTTGGAAATAGAGTAAGAACTGTTCTTTTTAGGAAGGTAAGGAGATTCAAAGCTCTGATCATTCCAGCGTCCTGTGGGAGTAAGGGGTAACTCACAAAGGTTAACTTTAATCATAGAGTCGTTTAGGTTGGAAAAGACCTTTAAGATCATTGAGTCTCCCTGTAAATCTAACACTGCCAAGTGCCACTAAACCATGTCCCCAAGTGCCACGTCTACACGTCTTCGAAATACCTCCAGGGATGGTGACTCAACCACTTCCCTGGGCAGCCTGTTCCAGGGCTTGATAACCCTTCCAGTGAAGACATTTCTCCTAATACCCAATCTAAACCTCCCCTGATGCAGCTTGAGGATATTTCCTCTCGTCCTATCACTAGTTACTTGACAGAAGAGGCCAGCACCCACCTCACTACACCCTCCTTTCAGGCAGTTGTAGAGAGCGATAAGGTCTCCCCTCAGCCTCCTTTTCTCCAGACTAAACAACCCCAGTTCCCTCAGCCGCTCCTCACAAGACTTGTGCTCCAGGCCCCTCACCAGCTCGATTGCCCTTCTCTGGACGCGCTCCAGCACCTCCATATCTTTCCTGTAGCGAGGGGCCCAAAACTGAACACGGGACTCGAGGTGCGGCCTCACCAGTGCCGAGTACAGGGGGACAATCACCTCCCTGCTCCTGCTGGCCACACTGTTTGTGATACAGGCCAGGATGCCATTGGCCGCCTTGGCCACCTGGGCACACTGATGGCTCATGTTCATCCGGCTGTCGATGAATACCACCAGGTCTCTCTCTGCCAGGCAGCTTTCCAGCCGCTCTTCCCCAAGCCTGTAGCGCTGCACGGGGTTGTTGTGATCCAAGTGCAGGACCCGGCACTCAGCCTTGTTGAACCTCATACAGTTTTCCTTGGCCCATCAATCCAGCCTGTCCAGACCCTTCTGCAGAGCCTTCCTACCCTCCAGCAGATCAACACTTGTATTAAAGCTAATCTTCTTAGCATCTCTGTATGTCAGCAGGGAGAGGTAAACTCCCCTAGGAAGCAATCCAGATAATTAACCATAATTTAACCACCCTGAATCATCCTCTGGATGACCCTTTCTTTCACCATCCTTTATAGTTTATAAAGGGAATTTAGGGAGGCTAGCTTCATTCAGCTGCAGGGAGACTTTCAAAATATGCTTTCTTCTTTTTGTCTTTCAAAAAATGAACTCTATGCTTTAATAACTTAATTGAATAGATTTATGTCCTGAAGTAGAAGAAAAGTATCTTGGTCAGCATCACACATGGAAGATCAGAGGCATGTGATAAGTAAAACTCACAATAGTATATTGAGGAGCATTATGATAAGGGATGGCCTTATTAGTAGTTTAGATCTCAGAAAAGAAAATCTAAAACTTCATGAACCTCACCCACAGGCATGTGAGTTGATGATCACAAAAAATGTAGAAAGAAGATAATAAAGAGTTTTCATTTTTTAAGATGTAAAGAAGGGCTTGTGAAAAATTAAACGACCCCTTCTCTCCTCCATTCTTTCCGCTACACTAGTTTACCTAATAGAAGATATTATCTCTACCTTAATCTGTTTCTACACCTCCACAAGCCATGGATGATTTCACATTGGCTTAATGGAAAAAAGCACCAAATATGGACTAAGGGGTTCCTTGCACCAAAACAGGAATGGCTTTTATGTCAAATTCAGTGGCTGCAACTGTTTAAAGTGATGACTAAAATGAAAAAGTTACCATATCTGTAGCCCTTGATACATTTTTATTGCATATTTGGTGTAAGTGGAAATGAAACTTCTAGCTCCATCTACAACTGAAGCACCAAGTGCCACCAAACCAAGGGTACTCTGAGTTCTTTTCAGGATGTTGAGTCTGTTTTTTCTCTTATTTTTCAAGTGCCTGGATTCTGACCTACTCAGGTCAGGAGTCCTATCCCAGAGTTAGTGTCTTTGACCTTTTTGCATTCCTTTATGAAAAACTTTCTGTAATAAGCTCTCGTTTGCCATTGCCTGAATGGGAAGTGAGACCTTTGAAATTGATTTCAGACAGCAGGCCTGCTGGTCAGAGGTAAGTATCTTGTTCTGCCAGACTGTACAATGCTTCAAACCAATTTTGTGTCCATTTCTGAAAGATTCCCCTCAATTGAAACAGAAAAATAACAGTAAATACTTTTCTAAGCTACAGATTTTCTCAGTGAACATTATATCATTACAGTTAGCTGCTATTGATTGGTGGGAATCAAATATATACTGACTGGACTAAAATAGAAATTCTGTTTTATTTACTATGCTCTTGAGTAACATAATCCAATATTATATCAGGTGGGAGAAATGTTTATCTGTATAGGTACCTATATCTATACAAATACTTAAACAACTGTCTAACAGCTTCTTCTTGCAACTCGTGGCAAAAGGGAGTGTTTTCCAAAGAAGTACAGGCCTTCAAAAAGAACATGAAGTTGAGCTTTAAAATTAGAGGGATATACACTGGTCTGGTTTATACTAATATTACAGAAGTGTATTCCTGTTAACTTCAGTGCAGGTACTTCCCTTTTTATCAGTTTAAGCAAGTTTGAAATCAAACCACAAGCCTTTAATGAGGTTTTAATGATCCACTTGGGGGAGCTAAAGGGTAATTTGTTTCCAAATTGATTATGGCAAAATGTTTGGGATGCAAAATTAAATTACAGGAGACAATGTGAGTGGAGTCTTCCACTCCTTTCAACTCAGTGCTGGCTGTTAATCTATATTAGCTTCTGGAGCAAAGGGGCCCCAGTTCTTATTAAAATTCCAGCCCCTTATAGAAAAAAGAACTGCAGTTATAAATAGCTTAGCAGCAGACACCCATAATAGTATCAATCATATCCTGACTTCAATTATACACCTACAACATACATTGAATGCAACAGACATAACATGTAAGGCAGAGTTTGGTCCTTACTCTTCCTTGACATTTTTATGCTACTTAACATTAACTGTAATGCAACAGCAATTAGAGGCAGAGATGCACTACCTCCCATATTGGAAGGAAGAGCACAGCCTTTCGTCTGTGAAGAGCCAATAAAATATGAAGTTGGGCTTTTCTCCATGTAGGGATTGCCCTAAAGTTCAGATAAACTGACAATACAGTTGGTTTCAAATGCCACAGCAGATCCAAAGCTATAATCATCTACCTTTTATAAAAGGAAACACCACCATTTCAGACTCATGAAAATTCCATTGGCAAAGCTGTACTGTCGATGTCTTCACTGTAACAGTACAAACTTCATCTCACTCCAAATTACTCTGCAGCGCAGTCCACATTAAAGCTTATGGTAACCATATGTGGGCATCTAATTTAACTGACTCATGTAAATAAAGTTTCAAGTAAAAGTGATAATTAAATAAAATATTTTGTTCCTCTAGCATAACTTACTAACTATAGTTAAGGTTTCCTTATTTTATGTTTAGTTTAGCCAAAGCATATGGAAAGAGTAAACTTTACAAGAAGTACTGTTGCTAGGCACTTTAAAAGCAAAAAGACTTATGCTTTGTAGCTATGAACTACCAAAATATATTTTTAAATGTCATTCAGCATCCTGAAGGCAGACACAATCCTGCTGATTGAATACCATACTAAAGACAATGGCAAAGCAAATGGAAGCAAAGGGTACAGTCAACCCAGGTATAGGCATGAAAGCTGTAATCAGTAGCAGTACTTGATGACAGTATTTGTAGTGCAATTTGCTTTTGTGCTTTCTCTTTGATATGTAAGGACAAGTACTAGAACGTACTTAGGAGGAACTACTGCTGTAAATTGATCAACTTACATTAATTAATTCAATCTCCCAGATTTTTTTCACAAGGTCCATCGATGTATAGCCATTAATTAGAAAGGATTTGGTATAGTCACCCAGTTCAATGGAATCCAGCCATTCAGCTACAGAGGTGGGGTTGTAGCCATCATGACCGATCTGCTTCATCTGAAAAACAGAATGAATAAGAATTACTGATGATATTCATTAAGCATCTTTCAGAACAGCAGTTATGTGTATTATTTTCTTTGGGTCAGAGTTATCTTATTCTCTGATCAACATTCTTTTAATGATTAGTACAACACGAAACAATTTTGTGAGCAAAAGCACTAATAAAACTTAGTGGATCTTTTTCTTATGGCTGCTTGCCTTTTAAGCCAGAGTATACTAAGACTGTAGCTGGAGTTCAATTCTTACTAGACATCAGAGAATCCATAAGTGAGGGAAGGCAAAAGGGTGAAGGAGACATTATTACTATCCTGACTGCACAAGAATGTCAGATTTGCACTTAAGATTTCATAGAAGGGGAAGAAATGAGGCTGAGGAATGGATCTTCCGGTATCAGACTGCAAATGAAATATATTGCCCTGGTTATATTATTCCTAATTTATTTCTCCTACTAGGTTATTGGATATTTTATAACGGTTGAATGCGCACTGTATTTTTCCACCCCCAGGGGAGGTTTAAAAAAGTCTCTTTCCTCTACCTGGTCACATTTTTCATGGAACTCCTGGGAATTTTACATATTTTAGATTGCTCTCTGTCTGTAAAGTTGCTTGAGATTGGACAATCGAATCAAATATTATTGGAATGGAATTGACAGAATGATGTACGCAGAAGGGCACCGCATGCGTTTATATAGCAACACAGGCACAGAAAGCATAATCACATATATCTTGTTTTCATAACTAACTAAGAAATACCACTGGCATCTTATTTTTTCTGAATTTTGTTAAGTTACTAAGAAGTAAAGAGCTGCAATTTCTCTTTCACAATTGTCTCTCACTGACACAAGTGAAGATTTTCAAGCTAGCCATTAAAGATAAAAAAGTGTAAAGCCTCTACCTGTGCAGGGTATTATGCCATGCTGTTTTTGTGAATATTAAAGTAATTTGCAATAGTGGCAGAAGTAGAACAAAGTAGAAAAAATTATGCAATAGCCTCAATTTTCAACAACATTATACGCATATCATCTTTCTATAGCAGTGTAACTATTGCTAACTTGATAATACACTGAACTGGCAAACTGTTAAGAAGCTTTAGAGGTTTAGACACCTTGTGTTTTGCACGGGATCTCCCGACTGTGTAAGGGTGACACTGCACATGATGAAAGCCAGTCTCCCATTTCTGCCTGCTTATGTATATTCCTGCTTTCTGAGAAACAAGGGAAGTGTGACAGAAACATAATGCTTTGAGCTTAAGTTTGAAGTGAGTGACAAAGTAATTTAAAAGGAGAGACTACTGATCTTAATATCTTGCCTGAACCAATTTATTTCTCACGGTTTATTTGAAATACAACTTGAATTCAAAGCAGAGAAAAAAATTAAAGTCTCCATTTGAAAGCCGCAGTAGTGTTCGTTGATCTGTCTGTTCAAATGCAGAAAGCCAGCATGTCATGATCTTGATCTTGATTTCCTGCAGTATCAGAGAGGAGTGATGCAGGCACACTGCATCGTGGATATGAGAGTTTACGCTTTGGTCTTTTGCTGCAGATGTTGGATATAAAATACTAATGGAAATATTTAAATGATGTAGTGAAATCATTATCTTAAATCATAAAAGAGAGACAAGAGAAATCACATAATTAACAATGGGAATCATAGCCTTTCAGGTCACTTCTGTAACAAAGGAGTCATGTTAGAAAGAGAAAGTCCAGTTTTGTTGTTGAACTTGACATTTTGGAATTTAGTTTCATCCTAATTTAGAATGAAATTCTTAGATGTCAAAAGCATGGCAAATTCTTCTTTCATTGTCATTCAGACTTACTTCAAATCTTAGATTGACAGTAGTCTGTCCAGCAGATGGCAAAAACATTGGCAGACCCAGGGAGCTCTGACTCCTGGGAAGCTTATTTCAAGAGCTAATTTGAAAAGAGGTATGCTTAAACAACTGACACTTGAAAAGAAAGGACCCAATAAACTGAAGGAGAAAAATCTAATACAGAGAAGACATGAAGAAGATGTACAGGGCCCACAGGGAACACATGACTTTTGAAAGATATAAGGTATTTTTGTTTCCTTTCGCTAACAAAGAAAAGCAAAGCACCTTTGAAACAATTTTCAACGTATCCAGATGGGGCACATTATGCAAATTATTTCTTTTGTTTATTACTATTTGATCTTTATGTTTAATAAATCCTGATTTTAACATGTTTTTTGGTTTTTTTTTTTGACCTGCTGATTGAGAAAACTTATGCAGTCTGGTCCGTAATTCTGGTAACTCATCAGCCTCTATGAAAAGCAAACACAGCATGGGAAGTTTCTGAATTCTCAGTTCCCACTGGAGATCTCCATCAACAGCGTTGTTAAAATAGATATCGCTCTACTACGGTGCGTTGCAAGGGGCTGCATGCAAGCAAACAGGCAAACAATCCAATAGGCAAGAGGCTGAGAACAACGGAAACGTATGCAACAATTTCACCCTTTGGATTTGGTGCCAATAGACAAAATCGCCATCGGGTCACTCTAGCCTACCTGAAAATACCCCCAGCTATGCCACAGGTACGCCCGTGCCCGGCCGTGCACCTTGCTGATCCCCCCCACCAACTCGCCCTCCCGAAGCGACCTTGTCCCATCCTCTTCCCCGTGGATTTGCCCCAGGACGTGGCTGTTGGCGGTCACTGCCGCCGTCCCTGCCCCACTCGCCTTGTGCGGGTGCTCCCTGCCCGCTCCTATTGCAGAAAATTAATCTCACAACTAGAATATTTGCCGGCAGTTTCAGCATGAATGCAGTATTTTGTTTTGTCATGAACCAAGAACCGCTCTCTTATCTAAAACATTTTCTAAAATGTGTCTAATATACGAAAATTAATAAACCTTCAGTATCCGTCCTCTTGTATGGAAAGTTTTGTTCTGTCTGTTAATAACATCAACTAGCTTATTAACTGTCATTCATAGCTGGCTGTTTTCCTTTCAAATATCTATTGACAGACAGATTGGTTATCTAGATGTGACAGTATCATTAATAGTATCTGCTTTTCATATAAAATGTTATGGAGTTTTTAAATAAAAAAAAATACTTTGAAATATCTGTCTGGAAGTGCTGCCCCTTTACTTTATTGGAGCTCCAGTTTAGTTGCATCTTATCCCAGTCCTCGTTAACAGGTCACGGCTCTTGGACTGTTAGTATTTTTTTTTTCTATACTGCACCATGATCTTAACCTCTCACAGATCATTTACACCCTTTAGATTTCCTTGCTGATGCTATTTGCTGATTGATTTTTTTTTTTTGAAAGAAAAAACCCCTCCTACCTACTGACTGTATTTCCATGTATAATATTTCAATCATTTCACACCAGCTTCAACACATGCACCGGTGGTGTCAAACATCTTAGCAGCTATTGGCATACTGTTTGACTCAGAGCAGTATAAAATCTCTAAGCTTCAGGTCATGACAGCCTTTCAAATATTAACTGCTCATAAATAGGGGCAGTGTTGTTCTTCTGCAGACACTGCTACTAGTTCATTCGGTTGTTATCTTTAAAGAACAATATCAATGTTAGCTGTTTCACTGCAGAGGATTTTAGCATGCTGACTATGGAAACGACCAGGAATGAAGCCCATAATTTAGAGAAAAAGAAATGCTTAAGAAAATATGATATAAATGAAGCATGGAAGAAGACATAAACCATAGATTTCTCTCCCAGGTCCTATTGATCTATCAC
Source organism: Haliaeetus leucocephalus (assembly GCF_000737465.1). Lineage (NCBI taxonomy): Eukaryota > Metazoa > Chordata > Aves > Accipitriformes > Accipitridae > Haliaeetus > Haliaeetus leucocephalus. The sequence continues at coordinate 14,770,511 of NW_010972587.1, forward strand.
TAGTATCACTTCCTTTGAAATGAATAGAAAGCAGAAGCCAGAAAGAGCTGTTTCTCATAATAAAATAGTAATATCAAGTAGCATCCTAATGGGTTGAGAAATCCTTTACAAGAGACTGTACGTCAGTCTTTTTACAGGTGCATCACTGCTATATCTATATAGTATTTTACATTAGGATAGAAAGTACTTGAGTTTTTTCTCCGAAGGGTAGCCAAATAAACATGAAGTAATCACATATGCACCAGAAGCATCATGGTGAATTCAGTAACATGGACTATTATCAGTTTTCTCTGATCTTCTCAGACAGATCTCAACACTGTGTGTATTAAAGTCAAGCTTTTTATCTGCTGTATAAGGAGAAAGAGATGACTTTCACAGCTTTTTAAATGATGGCTATGATTACAGTGAATTCACGCTTGTGTTGGTTTGCAAGAAAGATCTTTTTAGCAAGCACATAATGCTTTCTTTTAAACTGCTGGCCTATCTGAGAGATTTAAGCAGCACTTTTGGGAACTTGTATGAAATTATCAACTACCAATCTGAGTACTTCTGGGTGATTGTAATGGGGCGGGGGCTATCGAGTCTTTTTTTCCTGTCTTCGTGACTTGTCTGTTGTACATTATGTACTTTACAAACGTGATCGGTTGGACTTACGTTGTTGGAAGAGAAAAGCATTCCTCCTCTGGAGCGATGAAAGAAAAGGCTCAGGAGAGTGATGCTCCTGAAGACCCCAGGGCTTGGCTGGCCCGGGGCAGCACGTGGAGCTGGGGGACAGGCACAACTCCCTAAGAACCTGAGAAGACTTTGCCTTTGCTGCTGTTGAGAAAGGCATGGAGTGAAAATAGGGACCTGCCTGCAAAGACACAGTGGGTGAGGAAGGGCTGTGTATAAACCTTTTGGTTTTCTATTCTGTCTACCTTGTCACATATTTAAAAAGTTGCCTATTCAAGCTTGTGTTCTATTAATGTTTGACTTTTCTTTCCGCTAATCAAAAGCCTCCTGTCTTCTTGTGGAGCTTACTATAAAAAGACAGTACAGGCACATTCACTTCACAGCGCTGCCTGATTCAGGATCCTGCCCCAGTGGCAAATCCAGAAGACCACAAACTGAGTTCAGAGTTTCCTACCTAAGATCGCCAGCATTGCAATAGGCACCCTTTCTATGATTTTTGCAGTTGGAATCTGTCTTCTGAATTTAAAGTAAAAGAGATGCACACACATATTTTTTCTGGAAAAATTTAAACAGATCCACATCCAGAAGACTGAAAAGACCACCTAGCTCTTCATCAGACACAATGTCTGGGACAAGGGAGGAACAGGTCTCATTCAGTGTTACTGAGGATGATGTATGCAACAGTTCAGGACATTTCCATTGCATATAATGTAATCTTAAGAAGACCTAAATCTGGGATTTGTGGACTAAGTGGAAGCTATGGCCTTTGATCTCATGAGTTTCTATGAGTATAATTTCTAAAAGCACACAGGGGTTGAACTAGTGGTGACCTTTTTGGCCCAACAGTACTATGGTTTGGTGCCACAGATTTAAAAGTAATCTGATGCTTGTCCCTCCTTCGCATTGGTTTGCTTTGTAGAATAGTCTGGCTACACACTATCCAGCTTTCTGTTTGGAGGAAAGTAAACTGGAAGATCAGCACCAGTGATGCACCAAATGCATTTCAACCCCTAACAGGGACACAAAGATCTGAATCAAGTGGTTGATAACCTTATCACCAAGTCCTTCAATGGGAGAGAACACACATGTGCACATGGACCAAATGGTGGAAGTATACCCTTGTATTTACCGTCAACTGCCCTTAACTCTTCATGACTTGTATGTCATACAAATAGGCACTCTTATGTATCTCATTTTTGCAGACCCTTTCTAGGTGTTCGAGTTGCAACAGACGGTGGTGACTGCTGGAACCTCTTCTGTTCTTCCTACAACTGCAAGTGCTGCTCCTGCCTGTTTCATTAGGCCACACTGGCCAGTTTCTGTCCTTGCTAGTCCATGGTGGGCTGTGCCAGCCCTCAGAAAAATGTTTGCATCATTAGTCACTAAGATTTTTAGCTTTTGTTTGATGCTGGATGTCTTCCTAGCGAGTGTGTTCTCTGGGGCTGGGCAGCAGCGATTGTGAGCCCTGGGCTGTTCATGACACCTCCGGGGGCCACCTTGGTGCCTCTCTGGAGACCTCCGACCCTCTGCATGTGAGACAGCTGTGGAGAACGTGGCCATGGCATGCTGTGCAGGCAGAGATGTTTCTGAGACTGGAGAGGTCCGGCTGGGAACCCTCTGGGGCACAATGCCTTGAATACAATGTACTAACGGCATAGGCACAGGGGAGATGAATCATTGGAAGAGGGGGAGGAGGACATAGAGAAGGGTTTCTTGGTGAGAGGGAACACAGAAAAGTACCCTCTGACCTCGCCAGCCCTGACTCTCTAGCGGTCTTCGCGTCTCACTCCTCCTTCCCCGAGTCTCGGCAGTCACTCACACAGGCCATGTTAGCCTTTCAGTCCTCCCACCTCACCGACCATCTCCTAGCAGCTCCAACGGGAATGTTTTTATAGTGAAATGGCCTGCAGAGTTTCCAGATGGCACTGGAGACAGCAGTTAGCAGCCACACACCAGTAGGCAGAATAAACATATCTATCAACCCGGTGCCATTGAGGAGTGAATGGGTGAAGCGGGGAAGCCTCAGGGGCCATAAAGACATCTCCGCTCCCTTTGTGTGGAGGTGGGAGTGGGGACAGAAATTCAATGGCACAAGGAAACAGAGATCCACTTCTTTGCAATCTTCCCATTACATTTGAAACTCTGCAAAAGACATGCAGCGTTAATCACATTTTGCTTGTCTTACTCCAATCACTCCTGCTTGGTCTTCCCTTCATCTGGGAAGGTGCAGCGACCTGAGGACAAGCACCATCCTTGATGCTCTGAGAAGATTCAAAGAGAACAGAGGGCCGTGCTTATAGGTGTTGAAGAAACTGGTCTTTGCTATTTCAGCCTGTTAAAAAGTTTAAAAGACTTAACTGTGTCCTTGCAGGGGCTGTGCAGGACATAGCCCAGACCTCTAGTTTGGGAAACACTGGAAATGTTTGTGACCAGTCTGTCGTGCAGCCTGCTATCTTGCAGGCAGTTGGCGAAAGCCATAGTCTCCTTTTACACAGCATGTGACAGAATTACAGTTAAACTGGGTACTTGCTCCATTTCTGGGTATATATGGTGTCATGACGTGGTGATGCAGAGGGTGCATAGCATTTCCCATGAGGCAGGCAGTATCCAGATGCTGCTAATACTATTGCTGCCCGTAGAGAAGATGCTGGTGCTCCCTCTGAATCCTGCGCTGGAATTACGGACCGTATGGATATCAGAAGTCTTTTTGATGACTTGAATATATGTTCATAAATATGCCTCAGTGAGTAAAGGTGTGGGACAACTGAATGGCAGTCTTTGTAGCTTATAGCTGCCTGCGGACAGGTTGCAGATGGGAATGTGGATCCCATCAGTGGCCCTTATGGAGCTCATGAATGAATACATGAAGGGAGAAGGTCTGGGGCAGAACAGCCACACCAGCAAAGACTCCCAGAAAGAAATTGTCCATGTCTTCTTTCTCAGAAAAAAGGATGTGCAGAAAGTCGAAGTCAGCTCATTCAGGCTGTCATCCTAGTCTAGTTGCCATAAAAAGAGAATAGTGCTTCCTCTCATATAGCATATTTCTTTGCCTGCTGACTATTCTCAGAGCAGTCAGTAGGCACTGTGGAGTCAACCACAAATAAGAAAGTATAAAAGAAGCAGGAAGTGAAATAAGACTTAGTGTATGGGCAATGGTGGCAGGACCAGTGACATGCTACTGTTCTCTACATGATACAGATAAATGACAGCGTGCCATGTCTAGAGTGGCTCACTGATAGGCTTAGGTAGGAAGGAAAATGTTTGTGAGACTGCTTTCATCACACAGTTTTGAAGCACATGCATGGAGGGGATATTTGGTCTATGGGACCAGTCTAAAGCTAGTCTGAAGTAAACACCCTGGCCTATAGCATGGATGTATCTAACTGCCTTGTTTTACTGATCCCTTCCTATTGTGCTGCATTACTTAAATAATGTAGACTACACATTTGTGTTTCAGAGTTAAAAAATTCATGTGTTATGCTGGATTTTAACACTTTTTTCTGTGCTTATGGCTAAAGGTCTTATAAGCAGTGTAACGAGCAGCTGAGTGGCCTCCTTCCAAACCAGGAAAGTAATTCCCAGAGGCATTAGAAGGAGGAAAAACAGCACGGTAGAAAGCACCTCCTTTGAATCCTGTTTTTCATCTTCACTTCCAGAAGAGCAGAACCAAGCAGTCACAGCCAGAAAGGGTCATAAATGTTATGATACCAGTTTGCAGCATCTCCTAATTTGGACACTGTCTTTAGGAATGGAAGTTGGAGTGATCTACCTTTTAGCTGTGTTAAATGGGAGAGAATTAAACACCAGATTCAAATCAGCTTGCTAAGATCTGGGATGTCTAAGCCAATAGCAACATAGCAATAGCAAACAGATGATGTGGTCTTTCTCCCTTACATACACAGCATAGCTAATGTGCATATGCACAGTAGTTCTGTTTTCCTAAATGCCAGACTTACTGTGCTTGCACAAAAGAGTGTTACATATGAGTAATAGATCCAGCACTTTTTGGAAGCACAGCTTTACTGCTCGTATAACACTGCTCACAGAGAGCGTGTGCTCATAGCCTGCTCATATCCTACTTCTTGTCTGGTTCTGCAAAGCACCCAGGAAAGAGGCTTGGCTGCCTGCACACCACTGCTATGAGATCCCCAAACTTGCTTTGTGCTGAGACCTCTCCGTGCAGGAAGGAACAAGCTGCATACTTTACGAATAGCTCTGAAGCCAGGAGAAAGCTGCTTTCAGCTAACATCTTTTTTCCATCTGTCAAATGAGAGAACATGTTCCCATTATGCGCTGGGAGAAGGAGCATCCCACACAAAACCAATCCTTTTTCTTATCTAAGTTCTCAGATAAGCTAGGATAATTCTTATTTTCAAAAAGATTTTAGTTTTGAGGAATTCATTGAGAAGTCACTTGCACATAGGTTTTGGATGCTGAAATAACTTGACAATGCTCCTTAGGTTTCCTATGTCACTTAAGTGTGGCAAAAATTTTATGTCATGCCTACTACTATTTTCTTAGTCAGTTAAGAATATCCTGCACACAATTCTTTTCTCAGTATTAATTTTTTTCTCAAGTTCTTCTACTTGCAACTTCAGTATCTTTTTAGACATTGTGTCCACCTCTTGACATGTCTGAACTGCCTTTTAATAAAACATATAAAATCCTTCTCCAAACATTTATTGATTTCATTCTTTTCACACAAAAAAATATTAAATGCAATATCAAACTCTGCTACGGAAGTTGCTCTAAGACTGATGTCATGTATAAAATATTTCCATTTCAAGAATTAACTTTACAAATTATATTTCTACTGGAGTGTCTTAACCTTATCTAATAATAATAAGCCATAAAGAGCTTTAGTTAATATTAATGTGAAACTTGAATAACTTAAATTACATCAGTGCAAGATGAGAATTTGGGCTACTAGCTCTAATCCAACAAAAATAAAGGGTATTTTGAAAAGCAGAAATCTAACCGAAAGATTTCAACTCTACCTATCTCTTACAAACATACCAGTTTACCCTCTTTGGAAATGTTCTCCTCAAATTCAGAATCATTAGGGAAAAAATATTTTGAGAAATCTGGGTAAACATACATTTTATACTGGTTAAAGACTGCATAAGAAACTACAATGATTAATTCATCTATATTTGGAGAGATATGTGGGGTTTTTTTCCCATTTAAAACAACTTCAAGCTCTAGAAAGTTGTTCCTAAACAGGCTATTGGTGTTTGAAATCTAGAAATTCATTCTTCAGGAAGCCAGCAATTATGAGTGAAACCAGACAGTGTTTCTTTTCAGCCACTAAATGCCTGTTGCATTTTCAGGCTGCAGAGATGAATATTGATGAGAATAACAAAAAGAGCTTTAAAAAAAGAGTATTTATACTTATATAAGGGGCAAAACCTTGACAATAGATTTGTTGCTTGATTTTTGCCCTCTAAGCTTATTCAATACTGCCTGAGTATATGGCCCTAAGGAAGTGATGTTCCATAGATGTTTTTTAAAGCACTTAACTTCCATCTCAAAATCTGAGTTAAAAAGTATCACAAGACAGGAAATATTAATAGTGAAACTAAAAATAACATAATCAGCAATGCTATTAAGTACTAAAACAGAAGGAGTCATCAAATTTTAAATTAAATGAGGAACAGAAAAGAGGTACATGTTCAAAACAAACAAACTAAAAGAATTTTTACCTAATGAGATTCAAATTAGCGAGACTCCAATTACGGTTTGAGATCTTAAAATATTTAGATGGTATGCCCTATTTTGAATGTATGATGACAGAGCTGAACTTATCAACAAACAAATAGATGTACAGAAATGTTTCACGGTTCCTTGCAGGATGTGAAAGTTTTTTAGATCTTCAGCAAGCTGTTGTGAATACAGCAAGGGTGGGGTTACATTAGATAAAACTTACCATGATCCCAGTTTTGGGGCCCCATAACTATTCTGACAGCTGTGCCTTGAAAAGAACTTGGTTTTGAATAGGAAATTATGCATTTCTACTATGTAAGCTCTCTTGCGTTGCTGAGTCATTTAAGTGAAGAAATGTGATGCACAGCTTCAGCTTTCGACTGCCTTTGTTTTGGCGTAACAGTCTTACATCAAAGACAGGTTAAAAACGTAGTCCCTGAGGACTGTTTTTTCTAGCTCAACAGGGAAGCTGCTAAAGACTACCTCACTGTGCTTAAAGCCGTTCTGCGTTACTTAATTATCTTTGGTTCAGAAGATGTTGATTCTTCCAAGTAACTGCATAACCACCTTGTTCTCAACTGGTTTCAAGAGCATCTCTAGATCTTGATTCTGTCCTCCTTTCTCACATCAAGCACATTTTAAAAAGACCTCAAGTTGGAGTTTTTTGACAGAATCTGTTCTCAGCTTTAGTATACTCTCCAGAAGCAGACATTATTAACAATGTTTTCATAAGCACCAGTTACTGAGTGCAGGTAGCACTAAAATGATGATATATTAACAATCCATTCATTAATTTTGAAAAACTTAATTAAAAAGACAAGAAAGCTGATCTAAGAAGTATGAAAACCAGAAAAAATATTTCATCAGCTAAAAGTGGGGATCAAGATTACAAAATTTTGTTTGAATGATAGCATTGCTGAAAAATTCATAAATTCATAGTTAAATCTTAAATATCTATTGTAATTCACCACCTGCTACTTTTATATACCCTACTACTTGTATCATTTATCTCACTTGTCTAATATGGTATGTGGAACATTATTGTTTTTAATAATCTTCGGTGTTTCAGTGCATAGACTAATATTGTAGGATATATGGATTGACTAACACATCCAGATACAGAAATTGTTCACAACTTCTGATTTTTCCCCATACAGAAGAAACCCTTGTTCACTTTTACAAGTGATCCATCCCGTAAGTTTTGATGCATGAAAAAGCCTCTTCCAGCAATGTCAGCCTCATGCTCTAGACTGAGTAGTCCTTTAATAACTCTTCTCATTCTCCAACATTATCAAACTGCAAGCAGACTAATCTCTATTTACCTCAGTTATTCTACACATGCTGGTCCCAGGACACTCCATGCAATTTACACTAGGTTTTATTCCTGCCCTGATACCTTGCACTAAGTATCTGCTTCACATGTAGCAGCCTTCTGAGCCTTACTGGTGTCTACTCCTCCTTATACAGCTTTCCAAAATCAAATAGTAGGTTTTCACGCTAGGCTCACTATCTCTCTTGTTTGGAATGCTATTTGAAGCCTCCACTGATATATTCTGGTACGCAAAATATAAGAAAAATCCCTTTCTATCACTGATTTTAAAATCCATAGTTTAAATCAGCTAGCACCAAAAATGATTGGAGAAATGACTGCAAGCTATTCACTCTGCAGCTGAGAAGCAAGATTCATGTACACAGCAGCAAATCAAATATGAAGCCTGCAGGAAGTCTCCGTATCTTACATGAAAGGCAGGTATTAGGAAAGCAGTGTTTCATCCAAGGCTTTTAAGAATACTTATATAAGGGGCAAAGTATTTCCAGGCCAACTGCTATGTAAAGACAGGCATCTGGGATTCATCGACAGCCTTATTTACACATATGTAATGACAATCTATAAACAGATTGAAAAGCCCAAAATAATCAAAATACCTTCTAAACAGCCATCACTTCAAATTACAGATTTTACTCTCCTTTGCTTTGTTTCTCAATTACATCTATACAGTCCAATGCAATGACATTATTTTATGCCACATTTGCATATGCAAAAAGCATGTCTACAAAAACAATAGAGTTATGTTTATCTCCATTCAAAGAAGTGTTTTAAATAATGTGAAAGCTGTAGGTGTTAGTTCCCCTGCTTGGATAATAACAGAAACTGTACCTTTGGGAGAAGCTGGATTGCTTGGAGTATTCTCTGTCTGTGTCCAGAGTTAAGGATTCCTATTTCCAAGAGATCCTGGTCCTCCATTACATTGCTTCCCTAAAAACGAAAAAAAAAAAAGGTGGAATAAAAATGAAAAAATAGCAGATGCCTTTAGTAGCCTGAAACAAGACCTGCTGTTGCACCTAAAAAAGAACACTTTGCTTCACTTATAGTACCTGACAAGAATCATCAATTACTGATGATTGCGTTCATTTTCATGATGACAAAACATGGTGGAAGGTGATTGAACTCATGGACAACTACTATACTGCTGGCAGCATTGCCAGTGGAGAAATTGTAGCTCTCACTCAAGCTAAATACCAGATGTGAACCTTCCTTCATTTGACTGGAACCAAAGACATGACTACAGAAATGTTCAGAAACTCATCATTTTTCAATTCCCCTCCTACCTCACCCAGCTATACATGATGCTCATTTTTCTCCAGACTGGAAAATACTTAACACAGAATAAGATGAGCAGAGTGGTTGAGGATAAAATTATTGTTAGTAAAATGGTGAAGAAAGGGAGCGGTACCAACAAACCCCATACAGTCCCCATCCCCCTAAATTTAACTGTACCAGTGCAATCCTAACTTTACCTGTCGCTGCTCTTATCTCCCTGCTCGTGGGCAGGTCAAATAATTCCTAACACGCAAGTAGCTGAAGAAGACCATCAGTTCAAACAATACACAAAACAATTGCCCCCAAGAGTCCATAAAATAAGCCTCCACAATTCAAGCCTCGATTCTTAGGAGCTGCTAGCAGTAGGAGAGGACATATAGCTACACAAACAGGATAACGCGTCTCCTAAGTTGAAGGAGTCTGGCACAACCTAGACAGTAAGTTCAGCATCTGAAGGTTAAGGTACTCGATTAGCTGGCAGTGACTATTTGGAATCACAGGAGGCACAACAGTAGCTGCAGTCAGGGATCAAATCAAGATGGTTCAAAGTAGGCTGGCAAGCTTGTATTCCTTTTTTAGACCACCTTGTTTCAGACAAAACCTCGGCTTTGTTTAAATTTATTTTATTTTTAAAAAGCTTCTAACTATTACAGTTGCAAACAAAACCTGCAAAAACCAGATGACCTGTCTTGAACTCTTACCCCTGTTGGAGTCTCATGACACTAATTTGTTAGAAGCAAGAATCCTTATTATTCATACTCATTTAACATCATCATGAAATAGGCTTTATGTGAGCAAATCCGTGAAAACTTCATCTCCCCCTTTCCATTTGGCTTGCTGCTTCTGACTCAGTAGAGCTTTTAAGCAGCAGCCAAATGAAAAGCTAATAGGCGCACAACAGAACATGCTTAAATACTTTGCTGAATCAGGGCTTAATAATGGATATGAATTCTTTCTGAGTATCAAAGCTGCTGTCCCCCAGCAACATAGCTTTCTTTCAAAGAGCACACTGGAATATGCAATACTTCACCCTGCTCAGCTGCTAAATCTTCACTCTTTTCAGATGGACTGATTAGTTTACAGATGTACTCTTGAGGACTCTCAAGTGCTACTCTGCAGAGTATCCTGCAAAATCTAGGGGATGTCTTTTTAAGGCAATCATGGAAACTTTGCAAAGCTATTACATTTGAAATTATATTTCATAGTAAGTGGTATGATTTAGGGCTACAAGTCTGCAAATCATATCCTAAAAGTTTTTGCGTGCAGCATTCCGAACAGGGGCAGGCAGAGACCTGCTCCAAAGGGAGAAGCTGTGCAATCATTCCGGTTTCAGTGGATCACACGGTGTAAGAGTGCGCGCAGCACAGGCTGTGCAAACAGTGATAGTGATGAGGTGGGTTAATACCCCCTTCAGCTCCCTGGTAAACAAATACAACATCTAATTTCCCCTTTCTTCCTTTCTCCTTTAAATAACCTAAAGGAGGCTGTAAACTTACAGGAAGAACTGAGAGAAAAAAACTTCCATTTTGGGCTGGATTCTCCAGCTGCTGGAAATAGCTAGAATGAATGGATTTAAGGGAACTGAGCCAACCGAGAATCCCGTCCAAAACAAAGGCTATACATTTTCATTCATTTTAATAAATGCAGCTATTTTTTTTACAGCTTTCACTTCCTTTCACTGTTGTTCAGATTTCACCTTTCATTGCTGGATAACGTTGCACAATCATGGTGTACTCACCACTGAGCTACTACACACTGTTTACTGGTGTCAGTCACCTTGGCATCCAGCTTCAAATATTGCAATGTTTAAAACCCAAATCAACTAACACTTAGGCACAGGAAAAATCCTGTCTATTTGAACATAGTTGCTGCATAGCAGAGAAAGCATTATTTTATTAATTCTTTACTACTGTTTTTTCCTTATATATTAGTTCATATATTTTGTTTCTTTGCAGCTGGTATTATACATTTTTTAAAGTATGTCAGGGTTACAAAATCAAATATCTAAAACTCAGGAAAGCCTGGAATTCATGTTGCCTCCTTGTCCCCAGTCTAAGAAGACAACAACCTGGTCTTTCAATGTGCTCAGGTTTTGGAGCTTTTGCTGTGTGTTACCATCAGTGCCAACAGTAGCAGAGACTCATCTCTCCTGTAAAACAGACTTCATTGTCTCCTGCCATGGAGCTAAACCAGCTCTTTGTCTTTCCACAAGAGCAAACCAGGAAACTTTAGATAGTCAGCATGAGCCCCTATTGCTTAACATAGAGGAGTAAAACTGATAGTAACAGGAAGCTGCTGTCTGCTTTGCAGGCATACCTGCGAAGAGAAAGAAAGTGTTCCCTGTATTCCTGTCTCCCTGGTGTCTGCTCCCATTCTCCCTTTAATCCCAGTCCCTGATTCTTTTTTTACCTGGTTACTCTTCTTGCACTCCTCCAGTCGCCTTCCACAGGGTCCTGTGTTGAGAGTGAGGAAAACCTAACTTCCTTCTGCAGCAGATCAGAGGGAAGAGGAGAAATTCTCCCCCTGCTCTTAGCTGCCATGCACACACTTATTATAAGCTGGGCCAAATTTAACCTCAATTAACTTTACTGAGATGACGTGGTAAATGTAATTAAAATGAATATGAATGCAAGAGTGCCTTTTCACATTACTTCAGCCTTAAAAAGAGCTGAGCTATATTAGCTGAAACATTCACCAAAAAGATTATTCTAGTAGACACCTAGAGAATTTGAGTGCAAAGATTTGACTTTGATATGCTTATATACAAACCAGGTTCTTATAACAGGAAATATGGGACAGCAATCTCTACTGGGGTTATTATGCTTTTATTATGTAATAAAAACATAAGAGGCTTTGTGATATTGTAGTTTCTTAAGTGTATAGGAAAACTTAGTTGGAAGGAAAACTTACTCCTTGGAATTAAAGCAATAGGAATAAATCAAAATTGCTTATACTAGGACAGATTCAGTTCTCATTCAGTTCAGCTTACACTGTTGAAATTCCCGTCTTCTTAATGCATAAGAGATAGTCTTACTTATGAATTAGAAAGATCCTGCCTCTGAAGTTCCACTTAGGAAAAAAGTGTGGCTAACCCCCACCCCCAAGGATTTGTGGTTCTACACAACTCTCAGGAATATCATCTTTTTCCCTGTAAGCACATACAGGAAGCCAATCTCCTGAGTAAGAAGGCAGTAGTTTCACAGAACAGTTGGGCTCAAGGAGGAAGGAAAAACGACTCTGCATGTGGGAGACTGGAGGCATATGAAAAACAACACAATTTAAAAAACCCAGAAATTTTGCCAAAATCTGAGATAATTCCTATAAATAAGTTCAGAACAAAATACGTAATGGTACAGTATGAGATAAAGATTTTACTGGCATTTATTTGGGTTGTTCCACACAAAATCACCTCTGGCACTCTCTACCTGAAGTTAATACAGTCTTTCCTCCAAATGCTGGATTAGACCTTTATACCAGATTCCAAATGTATGGAAGTACAGATATATGTACACGGAATCTTTAGAAAACAATTTAATCTGGAATATGTCAGAGTTATAGCAAAAAAAATTACTCTCTCTATTACAAATAGCCTAATTTTAATACATTAAACAGTTCAAAGAACATCTAAAATCCAATCAAAGCATAAGATTCATGAACTTGTAGACAACTTCATTTACTGTCAAAACAGAACAACTTTCAAGATTCTTAAAAAAAAAGACCAATTCTACATCCTGAAGGAGCAAAAGCACTTTGAAGATTTGTCCCTGAATATAATAAAATACGGTGATTGGAAGAACGTATTAGGATGGCAGGCATGACTGTATGTTTTTCATTGCCCCCTTTTTGTACCTATGTTTTTAATCTTCCTTCATATATTTTCTGTGCTGGAGACCTATGGTGAAAAATTCCAATGTTTGGTTCTGTCACCTGGTGTATGCATATCACAGATAAGGCCTGGTGGGCGTTCAAAGGGCCTTGCCAAAATCTCTACCGATGCGTATTGCACCAAATCTCACCCTGGCTGACTGAGACTTGACACTGCAGGAGCACAGCCGGGGGGATCTGAATGGAGTTGGGGCAACAGGTCTCATATGTGGGCTTACAAGGCTCCTGGAAATATGACCTGGTGCAGAAAGGAAAAAAGAGAATATGAGAGGCGGTCCGCTTAGCTGGAGTATCTGAGAGCACCATCATTCCTGCCACGCAGATGAGAGAGGTGGGAGCACGGCAGGAGCCGCTGGGGATGTTCTTCCCTTATACGTGTTTGGAGTCTGAGGTCAGAGATCGAAAACTGAGACCAACAGCACCAGAGCTCTATTCTTTCTTACCCCTTCCACCCCAAGTGCATAACTGGGAAGGAAGGGAGCAGGCATCTGGTACAAATGGGAACAAGGACTGTTAAGAAGCTCATCTTCAACAGCTCACTTAAAACTGCCCCCTCCTCAGTCTGAATGGCTTTGCTTCTCACCCACCTAATCCTAATATCCTTCCAAAGTGCATCCCTTTGAAATAGCTGATATCTAAACTGTCCTCTGTCTGGGAACAAATTAGAGACTTCTCATAATGTGGTTAAGGACACATTGAATAACCAGGACTTTTCTTTTTCATTGTCTAAATCATATGCCAGAAGGTTTATAAATTTTCACCACAACGCAGCTTTTCCACAAGTTAAAAGATTTTATTTCTTAGAGACTTGCAAGAAATGACTAGAGAAATGTAGCTCTCAATAATGAACACTGCCTCTTATTAGGGCAGAAATTTCAGGCAATGTGTCACATGTTTCATTTCCAAACAAGAACTGGCAAACGACCAGAATTTAGCAAGCTTCAGTATGAGTGAAAAGGTTGCCTCTCACTAGTATTGCCACTGTTAACAAGAAAACAAGATCTGTACGTCTGATTATTGAGTGAAACGCCTAACTTGTACTTTCAGGTCAGAACGATTTATCAGACTCCTGGAGATACTGCAGAAACTGTTATTTCACCTACAAACCTGACAAGACTATGTTAGAAAAATCCCCTGCAGCAGCATGAAATTTTGCCTTGGGGGAAAGAGATTGATTATAAAATATGTTAGGAAGAAAGGACCAAGCATGTTGCAAAATAATAATTTGATAACATTTTTCCAAAATTATTTTGCTTTTAAACTACTGATGCTGATAGTCATTCTCAGTCCTCACCTTGCTCTATTGTCAGTCTTTACATTCACGACTTCCTTAGCGATTAAAAACCCCACAGAACCAAAGAGAAAACTGGAAGAAAGTTTTCTATGTTACTGTCATTTCATCAGGAAGTAATCATAAACTGCTATTGAAATGTTGACTAAAAAAGGCCGTTTCACTCATAGCTAAGAGTGGGGCGATAGCAGTTCAGAGCCCTAATTTGCAAACTATGAATAAAGATAGAAGGTGATGTTAAGTAGGGTCAGTTTAAAAAGGAGTCCCAACAGACCTGAGCCCCACTCTACCTAAGTTTTAAAGATCTCTCTCTGGTTCACATTCAGCTCTTCCAGAAGTGAACCTCAAGTAACCACTGCCATCAAAAGCTTTTCAACTATTGATATTCAAATGAGCATATAGTCACAGACCTTTCACACAACAGTAATAGTTAATTAAAGTACAGTGATAATTAAACTATACTGATAGCTGGGACAAGGATCCTTGTAGGAAGAATTTCTGCTATTTTAATCCCCTCTTCCTTGTAGCACTGATTCATTACAACCAACACAATTGTCACATGCAAATTAGCTGCACCGATAAGGTGGCAATTGAAAAAATTACCTCTGATGTCGCACTTGGCCCACTTAATTACTAACGCTGTTGACCCAACTCTGCCTATTTAGTCATAACAATTCAATAAAATAATTATTAATACTTACCTAAATTACATCTTAATGTCTTGAATGTATATTGTGAAGATAATTTCACTTCATTTGAGTAATGAAAATTCCAGAGAGTCTATATTGTACCATTATTCAGATTACTTGAGATAAATGCTAGTTAGCTTAGATGCTAAATTTCTCAAAGGACCCACTTTAAAATCAATATTACTGTGAGCTAATTAACAGACTTCTAAATTCTCGGAAAAATATTCATTTCTCCAATAAGTGTGTAAGTTTGGGGAGTGCAGAAGGGGACAAACACGATATTTTCAGACATAACAAAAATGCTGAATACCTGCTCTGCATGTAACATGGAGTTCTGTTTAACCTTGGAGCTAACACTGGTGTTTTTGTAATAAATGTAAAAACTCTGTTCACCTCCCAAAATGTCTCACAGAAGTATTTCCTTCCTCACATTTTTATCAACCCCAGTCACGTTGTTTAAAATGTGAGCCACCCAAATCAGGCCGGAGAGGACAAAATGCAGAGTCAAAGACTTTGACTGTAAAATTCTGGGCAGGATCCACATCTTAAAAATAGGTTATTCACAGAAAGGGTCTGTGAAATTGCAGCAGGGAAAACACACGCTCAAGAAAATACTTAAGCCCTGACACGCTTATGCCCTAAAGTTACAACCGAGGTCTTAGAAGCCCTTGTTCCTCTCCTGCCTGCAGCGGAACCCCGCTCACGTCGGCGGCTTTTCCTTTGGGCCGGCCGGTGTTTGAGCAGACAGAGCAGCTGGGAAACCACGTCAGACCTTCGCGTGAGGCTAAAAAAGTAAGACCTCCTCTTAGATGCCATCAGAGCTTGATCTGGTAGGAAGTCTCAGAGCACGCCCAAGGCAGAAACACAGGAGCACGGTGCGAACTGGCAGCTGCTTTTTCTTAAAAAAGTGACAGGAGGAGGCAGAATGGCTTTATCTCTCTTAGCGCACAGCCCAGCCATTACAGGATTCATGCAGAAGGCTGGAGATCAGATTCACGTGTCTTTCTGAAACTTGAATTTCTTAAAAAGAGAGCAAGCTATGCAACAGCTGACTCTGGGACTGAGGAGGAATCGTTCACTGGTCCTGCTGAAACTAAATTGCTGTGAAGTTTAGTCAGTGAGCCAGAAAGGAATATTATCCTTTAAACCAGTGACAGCTGGCTGCGGTAAATCAATCTTCTTGTGCTGTTGCTAGAAATGTTTCTGGTTTACATCCAGTGACTGCCAAATATAAAAAGCAGAGAAAAAGCTAAAAATTCAGGACTTTCTATTTCTTTCAACCAAGTATCCTAACTTCTGAGCTACAGACTCATGCTTCTGGTGCATACTGCTGTTATTTGAAAGAAAACAGTGAGCCAGCTGTCCTCATTCAAAGGGACGACTTGGGTGTCAAGATCCAGGGAGCAGCAGGGGAAATCCAGCCTCCAAACGGTGTCTAACGCAGGGCTGCAAAGGCAGGCAAAACTTTCAGATATAACTCCTGCTTTGGAGTATCTTACTTGCTTCCTCTGTGTAGCATTGCAACCCCCTTTCTTAATTGCCTTTCTCTTCCTATTAAGTTACGCAGGGTCCTGTGTGCCTAATTCAGTTGTAGGGATCCCACTCCCAGAGATGGGGACAGTAGAGTCAAGTGTGGCGATGCTCACTGTGGCGATTGCTGTGGCTAAATGCATTTTTAATACTGTCTCGGAGGCCTCACCTGGCTGTTCGAAGTCCGCTCTGTGCGCTGCAAAATGAAGGCACTGCTTAACTTTCAGGTGCCCAAACTATTTTCAGGACCTACCTGCTAGTAACTGGAGGCTTTTAGGTCAACTGAACTTGCTGGTTTGTTCGGTATTACTAAATATAATGAAATATGAAGCAGCTCCCCAAAATGAGAATTACTGGAAAATGAATGGTGTTTCCTATGCATCACTGATTTGCTACGTTTAAATGCATTTCACGTTCCACCGTGCTGCTTTTGATCTGCAGTGGTGAAGCAAGGGTAAAAGGTAACAGAGCTTGTAAGCTAATAAGGAACTGGAATACACTAACTTTCTCTAGGTGAAAATTAAAAGGGTGTGGGGAAAATACGCAGTCAGGCTTGCCTGCTCAATACAGTCGTTATGTTGAGACCCATTTTAACGTATTCCTACAGATTTTGTTTGCTAAGGCAGGCACAACGAATAGCCGGATTGAATAAGGTATTGTCGTCTCCCACGGCACCCAGATGAGATTTCTGTTACGTGTGATATTTCTTATACAAACCGTTGTGATTTATTTCCACGCTATTAGTAGCCAGGCCCCTGAAGCCCAAGAGGTAAGCGGAGATGGCCTCCATTTTCTTCAAGCCCTTTCTAAAAATAAGAGAACATCTGATGAAGGGCTGACAGTTTTCTTTTCTTCCTTTGCTCGTTCTTGCAATTCGTTTCGCATGGGAAGTGGGCTGTGTTTTTCTTATCCCTTCCAATTCAGCAGCCGGGCGGCTGGATTTGCGGGCCCACTCCCGTCGCCACGGCAACCAGCAGATCGCTGCGACGCCATCCCCGGCGCTTTATGTCCCCACACGGTGCTATTGTTCTCCGGTAATAACGTGGGAGACGCGTTTCCCTCTTCTCATAAAGGAGGATTCAATTATCGTTCCACCGGTCATCCCACGTGTCACGCGTGGACCCGCCGCATCCTTTTAGGATGCGTTTCGTTTCACGCGTAGCAACTTCAGGAAGGGCTGGTTTGCACCGCGAAGCCTGTGCTCAGCACCGAGCAGACCCTGCTCCTCAGAAACACGCCAGAGAATCTGAATGGAGGCTGTGGTTCTCAAGAATCATCAGTGTGACCATACGAAGTGAGATCAAAGGTCTCTAACTCATTGGTTCAGTGTCTCTGCTAGTGGCCAAAACTGCCCAGAAAAGCAAAATACATAAGTAATTTGTCTTATATAATTTTTTTCTCACTCTCATCTTTGGGCTAATTTAAAGTTAAGCTAATGGGCATTTAACTACACTAGAGACCGAGTACTGGATACATAGCAGGCAGAAGACCTGATTTTGCTAAATACAAATCGACCGCAGATTTTGACAGATACGTAAGCCTCAGCTGCTCCTCAGCATTTGGAGGAAGCTGATTTACAGTGCCTTTTCTAGATTGCAACAAGTCATCCCTGCACTGCAAAGCTTATTTCTTTTTATGCGTTGCAGATATGGCCGAAACCCTGGACTAGCCTTCTTACAAATTAACTTTGGTATGATATATTCCACATGAATCAAAATAAGAGCAGTTCCTTCAAAACTGTGTTATGATGACAGACCCAAACTTGTCATGTGCATGGAAGAAAGGATACTTGGAATCATAGAATCAGAATCACAGAATGGTTTGGGTCAGAAGGGATCTTCAAAGATCACCTAGTCCAACCCCCTGCCATAGGCAGGGACATCTTTCATGTTTCTCAAAGCCCCGTCCAACCTGACCTTGAATGTTTCCAGGGATGGGGCATCCACAGCTTCTCTGGGCAACCCGTTCCAGTGTCCCACCACCCTCATCGTAAAAAACTTCTTCCTTATGTCCAATGTGAATCTACCCTCTTCCAGTTTAAAACCATTCCCCTTGTCCTGTCACTACAGGCTTTAGTAAAAAGTCTTTCTGTCTTTCCTATAAGCCCCCTTTAGGTACTGGAAGGCCACTATAAGGTCTCCCCGGAGCCTTCTCTTCCCCAGGCTGAACAACCCCAACTTTCTCAGCCTGTCCTCGCAGGAGAGGTGCTCCAGCCCCTCTGATCACCTTCATGGCCCTCCTCTGGACCTGCTCCAACAGGTCCATGTCCTTCTTGTGTTGGTGACCCCAGAGCTGAAGGCAGTACTGCGGGGGGGGTCTCACCAGGGCAGAATAGAGGGGGAGAATCCCTTACCTCGACCTGCTGGCCACACTTCTTTTTATGCAGCCCAGAATATGGTTGGGTTTCTGGGCTGCAATTGCTGGGTCATGCCCCGTTTTTCATCCATCAGTATCCCCAAGTCCTTCTCTGCAGGGCTGCTCTTAATCAGTCCCTCCCCAGTCTGTACTGATATTGGGGATTGCCCTGACCCACGTGCAGGACCTTGCACTTGGCCTTGTTGAACTTCATGAGGTTCGCACAGCCCCACCTCTCAAGCCTGTCCAGGTCCCTCTGGATGGCATCCCTTCTATGCATAAAGGGGATATTTCACTCTCTGTCCTTTACTGATCCCTAAAACACTTGAACAAGGTATAACTGGACAATGAGTCCAATGAATGAGGGAAAGACATTCCCTTTATGCTAACTTTACCTAAAAATTAAAGGTTCCATTTTGGAAAACAACTGGGTAGCCACTGATATGTAAGAAGTGCACTCTGGAGTGCTTCATTGATCACTACATTTCTTAGTATTTCTTTGCCAACCCATGAAAACATATTTTTAATATTAAACAGTAGCATTTCATGGAGCATGGTCTAGCTATGTCACCAATAATACAGTAACTGTCACCCAGAACCTATAAAAAGACCCTGGGTAGCTATTGACTGGATCTCATATAAAATATATATTACCACAGGCATCAAAATAGTTTGCCCACAATTTTTAGGTATCTTGCCATTGAACAATAACATTTATAATTCTGAAATGTAAAAAATAAACAAACACATTCAATAAATAAACAAACAAATGCAAAATCAGATTTCTGGCTGTGTGAGCCAGATAGTAAACTGTCTACTTTCTGTTCACTTCCTCCCTTCATATCTGCTTCTTCTCCTTGTGGAACTTATTTCCAATCCACATATTATATTCAGATACAGTTCTAATACTGTGATCTTTCTTTACATTCACATTCTCTGCTTTATTTACACATTTTTCACTCTTTTGCAAATATTCTTGTATTGTTTATCTGAGATGCAACACAAAAGCAGTAGTTAGACTACCATAGTTCTGTATTTTCTACCCATCACTGAGTAGTTAGAAGTTACAAATACTCACACAACGTGACATTTTTATACCAATCCATAAATTACTTGCATATATAATGGCAGGCATAATCTTTTATTACCAGTGAATATAAGAAAAAAGCCCATGCATTTGAAGAAGTCTGTTCTCCAAAATTGAACTGTGAAACTTGTCTACAGCCAAAGCAAGTACTAGCTGTGAAACTTAAGTCACATATTGGTCTCATACAGACAGTTCAAGCATCTTGATATAGCTCTTTGAACTATCCCTCCTGCCTAGCAAATAGTATTTGGTTTCAAGAATCTTCTACATAAAGGTAAACTTGTTCTGGTTTTTTGTCTGAGGGGCTGATTATTCTTCCCATAGACATACTGCATCTTCTTAAAATCTGAATTAACATGTTCGAAATTAACGAGAAGACAGCTTGATACATTCTTAGGGTAGTCTTACCTGTAGGCAGACTGATCCAGTCCCAAAACACTCTGGAAGGGTTCTGCAATGTTGCTACGTAGCTGATTTTCCAAGTACACATGTTGGGATATGTACTGTCAGAGTCCAGCAAGCTGGCACTCCAGTACTTCATTTCCCTCAGTCACAAGGAAACCTTCGTGCAAGTCAGTCCACCTCGTCTGGCACCCTTCTGCCTGATGCTACTGTGATGAGCATTTCCACCAATTCCTTTCCTATACAGGAATACGGCATTCAACAACTAACATTTAGGGAGTCTTTGGGGCCTCCCCTTATCCAAATTCAAGCAGTTCTTTTACTGAAGCTTTGCAGATTTCTTTCTGAGCAAGCTTTTTCAAATTTAACTTTTGTTTGCGATAAAAAAATGCTCCTAATGGTCCTGGTGAACACTTGTGAGTCTCACTGGTCCCTTCTGCCTCTAATATCAGGTCCAAACCAGACCAGCACTACCAACAAATTGGATAATAAAACTGTATGGTCCTGATCTAGTGACACAAGGTTGTGGGAGGCTGTAACTTGGCTTGATGCAATTTCTAGATTTCAGTGCACCTTCTTAAAAGGAAAAGTTACTGCAATGAATAGAACAGACAAAGTAAGAGCCGCTGATTCCCACTACACATTAAAGGAATGTTGCAAAGTCACAAAGCTACAAAATACCAGAATGAAGACTATTCAACACTGGCTAACCACCCTTCACCCCAGGATACATATTCTACATGGCGTCATACACACAGTATAATTATATTTCTGAATAATCCATGAATTCAGTGCAGGGGGATGGGTGGTACTTACAAAACAAGATAGCTGATATTTCTTTTTTTAGCCTTTATCATTCTCTGTGTGGATCCATGTCTTACATATAGTTTTCCATTGAAGACCTCACCAGTAAGAATGACTCACTTTCTTCAAACCTTTTTTAGACATTCATTGAAATAATATTAGACAGCTCCAAAGCCAGGAATTAATATATTTTATAAGACTCCTTCAAGGCAAGGTAGCATTTTTATACCCATTATACAGATAAAGAATTAAAGTAGGACTAATTAGGGCCAGAATTAAAAAAAAATAAAAATTTAAAAAATCTATTAGTTCTCAGTGCCTAAATGCAGGGATTGTTTTCTTCCATCTCAGTGAGCACTTAGTATCTATCTACATATGTATTCAAAGGACAACTGTAGTCAAATTCAGTTTTAGCTGTGAGCATTCACACTTCAGCAAATCCAAATTCTGCTCCTTCCCTTGCACATGTGTATCAAAGGGCTTTCAGTGCAACAGTTTTATCAGAAAAGCTTGTCACAATTTGTAGCTAGCTGTCCAGGTAAATTGGAACCCTGAGACACCCCGGAAAATGGAAAAATCTGAATAATATGATACTACAAAGCATGCTGGAGAGCACAGCCAACTTTCCACTGGGAGCCAGCTTAAGCCCAGCCAAGCAAACTCGCTCTCGCTTGGCACCAGCTCTGTTGGGCCAGAGCTGTCTCCCAAAGAGTGACAAGAACATCTGTGAAAACCATCCAGTTAAACGTCCCTCTGCTTTTGTTTCAGGACTCCCTAAAATATTTTAAGTCAGTAAAAGAACTTAGATGTAAAGCAGATATCCTCTGTCTCCCTCTCTGTTTTCTTTTATTCCTCCACTATTTTCCTCTTCCTCCCTCCCTCCTTCCTTCCTTTGATTTGGAGACAAAAAAGACACACAGTTATTTCAACTGAGGAAAGAGGAAACGGAGCAAAGGAGGACATGGGGAGCACAAGAAGAGTCCGGCTTGCAGGGATGGTGAGGCAGGAGGAGAGCTCAGAAAGACAAATGCATTTGGGGGAGAGGGTCAGACACAGAGAATCTCAGAAATAGAGAAAGGAAAAGTGGTACCCAGGTCGCTCCAGGAGAGACAAGAGGAATGCTGAGAAACAGTTTCTGCCATGAGTTTGGCTTATAGAGGTAATAAAATGCACGCCTTGAAGACTAAAGTAATGATAAATTACACATAGCTAGCTTACACACAAAAAATGTTCTGGACTCATTTTGCTTGGGGCATAAAAATATTAATAAGTATTAAATACTTGTTTTGTTTTTTTCTGCACTGTTTTTAGCTTGAGTCCAATCCTTGCCACTGAATTTATTCAGAACTTAACTGAAGATACTCAATAAGATTCCTCAGGCAATCTGGTTACCTCTGACTCCCTGCTGAGAGACCGTGCTTTCCAACTACAGGTACTTAGAAACCTGTATTATCAAGGGACAGGCACAAGCAGATAATTGGCCACAAGGTAGCTCTTAATATACAGATATTTCTAGCCCAGGATCCTCTCTTGATTTCTTGTACGTGGGCCAGCAATGTTTCATAATTTCCTAGCCAGATAATTAAGGAAATAGAGAAGCATCTTCCCCAAACTCATAATCCAAATGAAAGGCTGACTACAGAAAAGACCCTTAGACACATTGTCCTATGCATTCTCCATGGACCAGGCTGCTTCTGCATGTGCTAGCAAGTGTGTCCTCTATTCTCTTTTCCCCTGAGTCTTCATTTCTTATTGTTCAAGAAGGAAGGAAATCAGCATGCATTTTAAACAAATACATATATGAAGCAAGATGCTATTATATACATAGCAGAGTTAAGAGACAGAGAGAAATCAAACCATACAAGCAGGGACAGCAGAATTTGCTGACAATATTGCCTGATATTACAGGGAACCAAAGATGTGTCTGTATCTGGGTTCTTTGGTATAATATTCCACTCTTGCTGCATAAAGCTATTTTTCTGGGCAGAAAGTGAAGATCTACTATTTCTACAGGCAATAAAACAAGTACTTAAAAAATCAGAACGTCAGGAAATGAAAAGTTCATGGACAGA
Organism: Haliaeetus leucocephalus; assembly: GCF_000737465.1. Taxonomy (NCBI): domain Eukaryota; kingdom Metazoa; phylum Chordata; class Aves; order Accipitriformes; family Accipitridae; genus Haliaeetus; species Haliaeetus leucocephalus. Next base: position 14,793,603 of record NW_010972587.1, read on the forward strand.
ATAGACATATTTCCAAATTCCAGAAGAGATGGAAAATGAAATAAAATAACTTGCATTGTCAATTTATAATTCCTTACTGGCAACAAGAGGGATGCCTAGGGAGTTCAGAGAAGCTAACAGAACTATAATATTCATACTATATTTAAAAATGGATCAAGGCTAAAAATCAATTCAGTATTGTGCAATCTTTTATCCTAATGCAGCATAGCAGCCAAGAACTATTATTTCTTAAATTTACTTCAAGAAGTGGGCTTTCTATGTTATTAAAAGGGGAGCTGTTCAGAGAGAACATACCTGAAGCAGTGAAAAAGCTGTTAGATAGTGTGGCTACTGAAGAATAGAAGCTATCAATCATTTCAGAGATTTTAAGAGCTCTAACCAGCTGCATATATATTTGTTTTTAGTATGAGCTATAAGATTCCAGTGAGTGAGATGCAGATATTTTCCCCCGTCTTCCTAATTGCAAAGGGGGACTGTGCACAGAGGGCCACTCTCTTACCAATTCATGGCTGCTAACTAGGCACTCAGTGAAAAGGCTGTTTGGGATTTGTATCAGAAAGGTCATTTGATAGGTGTTTATCCAGCATACTTTTATTCGTGGTATTCCAGTTTTTAATATTTAAACTGACTGTTAGCACTTGTATCCACAGTAACCTTATCCCTCCACATCTGCCACCTGAGCAAATACTGTGGCTTTTATATTTCAAAACTTCCATCTAGATCTAGTCTTTGGATCAAAAAAAGTTCAAGGAATTATTATCCAGTCAAAGACTTCCAACACAAATCTAGAGCAGGTAAGGTACGTCTTGCAAATTTAACCCATTGTTGTTCCCATCAGTAATGTTATTAAATCATTCAGTTTCCAATAATTCAACAAAATACTGCATAAGTTAATACTAATAAATGTCTGAAACATGAGGTTTCAGATAAGCCATGGGCTTATGTACAAGTATATATACCCTCAGTTTCATCAGTACTAGCCAGTCTAAAATAAATACAGTGTATTTTTGCATGGAGATTTTATCCCCTATGCACAATAATTGGAGCTTAATGAGGGACAGCAAAAGATACAGAATGTAATAGGTTCCGTAGTGAATAAAATGTTTGAAATGTTTAATGTAGTGTTTTAAAGTCTACAGAAGTAAATTATATGGGGAGTAAAGTAGCATTTGTATTACTTGTTTTCCTGAAAATATATTTCAGTCAGGCATGAACTAAGAACAAGACCAGAGAGCAGGTGTGAATTTCATTGTGTGACCTTGTATTTACGATGAATAAAAGCTTGTTGTTAATTCAATCAGTTATGCTTATGTGGAATAAAATCATAGTTAAGACAAGGCAGTTTGCTTTGTCTGCACTGGGCCTTTACCTTGCTTTCAGCAGTTGAAGAATATATCTTTTTTCCCATTGAAAGTCAAGAACATCAAACTTTCTTAGAACTGAACTTGTGCTTACACCCATGTAAAACACTTGGGCAAAGTGTTTGGAGGTGACCGCTGATGCACAGTGGTCAGCTTCTGAAAAATCACAACAAAAGTGTCTCTAACTGAATATATTCGTTTTTAATTGTCTAAAGTTATAATCTGAAATGTTAACCTTTTATCTTCTCTAACTCTTTATAACCCAGTTTCTAAAACACAAATGCAAATGAGAAGCATGTTTGGATGTATAAGTACTTTAGAGTGATAACACAATTCTAATGTTCCAGATGAAAAATACTAGACAAGCGTAAATCACTGCTGAATGAGAAGGAACGGCAGTTTGAGGGTCTCATCATTATTTTAAACAATGATTGGGCTAAGGTTGTAAAATCATTAAGAAATGCAACATTAGAAAAATAAAAACAAGTTTTATTTTTAATTGCTAGTTCTTTGAAATGTGTGCTTGTACGTATTCAAATCTCAGTACATTGAATGAGGAAGGAATTTTGAGGGAAAAAATTAGTAGAGAAACCTGTGATTGAAGACTATCATAAGGCAGATGAATGTGAGGGATGAACTGAGGCTGCACAGCTACTGTAACTCTCCAGTTCTTTATTTCTGAGCACATGGAATTACCTTTATGTGTAATGTGTGTACGTGTGTGTGCACATGTGCGTGCGAGTGCGTGTGTGAACAGGCAGAACGAACAGCACATTGTGACGGGCCGGCAGAATGGACAACATGTTGATAGGGGCTTCAAGGGTTTCATTGCTTTTTGTCATTACGAAGGTTAAAACTGATGCTGCGGTGTTGGTACCATAAAAAATATGTGGGCACGGTGTGTGGGAGAAGGAAACATTTTCACTAACATGTGGGAAAACAGAGATCTCTAAACTGAAGGAGAGAAAGTTTAGGTGCCCAGGATGTTTAGAAGCAGTCAGGCAAACTCTGTACCAGGACTGGCTTGCTTGCATGGCAATTCTGGTACATCTTTCTAGAACAGCTGTTACAAGGTATCTGTAGTTTTACTAGCAAAATTAAGCTTGCCTCCCTTGTCAAAATTTTAATTATTTTTGATGGAAGGAAAGCTTCTCATCTACATTATAAGAGGCACAATGTGTTGTACAATACATCTGTTTCTTTACTGGTTTCCCTTAAATACTTCGTTCATCTCCCAACTGCACAGGTACTACATTGAGCTTTATTCTCTTCCCATTACATCCCATTGCAATATTCCATTCAATTCCCCATTTTCTCCCCACCAGACTCAGTACTGATGACAGTAACTCTCTGTTGCTAACAACATCACCATCCTTCTTGAATAAGGCATTAGTTGTATGGTGAAAGGTTGAACACAAAGAGGTCAGAAGTCTGGAAATTATACTGAGGATGAATCCTGTGATCTAAAATACATATTGGTACTACATTTGTATTCTCTTTGTCCTCTAATAATTCACTCATTCTCCAGGAGTTCTCAAAAATGATTGGTAAAGGATCTAGTATTTCCTCTTCAGTTTCCTAAGACTCTTTGTCAAACATCACCTAACCTAGATGATTCAGAGATTTTAATTAACAAAATGATAGCTTGCCGTCTCATTCTCTCCCTCTCTAATATCTCAGTTCTCTTCATTAACACTGTATTTCACTAATTCTCATACTTTTTTCTTTATGCTAAAACTAAAATTAGTTTTATCTGACTTCTAGCAATGGTCATAACTTTCTTAATATTCCTTTTAGCTATAGCATATTGATAAAGCCTTTTCTGAATGTATTCTACTCACATAGTTAATGAAATGTCATTTTCTCTCCTAATTTTTTCCTTTTTGTATTTTGGTTATTTATCTATACTTTCATGATGTATTCTCTCATTTCTTTATTTTAGATTGTTTCTATTTTTTTCATCTGCATTAATACTTGTTCATACAACTACCTGAGCTTTTCTTACATCATCCAGCCTTCCTTCATAAAGGATAACATGTCCAAGAATCTTATGTTTATTTGCAGTTATCTGTTAGTACCCATTAATCTTTACCTGTTAACTCCTTCAGAATGCCACAATGTAATTATCTGTAATCAAGCTCCTCTGTACTGCTGTGTCCTTCAAACTTCTTTAACTTAGGGAAGTCTCTCATTGTTTGAGATTAGTTTACCTACTGGTCCAGATTCCATTTAATTGTTTCTTGTTGGACAGTGTTGTTCTAAACCAGTAATATACACAACTGTATACTGTCTTCCTTTAAAAATTCCTTTTAATCTATTTTTTTTTAAATTTTATTAAGAAGTATTCCTATATGAAATAACTAAGAATAAGCTGTAACTTTCTATTACAGACAGGCCACAGGTTTTAAGTCTACCATTGCCTTCCATTGCAAAGCTTTCCATTTTTTTACCTACAATGTAAATGCAATTATAAACTGGTGGTCCTTTGAATCTTCGATTTTTCACTCTGAAGAGTAAGCACTCTTAGCCTCTCCACCTCTCAACCTTTAGACTTTCTGTTACTTTTAATGACCTTTACATATTGCCTTGTTTTCCAAATCTTTCATTAGTTATGACGAATAGCATTATATGCATCATTCTGTACACAAACATTTCTAATTCTTGAAGTTTTAGAGTTGTTCTTTTTGGTAACAAAATCAGCTGGAAGGTTTCGGTCTTGAATAAATACATAGCAATAACACTGTATCGGCATTACATCTCTTATTTTATAAGTTATTAAAATGTCATGCTTTATTCCAATTATTAGAATATTCATCTGCTTTATCAACCTAACTTTCAGATGAGTTTTTTGCAACTAGTTTCTAGTAAACTTGTATTCAGGGGCAATAGACAATTCCTCACGCATGTAGTCTCAGAATACAGTTCATTGGTGTTTGTACATCAAGATGAAGACCAGTCTCTGCACTAGGCAGGCTTTTAGCTCAAGCGGAACATTAACATTTAACATATTATTAGAACAGATGGGACTACTTCCAGTCCTCAAGTACCGTGCTTACAGATAGGTACCATGAAATAGTTTCACTTTTAATGGTGACTGGACACACAATAGCTTTCAATGTCTGGATTTGGCCCTCCGTTCTTTGTGAGGGTAAGAGCCCAATACATTGATATATACATTGGACAGGCTCTTTTCTCTCAGGCTGCTGCCGAGTGAGCTTGCCAAAGAGGGACATGTACACCAGGTGTCACCCACCTGAATGGCAGAGGTGAGTGGAAGGACACTCCAACGCACGTACTGGCACCTGGCCTGTCTACCCAGTGTACAGCCTGAAGTCTTGTCTGCGTGCCTTGTGTGGAACAGCATTTAAATAGGGATGGCCAAATATTCCAGAACGGAGAAACCCTCACCTGAAGGTTAACTTAGCAGAACCCAGCAGACAGGCGGATGGACCCATCCCTGATTAAACCTTCAAGATACAACTGTTGAGACAGGTTTGGATGAAAACATACTCCCTCTGACCCTGAAGAAATCCACCATACCCAGGATGTCTTAATGAAGTCAACAATCTGCTTGGAGATGGGTTCCTTATGAATCAATTGTTCAAATGAAAGACACAAAAATTGTCTTGTTTTTCTTTCCTCTGTTGAGCAATCGTTACTGCCAAAATTTTCCTAAAGCCCTTTGTCAAGTGCAGGATCAGTCACCAGCCAGCAGTGCCTGCCTTTTTCACACACACGCATTTCATATATAGATATATAGACATGAAGCAGATTCCTCTAAAAGCCCTTTCCACAGGGGAATGAGCACGGGCTCTCCAGATCTGCACGCTCTCACACGGGATGATGAAGAAGGGTCTGAGACCTCAATGCAGAAAGACAGTGCTTATTTACACATGCGATATTGAGGAGTACAATTAATAAGCCCTTCCGTCTCTCAACCAGCTTGAGGAATACCATGACAGAAGCATTAACTGGAGCATGTGGAATGGGATTATTTGTTAGACCTGCTGCTGTTGCAGGATGACAGGCACAATCTTCCTCTCTGGCACCCACCTGAGCTCCAATTTGCAGGTTTTATAGTAAGAATCTCTACTAGGATGAAAAAGAAGATCTTGAAGCCTCAGGGATGGATGTTCTGAGGGAGGAGAAAAAGCTTTAAAAAAACACTTTGTTTCCTTTCCAGTGAACCCTGGATGGATTCTAGCCCAAATTGAGCCATCAAAATTTTTGTGTCTACATGATAGCTTAAGGAGACCTAGTGAAAAAAATCAATACAGCCTAGACAGTGATTCAGCTGACCAGATGAATCTACTTTAATTTATCCTAAAATAAATACCCTAATAGTTAGTCAGCCAGTCAGCTAAATTGCATTCTATGCTCCACTGGCTTTAATGGCTGATTAGGTGCTTCACCTAGTTGCCCACAGATACAAATTTAGAGTCATTTGAGGTGCTGCAAGTGTACGTTGCCCGGAAACCAACTGAAGCTCCAGACAGGTATGGGTTTTCCATAAATTCTGTACCATATATTCCAGGCCTACGCAGATGTCTCAGACATCTCAAGTGGTTCCAGTACGTGGGCAACTGAACTGAGTCCTAAACATCTACTGACCGGTACACATGTTGATGTTTATATTTGAACTTTTTCTCTGCCCCACTCTGTTTTTGGCTAACAGGTTGGACTAAGGGAAGAGTTGGCCTGCCTCAGGAGCCACAGTTGCAGAGTTACCAAGGTGAAGGAGAGGAGGACTCAGAAGAGAGCAGGGTGACAAAGAGCCACTTCGCTCAGGGAAGAAGCCAAGGCCACACTGGCACGGAGAGGAGCTCCACAGTTGTAGTGTCAAGTTCTGTAGATCTGCTGTAAAACTAAAAGCGAGTCCTGGGGTTTGCAAGTGAGGTCCAGATGAGGGGATTGAAACTCGTGGCTCCAGGCATATATTCTCAGATTTTACTAGACATACGGAAAATCTTAAACCACAGCTTATTCCAGCATCAGTGGGATTTGTATTGCTTCTACTCTGCTAAAAATGTGGCTTGCTGCATATCACTGACTGCCAGTTTTAAGGTTGCCTTAAACAGTTCTTCATTTCTGGGTAAACTACGCACAGACAATGCTCTCTAAATCTTCTTACGCTTCAGATGACGCATGAGTGCCCTGATGAGTCCCTGCATAGCCATTATGGGCCTGGAGAGCTCAGAGCCTGGATGTTGCAAAGGTTGATCTGCTCTCCTAAGCACATTAGGAGTTGGCTTCTGAAAGTCACTAAAGTCACTACAGACTAGAACCCTTGTCAAACATTGGCCTCTTTTTCATCATCTGTAGCACGGCTAATTTAAGAAAGGTGTTGGCAGACTGACTCACTCTTTCAAGCTTTCATCTAATGCCCAAATCATCAATCTCTGCACCAGGCATTTTTGGATAAAAGCTGTGGTGGTCTCTACAAGTGCAGGACTTGGAGCCAATGCACATAGGCTATTTCTTTCAGGTGCATTTCACTCTAAAGAAATAAAATTGCTTCTCTCCTTTATACTCAATACAGAGTTTAAGATCCTCCAGAGAGATTAAAGGCAAGAAGAATTACTGGGTATTCCAGGACAGCAAATCCCAGGAATGACACCTGAGAGAGGGTAGTCTCCAGATAAACTTCAGCTGACTAATAAACCTCCAGACCTAGTACAAAATGAAAGAAAAGAAAAAAAGAAAGAGAGAGAGGAAGGGAAAAAGAAAAGTCAAAACTTAACTCAAAACTAAATCCAAAAGGATTTAGGCAGCTGAGGAGAATTGAGAAGGTAGTCCATGCCTAGCACTGTGAAACCAGGTAAATACTTGTGCAGGTAAGTTCACTGGATGAATACAAATGCAGAAAATTATCAGAAGGAAAAGAAATGCATATGCAGCTAAGATACTAGGTGGAAACTCCAGGCAGCTATATTCAGTTCCTAGACAAGCTCCTAGACCTACAACATTTAAGATTCATTTCAGCTGCATAAGCATCATAAGTCATCGCAGATGACTCCAGAGCCATCTGAGATGCTCGGTGGTATCCCACCTAGACTCCAGCTGCTAAGCATGAAGGACCTGGCTGTCTCTTGCCCTCAGTAATACTGGTCAGCCCTGTCTGGATCTCCTGGATCCTCTACAGTATCTCAATTGGTACTAGATACCTATGTTTAAGCAACTGAATTGATCTGTTAAACATTATGTTAGTAGCTATTTTAAGAACTAGTGCCTCTTATCTCAAATGTATAAGCAATTTTAAATTCCAGCCTGCGGTCACTCTATGCCTCAGTTTCCCAACAGTGAAAAAGAGAGAATTTAAAAAAATACTTAGACAATACTTAGATCCTCAGGCAATGCAAGCCATTTAAGTACTTGAGGGGGTAGAGGTGCATGTCTGTAAGTTCACAGCAGCAATGAAAGTCTAGCGTCTAATGCCAATTCAAGTTATTAACTGTTACCAGTGAACAATATTTTAGAATGTCAAAAAATATAACAAAACGCTTCATATTTTTCTGTTAACTCACTTTGTTTGCCTGGTCCCTGTTTCTCTCATGAAGTGTTTTACAAATCTTTTTAAGATATATTATCTTCATCAAATTGCAATATTAAGCAAATGATAAAATTTCAGAATATCTTAAACGATTAGAACGACCTATAAACAGAGAGTCATATGCAGTCCTTAACCAGAACTAGTCCCCACTGGGCAGTGATTTGATTGAACCGCTTTTACCTCCGTGAATCCAGAATGGAGTCTTTGATGAAGCTCCAGAGTTGTAGAAAGCTGCATGCAAGGATCTAGTGACCTCGCATTTGTATATTTTCATCTGTTTCCCTGCAATTTAACTTTTTTTTCTCAGCATACTAAGTTATGTAGGCCTGCAAGTCTGCATAAAGATTATAGCTTGTCCCAGGGATATCCATGGGACCTATGCATCAAAAAGATGTTGACTGATTCATTAGGTTTCCTTATTATTTATATCTAGTTCCTATACTGCAATTTATGACTGATCTAATTGTTTTCTTGCACTTTAGAATTAGTTTAACCACAAAATAGCCTTCACATTATGAAACTGCAGTATCATCTGCATCTTCAAATATAGAGCATCTCTGCACAAAGTCACTACAAATTTTTACATCTGAAGGACAGTGCAGCCCATTACACAACAAATTACCAAAGTTAATAATGATTGCATATATATACACACACACATATTCAAGTATGATTCTACTCCTACAAGCACATATGAACCAAGTCTTGGGACTGAATCTGCCTTGGGCCTGCTAAGTATTATGCGAGTGTCATTCCTGCATGACTCTAATAGTAGGTAGGAATTGCACTTGCTATGTGTGCAAGTATGCTGTAAGTAGCAATAAAGTAGTTCATGACAACACAAATAATTTTTTAATACTAGGTTTCACCATATTTTAAAAACATATATATTGATGAACTATGGAAGAATATTCATACTGTAAAGTTAACAGGAAACCGGCTGTTTCTTATGATAAAGTCCACACACCTCAGGTAACATAAACAAATCTTCCTAATTCTAAGCCCAGTCTAGTGAATAACTTTCCTAATGCCCAAGGGGGACTAAACACAAAGAGTTAATTTCTATGACCTAATGAATGATTAACCATGAAATCTTTTCTCTGAAAAACACCTTTTTATTAGAATGCTAATTTAATTAATAGAATTTTGCTGTTGAGAGTAGTATAAATAGGATATATTTGTACTCCGATGCATGTTATTCCATGGACATTAATTATAACATTGTGATATTCCCTCTCCTGTTCTGAACATCTAGTAAGACCTGTACTACTAAATCATACTTAATAGGAGTGTGATGGTTGTTGCTTAGGCAACAGAATGAATAAATGCAGGTCAGAATGTGCTTCCAGAAAAACAAAAGCAGGAATATGACAGAGAATGAAAAAGAAATATGTCTAATTGACTTTTTACTGCATTGAGGTATTGGAGTTCTTCAACGTAAAGTAGCTAACCTACCTGAAACACTTAATTTAGTAAGATTATAAAACATAGCTTGATATGTAAACCACTTTAATAAAGGTAAAGCAGTTCTCTCATATTAAGGAAGGCTACAACACATTTAAGTTTGAAGTAATCTGAATTTTTGTCTTAGCATAGCAGGTCTTTCTTTCATTTTCCTATATACTTTCCAAGTTTAATTTTCTCTTTAACATTTTGGCTAGAATGGAAAATATTTTTAAAAATACTCATTTAAATTTTCAGGAGAGCCTGTCCTTACATAATGCTGATATATTCAAAACAATAATATAAAAAGAAATTTGTGTTTTCTGATCATTTTTATTTCCAATAAGATATGGGAACTATTCACTTTCTGGTACAAACAAAACCTGAAATCTGTAACAGCATGATGAACAGTGTGAAATCAATAAATTAGGAATTATTAAATTACTGAAATTATATATTTTTTATTACGAGGCAATTTTCCAGCTTTTTGCTTAATCACTGGATTTAAGAGTCTAATCTTCCATTCACATATGCATGCTACCCCAACTAACATTAAGAGTAATTATGTATTTCACCTACAATATATATTTAAAAACAAACCACTTCAGAAAAGGCTTAAATTAAAATGAAATTACATTAAAACATTAGCTAACACACAAGTATGCAGGCATAAGTTAATCTGCCTGATACCTGAAAAGTTTGATTTGCATATTGAATAAGAGAATCTCGTATATAATATGTATGTTTACATAAGTATACTAATAAGAGACATAGGAAATGAAAGTCTTATAAATTCCCCCCGAGCGTGGTTCAGGCCCCTCCAGAGCCAGGGGACGACTGGAAAACCCTCCAGGGTAGTTTTTTTGGCTCGTCTGGAGCTCATCAGTTACCTGTGGTAGGTGCACCCCTCGGCATTTGTTATGCCACCTACAGCCTCTTGTGAACAATTTCCTTCTGTAATCTCTTTAATACTAAATGATCATCTACTTATGTAACTAAGACTACAACATATAGAAGAATATGTAGTTACATTTTGGGAAACTGTAGCTTGAAAGGTATTTTGGAATTTTTTTTACATTGCTGGGCTGACAGCACATCCTTGCAGCTTTGTTTTCAAGAATATTTAAAGGTAAAGATTCTCATGATTTTTACTGATATAAGCAAAAGATCACATGGCAGCCATGTAAAACCAGGAAGAAACCTCTACACTATTATAATGTGGAAATGGCAGAGATCTGTGCCTTAATTTTCTAATCAGTAACCCAAAGGCTTATAATGATGTTGGCAAAAGAAGTTAAACAGGAAAAACACAACTCGTGATGATTTTATAGCCATAATCTTCATGCTGTTTCACTTCTGTTTCTTATATGCCAGGTGTAAGTTATGAAAAGTTAGAACTGTTCCAAGATATTCAAGGTTACTAAAAATATCTTTAAAAAGGGCTGATTAATAATATTTTAAGCTCTGAGACTTCATAAGAAATGTAGTCAGGATTTTTGCAAGAGGTTTGAGTGATGGGAATACCGAAGCAGGTAAAAAAGTGATTATGTAAGAACCTTCCAAGTAAGCTTCTCCCTTTACTGTCAATATTCATTTCAATGGAAAGTTTGTGCGTGACACGTCTCTGTTACTTTACACCACATGGCAATACTGTAAATCCTGAAGTACATAAAATTTTATTGCATTCATATGTTCCTGATAAATGCCTAGAGTTAAAACATGAAAATGGAACTATTTGAAGGAATGCATTACTTTTCCACACAGGGCATAAGTTTCAACAAGTGAATCCCATAGCTTGATTATCTAAGATGCAAAAACATTTTACTGAGACATCCAGAATCAATTGCATAGAGAGCACGCTTCATTAAATAATTTTATGTTATTAAAATACCTCTTAATGCAAGAATGGCATTGCATGTTATTTAATTATTATTACAATGATGTTAATGTTTAAAGAAAAGTAATAATGTGATGTATTGCAGATAGGGGTGTTTACAGCTTTTACATACTGTGAAAATCCTGCGATGGATTAAAAGAACTGTGCATTTTTCCTTTTTAATCTCAAGATTGATGAGGGGGACAAAGAACCTTAATATTCAGTTTTTCTTTTACCATATTTCTGGCTAGAATATTTTGTAACGTGTACAGCTTGGAAGTTTACACAAGGACAGCTTATATATTAATTTAGCTAGACATAGAAAAGTGAAACACTAAACAGATTTTCTTAGTGCAATGCAGAATAGCTCTAAGGTTTTTATGAGCACAGAAGAGACAGACAAAAAAGGCAGCTACAGTGTATATACAGAGCTATGCACGGAAGATTTCTTACCATAAATTGCACATTGTCAAATCCATTAGCCAGCAAGTGGTTTTCATACTGAGGTAGCCCAATATTTTCCAACCATTGTCCCACTGTCTGGACAGGGCATCGGGGTCCTGTAGGAGGGTGAAGAGGGAGGCGTTTAAGCAACGAATAACCATCCACTGGATAATAGCGGTAGTCCTGGGCTGAGAGGTGGCATTGCCACATCGTGTTCCTGGGAAAGTTGGTATCAAAGGAGCCCGCCAGCTTGACAGATTAATGTTTTCAGCAAGCAGAAAAGTCAGAAGTAAAACATAGTTTACAGGGCAGTATATAGCGTAAGATCTGATCCTAGCTCTACATTTCTTAGTTATTAATCTTTACTACAGACCAGTACGTCATACAGTAGGGAAAAAAAAAAAAAGCAAGCATATCAAGCTGTCAGCTAAGCTGTTCTCCGTTATATGTGATTGTTGGAATACTCCACAATGAGCAATGCACTGCCAGCAGCAAGAATTCTTTTTATCAAGTACTCCTACACTCATCAGTATGCAGGTCCATGCTTCTTGCTCCCCCTCGCTCGCTCCCCTTCATTACCCAGCCTAGGCTACACCTCGCATTTTCAATAATAGCCATCAGATAAGGCAGATTTTTTTTTTGTCTGCAAGCTGTAAGCCTGCTGCTGCTGCCTCCTCCTACACACCCATCCAAGCGTCAATCTTGAATGATGAGAGCAGTCAAAACAAATGCAGAAAATAGCAAGATTCAAAAGCAACCTAGAGCACTTAAATCTGAATAGAATCTTCATACCGGTTACGCTTTACATATCTGTTTGTTGTAGATTTTTACGTTTCACAAGACATTAAGAAATGCAATACATAAACCGTAGCCTATGGCGTGGTTTGCTGTGCCTTCCCCTTTCCCCTTTTAATACAAGATAGGTAGTGGTCTGCATCTCTGCTTATATAATAGCAAAAGCCTTTAATGAATCGATAATGAATACGTTTCACAGTTTCTCTCCTGTAGTACAGCAAAAGACATAAACGGCACAACAATTTTAGTCAAAGTAATTAGATTATCTGCATGATTTCTTCAACCGTAAAATATTATAAGACACAAGAAAACCGTCATGCCAACATATAATAATTCAACTTGAAAAGGTCACCATTTCAAATGAATAATTAAAAGAATATTTTTACTAAGTAAAATTTTAAGTTTATGTTCTTTTCTTACAAAAATGTGAATGATAGCAGGCAGACATGTAAGATTTGCATTATTTCTAGAGAGGATGCATGTTTTATCAACTGTAACTGGAAAAAATTTAAAAAAAGATGATGAATTTAAAATGAAAGCAAAGTTCATTTTCTGCACGAGAAACCAAATACCTCACGATGTAGTTTCCATCCATGTTCCATTTTTGAGACAGTTTCTCTCAAGATGGAAGGAAATATTTAACACCTTTGTTCTGAGAAGAATGTTTACTAAACTTTTACTTTTCATAACAGGATCAAAGGACTTAGTAAAAAAGGTAGAAAATGGTATATTCAGGGTACAATTGTAAGAAGAATCCTGTCCAGTAGAACTTCATTTATTGAACACAGTAATTACTTTTCTTTGTTTTTCTTGTCCATTGTGAATCTCAAGCAATGACCATCTCTAAGGAGGAATTTAATTCCAGGCATAAGGAAATTACAGATATCTGTCAAGGGCATCATCTGGGATTGATGATACTATGGCAGAAAACTGTTTCATAGAAATCCAAACCTACAGTCTGACCGACACGTTATAACACAAAGTCTCTGCAAGTGATGTGCAGAGGCTCCCTGAGCAGTCGCAGAACAGACTAAACTTAGCTGGATATTTAAAATCAAGAATATTATAAGAGTTTCAACTCCAACCTGACTAGTCCTTGGACTAAAACAGGATGACCTTTCACTCTGATATCGCTGCTTGGATTTGTGGAACAACTCACGCAAACTGAAGGACGTAATGATTTTGTAGAATAATTTTAGTTGAGCCATAGAAGATCTTTCATGAGGTTGGAAAGCTGCCTAAGACAGGTCTGTAAGGAGATCTTATATTACTCCAGGTCTTCTTACTGATTTGATACATTACTACCTGAAGTATGAAAGGTTCATCAGGTGTCTCAAAAAAGTACTGAAGGCTTATCAGGCACTGGTAAATCTGTATTTGCTGAAGAAACTTTTAGGAGTTTTCTCAAGTATTTAATAACAATAGCATGTGAATATATGCAATATAGAGCATATATTTTTGGTAAGAGTACACTGTGCACAAATAGCTTAATGTACTTCAAACAGATTAATGGATAATGCATTTTTTTCTCAGAGAAAGTAGATATACCAAATTGATGGGAATCTAGGTCTCACGGAAATACAAATGCATTTGTTCACACCTGTCTGTAAATCTTCCCTATTTTGCAGAGTTTTTTCTACTGTGAATCAATATCTTTGTAGATAGATGGAGTATAATCCCTTCAGGGTTGTGCCCAGTTAGCAGCAAGGCTGTAAGGAGAAGGGTAGGCTATGTTGAGCTGAAATATACTGAACTTCCCTTGGGTAAGCAAAACTGAAAGGCTGGGCAAGCTCTTCAGAGAACAAATTGAGAAGAAAATTATCTTAAACAAGCTGAGAATTAAATCCTTGCTGAATTTTTCTTAGTTGACTGAGAAGTCATGAATTTCTTTGGAAAGGATTCCTGACTTTGTCTTCCCCTTTCCCCCATAAACAGAACCATTGATATTGGAAAGAGACCTAGTGAAGCATAATCCCGCTCTTTGAAAGGACTGTGCATGATTGGCTCCTGTATTTCCCATACATGCACAGACACAAATGTCTCTGCATCCAGCGTCCCCCACCAACAAAAATATTCTGCCCACAATAAGGCACAGCCAATAATCAATGTACCAGTTTCATGGTCGAACTGCTTCTTCCTTACCTTACTATAAACAGCATGGAAGTTATGCTGCCAGTGATGAGAAGTGCTTGGCTCAACGCCTAGCAACAGTGTAGGCAAAATTCAGCTTTTGAGTGGCTCCCCAGACACATTTCCTCATGTAGCTGTCGGTACTGTGTCTAACTATCTCCACGGCCCCAGTACTGGATGATTATAGCACTGCTGGTCCCACTGCGCACTCTCCTCCAACTCTGTCCTCTGCTGGTATAACTACAGGTCTGGACCCATCAACACAACATAAGGTTGCTCAGCAAGGGGAAAGAAAATAAGCAGAAACACAGCCAGCTTGCCGCCTTGTCCTCATCCCTGACTATCACCTCATTGCTAAAGTATCCCGTTATCTGAAAGACTTTCTCTCTCTCTTCTGCCAAAGATAGTACTAAGGCAAAGGCAAAGGCAGGCACAGAGCAGAGGCAGGAACGCGGGGATTAGGGTCAAGTCTTTCGTTACGGGAACGTGCAGCTCTTTAGATCTCCTTGTTCTTTGCCAGCCCAAGAGACTTATCTTGGGGGGGCTGCTTGGACAGTTTTTCTGAGCCAGTGCAAGTGGAACCTGGAGCAGGTGTTATTGCTTTGAAACTAGAAGGCTGTCTCTTCATTTTGCTAGTCTGTGATTCAGTGCCAGCCCCACCAGTGTGCCGCTGCAGGCAGTGCCTGCTTTGTCTGTGCCTAAAGCTGGTCCTGATATTGAAAAACGCCAGGCAGACTGTACGAGATGGTCTCACCTGCAACACATTTACATACTACTGTGTCTTGCTACGATTTCAAAGAACATAAATCCCATGAAAATCCTTCTGTGATACCACAATCAAAAAAGATGTACCTATTCCTGCATGGGAAAACTGACGCATAAGTCTCTTACAGGGATAGCAATACTTGGTTCTTTCTTCTCCAAGGCAATAGAAGAAGAACATTGAAGTGATGTCTGCAAGAAAGATGCCATCTGGTATGCTATACGATAATTTCTACAAGACGTCTCGTTCCCAATGAGACTCAGAATATCTTTATTATGGGGCTTGGAATTGACTGAATCTGTGATATCAAAGAGCACATGGTTTCAAACATGTTGTAAGGCAGATTTGCTCTAAATGCAAAGGAATTTAAGGTCTCCTCTATTTTATTGTCTCTACTGTTGACAATGTGGATTTTTCTTTCTTGATTTTTCTTTCTTTATTTTTCGACTGAGGAAAAGAAAGAAATGTAATGATTATTTGTAGAGGAGGTACTCCCCAGTCATCATGAATAGATTATTATAAACCATTTTCTTAGGTAGGTCAATACCTGTCAAACATTGGTAAACACTTGTGGTGTTAAGCAATCAAAAACTGGAGAATTTTAGTAGCTACTGACCAAGAAATTTCTGAGTGGAGACTATACCAAAATGTGAAAGGATGAATTGTTTAAGTTGGCAGCCAGTTTAGCAGAGCTGGAGAAGAAATTGGTGCTAGAGTAAGTACTGTAACCTTTTTTTTTTTTTTTAATTAAAGCTTTCAGCCTTATCCAACACTAAATGGGATATCATTTTCCTTTTTGTATTTATGATTTCAGACAGATAAAAAAGTTATCTCTCAACAGCGCGACAGAACTTGTGCTACAGCAGAGTTAGTGTGACAGGGTGTTCTAGTGAATAAACTAATCTAACAACACGTATTCCTGGAGAGGAGATAAGAATAGCTAGGAACAGGATGTTGTACAAGAAAAACTATGCCTAACATCCAGCAGACCAATATAATTAAAGAAAGTTTATTATGGGAGAAGTACAGCAGGTTCCAAGAAGTGTATGCAAGGTTCTGCTTTATCTTATGCATTTCAGTTAGGCTACTCAAAATGCTTAGATTTTAAATTATTTTTTCCATAAAACTCTGAAAAACCTGGATGCCTTACATAAAATCTAACTTCTGTCAGCAGCCTAGCTATTTGGATGATGATGCCACTTTAGATGATCGTGACTGGTGATGCTGAGTATTTTCCTGAAAGTACTTTTCGAGACATTTTTCATGGCATATACAGAAACAAAACAAAATCAATAGAAACAGCTTGAATTTAAATAACACTATCTAGTATCTATAATCTAAAGGTTACATTCCATTGCTTATGTGTGGCTCATAACGCGCAAAAATAACTCTCAGACCACAGCTAATGCAAGCTAATGGAGCAACCCTCATTGACTAGGAAAATCATCCTCACAGTCCTTTTCTGAATTTTATACCAATATTTATTATAACTCTACATTACCACTATGTAAGTACAATAACTGTACTTATAATAACTGTAACTACAAAGTCAGCAAAGACAATTCATTTTACTTGATGGATGATTTGTCAGCTGTGAACTGTACTTTGTGAACCCCACTGGCCTTTCTACGAGTTTGTGTTTCTGACTGGTGATGTATTATTTACCCAGGAATAGCTCGGTCGAAGCACTCCACTCCATCATCAAACATATATTTATTACAGACACTTCAAAGTTAGGATATTTTTCATGTTCAGTTGATTGCTTTGGCAACTTTGATTTAGCCTCCTTCAGAACCCATCCTGTACAGTGAATGAGGGACAGATCTTACTGGAAAATTAAAAGATCTGTTTTCTAGAGTATGGCCACTAGACTAGGACTCAGGGCACCTCGTTCTATTCAAGACTGCCATGACTATGATGCTGAGCAATATATATATGGTATATGGTAACATATCACCATACAGCAAGATTGCATGAGATACAGTTAGTCTTTCTAGATTCTGATTTTATATTTTAAATGAATAAATTTAGGGGATAATTTTTTTCTAAAGACAACAGGAAAATCAAACTCTATTATATAGCATTGCAACAGCCAGGACTTAGTGTCAGATTTATATCCTTGTCCTACAGAACGGAAATACAAGATGCAACCTACTGAATTGCAAGAATTAGTTAAGAACAGACAGATGTTTCACTGTAAGACCACAGGATCAGCTGCATTGGATCATACCACAGCTTCATCTACCTTCATCTCCTACTAGAAGCCTACAGAAGAGCAGAAGAATAA
Organism: Haliaeetus leucocephalus; assembly: GCF_000737465.1. Taxonomy (NCBI): domain Eukaryota; kingdom Metazoa; phylum Chordata; class Aves; order Accipitriformes; family Accipitridae; genus Haliaeetus; species Haliaeetus leucocephalus. The sequence goes on from NW_010972587.1 coordinate 14,811,252, forward strand.
GATGGACACGCAGTGATCCTTTCCTAGTGTTTTCCCAGTTTCCAGCAATTTGCAGCAAAATGCTTTCCTGGAAGAGAAATGGTGTCTACGCTTAATAGTCCTTCATGGATTTTTCTGACTGTTTGGTGGTTGATGGAATATGCTGGGAGAAAAAGGGTTGCAGGGAGAGCTGGATTCATCTTCCACCCTCCCTCTGTAACTCTGTTCCATGGGAAATGGAGGGAATGTCTCTCTGCATTTTGGATGCCACCACAAGGGTAATAGGTTACTGTAACCTTGTATTGCACTTAGGAAAGATATAGTTAAGATGCAATTAGAATTCAGCTGCTTTTTTTCCTCTCTTCATGAGCACTGGAGGAGCTTCTACTGCTGGAGGTAGTGTTGAGCAGGTGATATGAATCCAAATCTCAGTGGATCCCCACTATACTATGAAATAATTCTATCTAACACATATTCCTTTGGTAGGACAAAGAGCTCTCAGCTGCCTGGCATTTTTTCAGGAATCATATTCACATCCAAAGGGTAAATGTGTACATCCTTATTCTGGCTTCAGTGAAAGTTAATAACATTTTCTGAAAAAGGGGGTTAGTTTCTTAGAGCAATTTCTGTGCTTGCTTCAGGAACTTTTACAGGGTAATAGTAACACTACATTCACCACCTATGAGTAATCATTTTCACTGTTTTCGTCTCGGAAGAAAAAAAACCTCTTAAAAATTTACATGAGACCATGACCAATCAAAATATTTTATTTAATTCAGTAAAGATTTTAGACTACTGTTAAAAACTAGTATACTAAGTGTGTATATATATACATGTATACTCACAGTCTTACTAAAAATACTATGCAAGCCCAACCCTTTACGCTATAATTCCTGGCATCCTAAAAACAAATTTACGTAATTTCAAATTTGAGCAAATCTTTGTACAGCTCTGTGCTAAGCAACACTGGACTAGCAAACAAGCAGAACTGGGTAACAGAGAAAATTTGAAGAAACTGTTCAAAAAGGGTTTGAAAGAACACTGACTGCACAGACCTTTCTCAAGACGTTAAATACAGCCATTAAAAAATGGTAACCGTAATTTCATGGATTTGGTAACTGCTGCAAGGTCCTGTGGAGAGCTGTGGAAATGAGATGCCTGTACTGACACCGCAGTAAACTATCTTATCTTTGAAATTAGGAATCTTGAAAGTACACATGATGGAAGGTTAAGGATTTCTCCTGGCATTATTTTACAAATCAGATTCAACCTGAGGCAGTGCGGCACTTTGTCTTCTGTTTTCTTGTGCCTAGTCGGGCTCAGAGGCTCCCCTGCCCCCAGCGCACCAGATTTTAGAGTGAACTCCTCCTTTGAACAGCTGATCAGGTGAATTCCCTTCTCTCCTTCCTGTTCTTTCTAGCTCCATTTTGTAATTCCTTTTCTACACTCCCTGTTTATCTCACTTCTACTTATTCTCCTTGTAATTTAGGATCACTTGCTCTTTTGTCATCCTTCATCTGCAGCTACAACAATCTGTTGTTTTGTTTCACATCTGCCTTTTTCCTTTTACTTATTTTTTTCTCCCACTTCCCCTTACAAGACTTTTAAAACAGGTAAAAAATGTTCATTTTAAAATTAAATTACTTATCTAAGATTCAATTACCCCCTGAGATTTGTCTAGAGTTAAGACTAGGTTGGATTTAGGTATCTGAGGTAATCCTATCTTAACATCAGCACTTTTATAGATTAGATACAGGGCAATATCTGCTACTTGCATTAGCTCTTCAGTGTTAACCAGCAGCTAATTGTAAAGATGATACTCTAAATCCGTACTGGAAAAAGTGTGTTTAAATGGGAGCAAAGGTAACTTGAAGCTCTTTACTAAAAAAATAACACTGAACTACCTCTCACCTGTTTCTTTCCTAGAACATTCAAAACCTCAGAAAATAATAATATACAAATCAGACACCACTCACCCCATTTCACTGATAAGACAAAATGATAATAATGAATAAAACCCAGAGGTGTCAGAGCTCTGAGGGCACCCATGGGCCATGCTGTCCCTGCTCAGCACCTCCCCAGGCCTCCCCGACCCTGCCCAAGACTTCATTTCAGCTTTATTACATAAAAACTCTATAACCACTTTCTGTAATATTTATCCCCTGCTAACACAGGCTCTGCAACACCAAAAGAAAACTGCGGCATCTTTCAATGAATAATAAAGACATTACTTGAGTGGGTGGCATGCTGGCACAGCTCTGGCAACTCACTGGACCGTTTGCATATGGATGAGGTTTACATAAACGCGGATCGTCCTGTCTGCGAGAGCTCCCGCGCGCCGACTGCTCGACTCTCACTCTCCCACCTCCGGAGCAAGAACTCTCAACTGGCCTCCCCTACCCACAGACGGAGCCCAGGATCCCGTTCCAGGAATCGGTATTGGTGCCTACTGGCAGCGCAAATGCCTCTTGTGGCATCGTACTTGGTCCTGTATGGCGTTTTGGTTTAGAAATTGGGGTGACAGAAATGCAGCTCTCCAGACGAGTTTAATAAACCATACTCCGGGCGTCATTCCTTCCATCCTTCCTTTGTCAAGGCTAATGGATTGCAGCAAGAGCTCAAGTGGTCCTACAGGTACAGGTTACCTGAAGATGTACTCGTCAGACTGGTTTTGCTAACGTTTCGTAACATGTTAACGATTATTTCCTATACTACAAACAAGATCAAAACTAGAGCTGGTTCAATAAACCAAACTAACACCAACAGTTATTCTCTTAAATCCTGGTCTAGAGCTGTTTAGATACATTCCTTGCTATTCGCTATTTGAAAACTTTCGTGAACATGGATTTTTGCTTGCATAAATTTGAGAAGAATGGCTGGTGCCTATACGAATGCCATATTCATACACAAATAGGGGCATTTGTGTACCGACAAGATAATTTATTCTTTGGAATTATGCTCTATAAAACATTTCAAATAGCCTACCAGAAAACAGAAGTAGCAATAAGTAACTGAGATGGTCCATCACATCCCATAAATAGAAAAACAGTCAAATTGCAGAGTTCATAAAAAATATTTATCTAAACTCACACATGAAGTCATGAATAATAAATATACTTTAGAAATAGATACCACAGCAATTCACAACTTTACACTAAATGCTATTATTAGCATTTAATTGAAAATTCATATTAGCAATCAATAATTTAACCTCAGCCATCTCAGATTTGTAATAAAGCAATAATCTAAAATAAAGAGCTAAAGGCAGTACTGGGTAAAAATAGAAAAGCAGTTTTGGGAAGTTTCTTGTATCATGGGTTATAAAGTAGGGGTGGTAAGTAGTAAATAGCAAATAATTTTTGAAGGATTTGACGGCATTCAAATACAATACCTTCCTGATTATAGGGCAATGAAAGAAGAAAATACTGATTCTAGTGTTACAATCGTGAACCCAGGTTAACAGTCTGGGTTAGAAAGCAAATGAATACACTTTAGTTAGTTTGATATTCTAAATTACTTCATTTTCTGTAGGTGGAACTAAAAGTAGAAACAATTCTGCGTGCTGTAAATTCTATAATAAGCCAACGATTTTTAACTAGCATGTGATGTTCTTGTGACTACTAGAAATGTGAGTTCCCAAGTATTCATATCTATTTAAATCTAAAGACTATTAGATTAAGAAGGAAACACGAGTGAATCAAGTGAACTTTCAAAAAACTGTTATTAATTCAGTTTTAGTAGACTTAGATCTCTATATAATTTATGAAAGACAAACTTCATCATAGTCTCACTGGCCACAACATCTCTAATCCCTAACATATTTGTAAGAGTATTACCCATATCATCTCATGCAAAAGACCACCAAAGATACTGAACAAAGAGATTTGCCCTCAGTAATCACTTTAAGGTTTTCAGTCTATTTTAGAAGTTAGGAATATTCTGTTCTCTTTAAAGTATTTCCTGGCCACAGGTTGTGAAAGCCTCATTTTTGATCAGATACTTTTAACTTCACTGAGGTGCTAATTCCTATTCTGCATACATTGTTAACCTGGTATTGAACTTAATTCTGCTTTAAGGAATAAATGCTGTTCAATTTAGTGACATCAACTGAATTAAATATTAATATACATGGGTGTAAATGATTACATAGTTGCAAGGTTCAGATTAAACTGCAAGGAAAAAGCTGAACCTAAGCAAGTGACTTATAAAACTCTCAAGCAATCCAATCATTCTTTTCATGTCATTTATCACAGATTGAAAAAAATATCACTTAACCTCTGGAATTACAGTAGGATGACTATGAGAGCATTATGGAATGAGGGCACTGTTAGCTTCTCACTTTTTAGGCACATCAACAAACACTCTGGCATTAACTTTGTGAAAACCAAACAAACTGTCCTCGTGGGGATGACATAGATTATTAGTACTCCCCTGGACTGTCGTGGTTCAGTGGAGAAACAGGTAAGACCTCAGTCCTACAGGAAATAACTTTGAAAAATGTTTTAATCTATTTTTTTCAAGTTCTGAAGTCTGCAATCTACCTTTGTTGATCCTTTTATCTCTTATCTAGATGGGCATAGCTCAGCAATATTCAACCCCATGGTGCAAAAAGATACAGTATGTATGTACAGCTCAGTGACTTCAGGGATGGGTCTGACCGAGGGGACAATTGACCAGGAAGAGGACATGGCAGCATTATCATCCCCAGAAATGTTTTCAGATCCACTTAAGATTGCAGCATTAACGTTATCATCCCCAGGAATGTTTTCAAATCCACTTAAGAATTAGGGACCCATTTACTACCAATAGAATCCAGGAGGTAATGTGAGTAATGTTGTTTTTAAGCAACTTTCACAACCAATTACTGGGGTTTTTTTGTATCAGTGCAATTTTGTAAGGCTGGGCCATAGACAGGTATATCCAAACTTTTAAAGTGAGAATAACTTTTATTCATTTAATTTGATTTTCTGTAATGTATAAGGTTCTTCTTAGCATTGTCCCCAAACATGCTTATGCATCATACTACTTCACTCTCCATTTTACTATTAGTTGTCAGTATTTCTGAGCTTCATGCCCTTGGAAGTAAATGAAAATCTGATTTTCTGAGTTTTGCGGTCTGTGTATTCATACCATTTTGCACTCTGTCTCAAAACAAGTATTATGGGTGTATATGAATATGGTATAGCTCTACCTCATGCCTTATGTATGTAATGTACTTATTAACATGCATATCTTCTTTATAATTCAATATTATTTAACATAACTCAAAATTATTTAATTTGAGAATATTTTAAAAATACTCAAACAAGGCTCCAAGAACAGTGGTAAGTACACTATTTGAATTTTCAGAGATTTGAGTAGTATATTCAAACTGCACGTAAATTGTTCATGTCTGTGGTCAGATAGACTTCTATTCTAACCATATTTAACAGTGGAATGTAGAGGATCAGATATTAAGTTAAAAACAAAATGAGAGAAGAGATGGTAGGGATTTGGTTTACATTACTACTCTTTCTCAGATTAAGTCTACAAAATAGAAAACAAGTATCTTTAGGTCTGAGAAATGTTTTACTATATGCTCTCCAAGGAAGAATACATATTTTGCATTAATTCTGTGAGAAAATAATACAGTTTGGTTACTCAGAAATAACAGTACAGCTGATCAGACTGTGAAGGTTTGAACTTTTTCCAAAGGAGAAAACATCAGTACTGGAACGGGGTCTGAATCTCCTATGCTATTTCACTAAAACATTACATCTGATGTGCGGAAAAACCCTCTGAAAAGTCTCAGTATCTTAAGTCAGTCAAAATTACGTATTAATCCTCCAATTAAAAGAGAGTTTGTAGAAGATTCCTTTGCTCAAGCAGTCCTATTGCAGAGTATCTAAATTTAGCATGACAAGATCTGATGGTCACAAGCAGACTACAAACAAAATTGAGAATTAAGCTATACATTTACTCACTGACAAATGTCAATATTTATGACATTACAGTTCCATTTTCTTAAGTTTCTCTGTTTGCTGTCAATCTTCACTATTCCTTCTAGAAGACATATGCCAGAAATCATTTATTCAAGTCTGTGACTATAATGATTGAATTGCTTTGCAAACAGTTTTGGAAAAAGAAGCCTGACATTGAGCACAAAAAGCATGGACAGAGATAAAAGGTATATGTTGATAGGCACTTATAGAGAGAGTGGAAATGTAAAAAAAAAATGCATCAGAGTTAGAGACTACATGAATAAATACGGTCTGATGACTTACATTTTTACTGTATTTTCAGTTTAGCCTGTGTCTTCATTTGTAGTAGGCTGTTTCAAAACCAGCTCTGATTAATTGGTGTATGAAGAGCATATAGCTGAATATTACGTTTATGAGACTACAGGGTAAAACTGCCAATATAATAGGAATACATCAATAACAGAAAATAAAAGAAATGCTTGCAGCTTTTTGCATCCAACTCCCATTGCATTTATTATAAAACATAGCTAAAAGCTCTACAATTATCCTGCAGTTTGCCCAGTCTTCTGTAAAGTTTGTCTGGGGATTCAATGGATCATTAAAACAGATGCATCTTTATCTCTTGTTTAGGTTTTTACAATGTAGAAGTCAACAAAACATTAATCCAATTATTTGTTATTTCTTCTGTAGAATTTATGTGATCTTTGGGTAAGTTCAGTGGCATGCAATGCATTATGACTATCATGTCCTCAGTAAATAAATGCCCCAAATATTTCTTCTACATATTTTACAGCTATAAGGCTTCTGTTCTCCACTATTTTATAAGCTAGTCTATTACATACCCTTAAATCACCATTCAAATACTTTGAAATGCAGAGATTTGTAAAAGAAGTATGAAGGTTGGTATGAATAATGCATTAATAGAAATGCATGTGGGAAAGCACCAGAAAGAAACAGTACTACAAAGGGTTACAGGTGTGGTCTGTATTGACAACCAAGGACACAGCTGACAGTGGTAAAACACTAAGGAATGTATTACTGTCAAGACAAGGAGTGTGCTCTGATAAAACAGCAGCACAGATGATTTATCAGCAGAAGACCCTATGCTACATAGGAGGACAGCAACAACATTACAGCACATTGCACGTGATGTTCATTTTCGTGTTATTCCAAAAGGAAGACAGACTCTAGCCTTAAAATATCCGAGATAAGGAAGCAAAACCAACGAGCACCACTGAAGTAAACAAAATTCTGGATCAAAAGGACCATACCACAGCAACTGTTGACTCCTAAAGATTTATCCAAAAAACAGTTTGCTATTGCTAATCAAAAGGAACCCAACAGATGCAATGAGGTCAGCCTTCCATGGCACACACAAGTGACCATGGACAGGCAACCTGGACACACACATGTGCACACCTTGATGCTTTTGAATATCGAGTGTGAGACTGAGTGACATTTGTAAGAGAACGCGAGTGACTAAACAGGTTTGCCTGAAACAAGAATCACCTTCGCCTTCTGTAACATTTCATATTGACTTTAGCTGCACGAATTCCCCCCAGCAGTTCTGCCATTGCGACTTAAAATTCCACGTTCGCTTTGCAGTTGTTAATAATATACAAGGAAGTGCAGAATCATCCCCAAATGTGTGGCTCTGTTCCCTACAGTGCAGTCCTATAATTGATGGTAAAGAGTTCATAGACTTGCAGTTTAAATATTTCAAACTGCATATGCATTTCCAATTGAGGAGACATCAAACAGCACTGGGAGCAGAGACCAGCTGCTGGAGCTGTCTCCTCTCATCATGTCCCTCTTCTATCAGCTAGAGTCAGGTTCCCTCTGCCTTTTCTTTTTTTTTAGGTCTTTATGATGCGACAGATATTTTGGTCTTTTTGCACAGCCTATCAGCTTCAAAGGGAAGGTGGAAGTTGGGAGGGAAGTGATGTTATCCTTATTTTACAGTCTGGTTGTTGTGGTTGGCTACTGCAAAATTAGAGTTGTGGGTTCGAAACTGTAAGCTTAAGATGTCTCCCACTTTGCGAGAGGGTGCATAGCTCATTTTATTAAAATCTATGAATTAAATCCACTTTATCAAAGTGCTTAGTTTAACCACACAGAGATTTAAAAGGGGAAGTAACTGCTTCAAAACAGACAGTAAATTACAATTAAGGTATATACTTTCAAGTATATAACTTACCACCGTGAAAACTGCCTTATGCCAACATGCCTACACATATCTAATTAAAATTCTGCCTTAATTAAGTACTTATATCTGTTTTCTGCCCTTGGAGGAGGGATGATATTAACAGCTTTGGAGGAAGACCACTTTGCCAAAACTGCAACCATATGGCAGCAAACAGAAAAGGACCAGCCTAACAAGGTTTCATCTGCTAAAAGAAAGTTTGACTTCTGAGTGAAATTTTAGCTTTTATAGGCAGAATCATACTAGGGAAGATGAAGGCTTCATGTCTGAGTAGTGGCAGTGGAGCAGATGGAAGAAAGCGAAGAAACTGAGCGTGTAGCTTCTGGCAGTCAAAGTTCTGCGCAATTTCCATTACGTGTTGCAGCTGTACAGGGCATAACGTGAACTCTCCCTCCTCTCCTTCAGCTTTTCTGGCTGTGGCCCCACCTGATTCCATCTTTTCCTAGTCTGCTTTACTTTCCCAACCTTTGTGCTCAAAATCATGTCTCTCACAAATCTGAAGAGTAAAATTTCTTGCAATATTCCCCACACTGTGAAGGAGGAGTCATTGATGACAATAGCCTTGGTCATATCAGTAGAGAAGGCAAAATAATCAAAGAAAATAACTGCCTATAACTTTCATCCTGATATGAAAGATCAGAAAAAATACACTACAAAATGCACTCTAATACAGTGCTCAATGACTATGATCATTCCCTGGCATTAAATGTGCACTGCATGAACTAGAAACATGCATCTGTAGTGGGCACACCCAGAAGCAATAAAGTCTTGCTTGCAGAAAAACTTGATGCAAACTGTAGTTGCAGGGTTTCTTCTGAACAGAGCACAACCCACTGCAGCTCTGCTACTTTCAGATGAGATATAGTTCACGTGCAGTGAACTCAGGCATATCTGTCAGTGTCCCAGAGTCCTTCTGGTTTTAAAGTAGCTCTAGAAGAGCCAACTCATGGGTTTCTCTGAAGTTGTAGATGTGATAATACATGATAATACTGCTAAAGTAAATATTTTAGAAAATTTGCTAGCTCTGTTCAAAGTGATTTTTTTAGTCTGGTATAATTCTGTTGCATACACCTCTTCCAGTAACAAGCAGCATTAATCTTTGAAAGGCGCTCACTCAGGTAGCCTCAGTGAGCAAAGTTTGGAGCCTTGATAATGATGCTTAGATATAGATGCTGAATGTGATGCTAGGATTACCTCCAAGCATCAGGAAAAGCACTGTTCTCACAAAAGGGCAACAAATAAACTTTGTAAAAACCAAACTTGCTAAATGTAGGAAGAAATTTGCTTATTTCAGCTGTAAGAAAAAGGCTTGCCAGTATATTATGTTCGAAGCCAAAACTGTAGATCAAGAAACAGAAGATAATTCAGTAAATTGTACCCTGTATGCCTCTAGGTGGAACAATGAGGGCATTCGGGGGTAGGTACATGCTCAGCTGACCAGAGAAATCCTGACTACAGTGCACTTGTGTGCACACAGCAACTGGATAGTGCATTTATGGATAGCATCCAAACAAAAGGATTCACGATGAGCAGAATTATAAAATCATAAATCACCCTCCATGTGCTAGAACATATTTGACAGAAGTGGTTCTCTCAAAAGCCCAGCAGAATCCTAAACTGATTGTAGTTTATTTTGATACAGAATGACCTTCAACAATTATTTTCCTTGCCATTATTTTCATTGCTCTGACTTGAAACAATTCTTGCTTTAATCATGATGATATGATATCCATTACCCATGTTAAAAAAAAAAAAAAATTCTCTGAAGTAGATAATTTCTTGATTATTCCCTTTCAAGTGACTTGCAAATGTAAATAAACTCTGAATCACACACCTCCGAACAGCTACTGAACTCCAACTAACACAGAAATACTGCTATGCATGCCTTGAAAGGCTTTTTATTGTAGAAAAAATTTTTTATAATGAGGCAAAGAAAATATGAAATTGAAGTGTTTCTTCTTCTTGCTTTACCTTGTAGACAGGTTCCATATAAACCATGTTATCACAGTGGTCACAGAATCATTACAAAATAGACTCAGAGTGACTGAAAACAGTGACCTAATCCATTCAAATGTGTCCCCTCAAGGGACACAAGGTCAGCCAAGGTCAGTTATACCCCAACCATTTTTTTTTTTTTTTTTTTTTTTTATTTCTGGCAAATATCCAGAAGTCTTTAAGACTCTGCTGAAGGTAACAGAGGTTATAATCTCCCTAATAATTTATTTGGATGCTTCACTACATTGTCTTTATAATTTTGTCCTGGGGAGAAGAGGATGAGATTCATTTCAGCTAGTTTTAGACAGCTACGTCTGAGGAGATCCTCTAGGCTCTCTTTATAGATACTTGTAGTGCCATTTCCCATGCTTCAGGACATTTAGATATGATGAACAATACCGAAGAAGTGCCGGCTTATCTAACTCAGTATTAGTGGCTCAGACGTACTCAATGCAGCCTACACTGCAGAAGTCTGAATTTAGACATTAAGAATAAGATTCATCTGTCTGACCTACCATTATTTTCATCAAGCCCACGTTTCCTTAACTTGCTTACAAGAAAAACATGAGACAATGTCAAAACCTTAACTGAAGTCCAAATACTGGGCATCTACTGCTCCTTCCTTACCTACAAATTCTGCTATCTGCTCCTAGCAGGGAATTAGATTGCTTTGATAGGTTTGCTCTTGGCAAATCCATGTCATCTCTTACTTACTTCTTTGCTATTTCCTAGCTACTTTAAGTAGTTTATCTGTCCAGTGACTTTTCCATGAACTGAAAATAATTCCCCACATTCTCCTTACTTTCCCCTTTTAAAGATAAGTTTTACATCATTCTCTTTTAGTCTGCTGGTACCTCATCCATTCTGCAAGAATTCTCACAGAAACCCACTAAAAGATCTAAGTTTTTCAGACAGTTACATAACACAAAATGAAGTTCATTAAATCAATTTTAAGATACCTAACCTATATAACCTGTTCTTTCCTTATCTACAATTGAGGTTCTCACCCTAGGATTAGCTGGGCACGTCACATGCTCACCAATGACCTTTTCAGTAAACACGTGAGATAGAAAGTCATTGTACGTTTTTTGCCTTCTCTGCACCTACTGTGAGCAGCTTTTCCTTTCCTGCAGTACCTCTCTTAGTTGCCAAAGATTTCTTTGTTCTTCTTCTCCCTATTAACGTACTAATATAATTATTTTATATTAAATCTTCATTTCTCTTGCTAGTTGCATCTCACTGAGTGCTTTGGCACTTCTGACTTGTCTCTACATGCATGTGTTATTCTACCATACTTCGTAAATAGAGAAATTCTCCTCATTATAAGGCGAAAGAAAAGATGACAATTTAGCCAAGCTGGTCTTTTACAGTTTCTTTTCTTCACATTGGCGAAGCTTGTACTATGGTCTTTAGTAGTGTTTTGTTGAAGAACTTTGTTGAAGAACAATCCTTCAGCTAGGATAGAGTTAATTTTCACAAGAAGCTGGGAGGGGACACAGCCAGGACAGCTGACCAAACTGGTCAAGGGGATATTCCATACCACACGACCTCATGCTCAGTACACAGACTGGGGGAGCTGGCCGGAGAAGGACGAGGCACTGCAGCTTGGGAACAGGCTGAGCATCGGGTTCCGGGTGGTGAGTAATTGCGCCATGCCTCACTCGCTTTACATATTCTTTCATTAGTATTACTGTTATTATTATTATTCTCCTTGTGTTGTCCTATTAAACTGTCCTTGTCTCAACCCATGAGTTTTTACCTTTTTCTTCCAGTTCTCCTCCCCATCCCACCGGGGGTGGGGACGAGTGAGTGAGCAGCCGCATGGTGCTTAGTTGCCTGCTGGGCCTAAACTGCAACAAGAACCCACAGATTTCTCTTTAACTTGCACCCTAAAGAGTTTTTAAAATAAATTCTCTGAATTTATTGACATCTACCTTCTTGAGACTTTTTTTCCTGGGCAGTCTGTCACTGTAATTTCTTTCCCAACAAGTGCTGTGGTAACTAAAATCTCCCATTACTATCAAGTCCAATGACTTTGGATACATACCAAGAACAACCATGTTCTTTTCTGCTTTCCTGGACACCAACAGATGTTTAACAGCTCTAACTAATCCTATTTTCGAGATCTCAACTCAAAGCAACCATTATATATTTGAAATACAAGCCAACATTTCCTCCCTTCTTCCCTTCTTACTGAAGATGTTATGTCCTCTGTTATGACTGGACTACTGGTGTAATATATATGATAAATTCTCTACAATGCCAATTTTGTCATAATCTTCAATTAATTCTTGTCTATTCCTCATTAATTCTTCTGTTAATTCTTCTCTACTCCTCTTTCTTCTACCATTAGCATACAAACAGTTAAGATACCTGGCAAACTGACCCATGACTCTTTGTCTAGTCACTTCTTTAATCCTGTTTTAAATACTCCTGTCTTTCTCAGAGGTTAGACCTACGTCCAATTTGCATTATTTAAGATGAAGATTTTTGTCCTTGCCACATGGTTCTTAACTTAAAGTTCTCTTCTCTCAGAATAGAAGCCATGTAGTTATATTTAGGGTGTATCTGACTGATGCTTGACTTGGATGTGAGAGGAGAGAAAATAATGTCTCTTGAATCTTCAACCTCTTTATCCACTGCCACAGAGCCTTATAAGAGCTTTTGATTTGCTTAGGATCATTCTTGGCAGTATCATTAGTATTCTTTATCACACACCAGTGATCGGTAGAATCCTTTGCAACCTGGCAAATTTGGAATCTTGTGAAGAAACACGCCAGCTAAGTGGTGCAGATGTCTCCACATCACCTTGAGCAGAAGGTCACTGGCCAGCACCATCTTTTATTTCCTCTTGGTAACAGAGGTTTTGTACTCTGTGGGCTAGTGTGGAGGGCGGGTGTTGTTGTTTTGGGGTTTTTTTTGGTTTGATTTGGTTTTTTTGGGGGGGGGGGGTTGTTGTTGGGTTTTTTTGGGGGTTTGGTTTTTTTTTTTAATCATTGAGATCAGTTCTTACTTGCTCCCTGGTCAGCACTCCTGCTGTGGATTTCAGCAATAAGCTATTCAGATGTTGAATGCCACATGTCCTCAGAGAACATTGGCAGCCATCTTCCTCTCTGTAGTTTCAAGTTTACTCCTCCAGTACCTGTGCTGCTACCAAACTCAAAGCTCTGCTTTAATTTTTTTGTTTCTAAATGAATGCTGCGGATGAAGTCCTCACAACCATACTCAGCCGGTTTTGATTCTCTCCTTTCACTGCTCCTCTAATTGCTTAAGAGATTCCCCTGGAGATCTAAAAGAAGTCTTTCCAGATTTCACCAGTAGGAAAATATAGGCCAAAGTTCCTGTAAATCCATTCAAGGATTTCATCACAAGATGTCATCATTGTCTAATTTTAAATATAGCTATTGAATTATCAGTGTATGATATATTTCCTCTCAAATATTTTTCACTGAGCATGAGATACTATGTAGTATAAAAAGCTCTTCATGCCTGGTAGATTAAGAATATTCGTGCTTGAATTTAATATATTTTTGTTTTTACTAACAGTTCATAAAAACACAGAAGTATTATATGAAGTACAAGACTAAGTAAATACTAAAATGAAGGATTCCATATCAAGCTACATTTGGTCTTCAGTATTAGCAGAAATTTTACTGTTTGCTAAAAAGTTATTAGGCAAGAAAAGTGAAGTTTTCTGAATATACTGCTCAATAATCTAGATTTTTTTTCAGTTCAACCCTAAGAGAAATCTCTTTGACTTGTACACTCTGAACATTAAATACATTATTTTTAATCTGTACTGGATAATCTTTTTTACACATATATTCAATTAAAACTAACAAAACTCATATTTATATATAAACTGACGAAGTATTTCAAAATTATATTACTTGATACCATACTACTTAATTTTTATTCCTAAGCAAAAGCCAGATCTTTACATTTGGCTGTGTTATGCTTGGCACAGAGCCAGGAAGGAGAAGGGAGAAGGTGAACAAGAAGTTCTGGGATGGAATTTAGGTCCTCAGTACTCCAACACTTGGACAGATAAAACCCTAAGTAAAACACATAGGGATTCAGACAATCCTAGCATCTCTAAGTAATTAGAGAGGGGCTATGTGAGGCACCTCTGAGGAACGCCGAGGCACCTGAGATGCTTCTTGCCAATAAACTATAGGAGCTTAAATAGAAGAAGCACACACACAAAAAGTTGATTTGCTGCAGAAAACTTCAAAGCAACCCCTTCACTGGGGCCAAGGACCTATCAAAAAATCTCTTAGGTTGCATTATCAGTAGAGAAAAACTTGTGTATTGCCTTGTGGTAGTTGGTAAGTGGTAATTAACACAAGCTAAAATCTTAACCTGTTGTTAAATATATAAATATCACTGCAACAAGTCTCTGCTTGATTGGTTACTCCAGTCTAATGGTGAGAAGTAAAGACTCCTTATTTTCTGCTAGATAACCCTATTATTTTGTTAATAGAACAATAAGAATATACTTGAAATATAACATGTTTGGTCTAATGCATTTGATATTGTAATAGCTCCTTTTGCTGCCTGATCTGTGACTGAACCTGGAAAAGGCATAAAAGAATGAAAAGTGGAAAACTTACATGTGAACCTGCATATACACCAGCTCTATAGCAGAAAGAAACATCTTTAGTCCAGTCTGTATGTACAGCAAAATTGATTTAATTGAAAGAAAAGTAGTTGTATTTTGATTAACAGTACATAGCTTGATTTCTTCATTAAGAGCAAAATCAGATTATTGTTCTAAACTAGCTAAAGACCATTAAGAATTGACATAAAAGTGTTGGTTTGCAGGAAGCTGCACAATGAACAGAAAAAAAGTTGGGACTCAGAGTCCCCTCTGGGAAAAGAAGAAGTGAAGAAAAGAGTGGATCTCCTGCCAACTGAAAGAGCTGAAGAACCAAATGCCACATTTGAATGCCAAGAAAAATAATGCATGCAGAAGCCACAAAATGGCTGATGACAAGAGTTTGAGATATTTTCTGATCTTAAAAGAAAAAAGTAGAAAAAGCAAAGCAGTGATCAGTCACAGGAAGGGAAAGAGTAGTGCTTATACATCACTAAGTTATGCAAATTTGCACACGGACACTTGCTTTTGTCTCCTTTTCAGAGCTCTTACTTGCTGTGCACCTTAATGGATGCCTGATGTTGCATTTGGTGCCTGTGTACTACTGCGGTGGGTTGTCCCTGCCTGGATGCACGTGCCCACCAAAGCTGCTCTGTCGCTCCCCCCCTCAGCTGGACAGGGGAGAGAAAATATAATGAAAGGCTCATAAGTCGAGATAAGGACAGGGAGAGATCACTCACCAATTACTGTCACGGGCAAAACAGACTTGGCCTGGGCAAATGAGTTTAATTTACTACCAATCAAATCAGAGTAGGAGAAGGAGAAATGAAACCAAACCTTAAAACACCTGCCCCCTACCCCTCCCTTCTTCCCTGGCTTAACGGCACTCCCGAATTCTCATGAGTCCTTCACACGGGCTGCAGTCCTTCAGGCACAGCCTGCTCCAGCGTGGGTCCCCCACGGGGTCATGAGTCCTGCCAGCAAACCTGCTCCAGCGTGGGCTCCTCTCTTCACGGGGCCACAGGGCATCTGCTCCCCCATGGACCTCCCCAGGCTGCCGGTGGAGATCTGCTCCCCCGTGGACCTCTCTGGACTGCAGGGGGACAGCCTGCCTCACCATGGTCTTCCTCACGGGCTGCAGGGGAATCTCTGCTCCGGCACCTGGAGCATCTCCTCCCCCTCCTTCTGCACTGAGCAGGGGGTCTGCAGAATTGTTTCTCTCACATATTCTCATTCTTCTCTCCTGGCTGCAGTTTCTGTTCCACAGCAGCTATTCCCCCTTCTTAACTATGCTCTCCCGAGGCACTACCACCACCGCTGATGGGCTTGGCCTTGGTCAGTGGCGGGTCTGACTTGGAGCCGGCTGGCATTGGCTCTATCAGACAGAGGGGAATCTTCTAGCAGCTTCTCACAGAGGCCATCCCTGTGCCCCTCCTGATACCAAAACCTTGCCATGCAAACCCATTCCACCCCTCGCCTCTGTGAATCACATATTTAAGAATTGTCATTAAAATCCACATTCATCACACAATCCTCACAAACTTCACTCACATCGCCAGAAAAAAGATTCCCACACCAAAATCAAAATGTCATTACAACACTGAATGAAAGTGGACAATTTACACACAATCCACCCCTTGTCCCTTCACCACATTACAACAATTGAAATTCCCCACAATCATCCTGATCTCTAACATTGTTCAGTCCATGTTTTGCCTGTTACCTCTCCCAATTACTCTCCTTATTTCGAATTCCTGGAGCCCTCCATTGGGCACCAAAAAGGACTTTGGGGGGTTGACCCTGGCTGGACACCAGATGCCCACCAAGCCGCTCTATCACTCCCTTCCTCAGCAGGATGGGGAGGGGAGAAAATGAGATGGGGAAAAAACCCCAACCCTCATAGGTCAAGATAAAGGCAGTTTAATAAAGCAAAAGCAAAGGCCACATGTGGAACCAAAGGAAAACAAAATATTTACCCTCTACTTCCCATCAGCAGGTGATGTGCAGCCACTTCCCGGGAAGTAGGGCTCCAGTGTATATAGCGGTTGCTCCAGAAGACAAATGTCATAATAACAAACGCCCCCCCACACACCTCCTTTCGCTTAGCTTTTATTGCTGAGCAGATGTCCTATGGTCTGGACTCTCCCTTTGGTCAGCTTGGGTCAGCTGTCCCGGCTGTGCCCCCTCCCAAAATCTTGCCCACCCCCAGCCTGCTGGTGAGGGGGAATGTTGGAAAAACAGCCTTGATGCTGCACGAGTAGCCAAAACGCTGGTGTGTTACCAACACCTTTCTAGCTACCACTACAGAGCACAGCACTAGGAGGGCTGCTGTGGGGAAAATTAACTCCATCTCAGCCAGACCCAGTACAACTACCATGATAAAAAATAGTAAGCAGCAAATCCTGAATTACTTATAATATCTTCAGAGATTATTAACTATCTCCTAACCTAGAGCTTCCCTATGAGTAATTCTCCTTTTCAACACTGCAAGTTTCAGAAAGAAAAAAGTAGCCTGCCAGGACAACATGCCTAGCACTTTTCATAATATTGCCCCTTACTCCTTTAGAAAAATATAATCGGAATCTGCTTTTTTGATCTGCAATTATATTTGTATTCACAGCAGTTATTTTCTCTTTTTCCTAGATTCCCTTCTCACTGTCCAGCTACTGTTAAAATAGCTGTGTCAACTCTAATTGGTAAGACACGGTTTTGTCCTGTACAGGTACAATGCTCCGTGAAATGGACGGTTGTTAAAATACTTTTCTTTTTATATTTTAAGCGATAAGGTACATAGTCTCCTGCCCAATACATAAACCCAAGTAACTGCATGCAATTGCTAGCAGGGATGTATCAGTACAGGTGAGTTGACACAGCTTTGCCTCAAGACCAAATTATTTGGACATACAACTCAGTTTTCCTTCCGTGTGTTAGGAAGAAGACATAGTAAAATACTTCCAAAATTCTTACTAGCACAGTTGCACAGGTTTATGCTGACAAACCAAGAGGCTAGTCATGACTTAGAGTTCTTAGAATTCACCATGGTAGGGGAGGTTTGCAAATTTTCCCATCATTGCTAACACCAGTCACTGGCTGTCAGCAACATTTTCAGCCTTGTGCCAAATATTTGCTTAAAGCAGCATTAGATAATATAATGCTTTAAAAAGTGTCAGTAGCTATTGGATATACTCAGGGTCCCATCATTCCAAACAAAAACTCAGCTAAAAAAGATTGAAAAATATCCCCCTAGTAGAAAGGCTTCAGTACAAAGACATTAATGGAATATTTTTTCTGGTAAGATTTCAAAACAACATTAATGACTCCAATATGCTATTTAAAGTAACAGCTCCAGGATACTGGGCCTAATGCATCTCTAACAGTAAACAACATTGATTCTGTTCATGGTTATTCAAATACCTACAAATTATTTCAACACAGTGGGTTAGTTAGCAATACTTTATCCACAGTTTCCCTATAGACATTTAAGTCAAAATTAAACAACAGTTGTTTTTCCTTACTTGTAGTGTGATCATTCATCTCCCCCAGTCCAGTATTAATTCCAGCATCTATTGAACTCATGATTTTATCAATCTACAAAAGAGAGAACAGTGAAATTGATGGCCCCATCTTTGTTACTTTATTTTAGTTTTGCATGCATAAATTTATGGCATTATTACTCTCATTAGGAAAACAACAATCAAAACTGCAAAGTGCAGAAATCAAAAGGTAGACAATTAATTTCTCCACTGATTTTTATTTTGCAACATTTCTATGCTAGTAAAAACTAAAGCTTGAGACTAGTATTTCTTTTTCTACAGTACAGTTCCTTTCATACTGACAACTCTGGTCATCTAGGTATAACCACTAGAGGTCCATTTAAGCAGTAATAGTAACACATAAGAATATTGCTTTGTGTGTTTTAAAGTACTAAAGCAATTGTTCAATTAAGATTTCCTGAGAATTTCCTAGCTCCCTTTTTTCCATCTGCCCCAGGGCCAGCAAATAGGTATGAAACATAGTTGTGTCCCCACATACCGAAGAATGGTATTGTTTGTGAAACAGCACTACGTTGATCCCCAAACTCATTTGCACATTGCTAAATTACATTGAACTTACTTTGTCAACACTATTATACCTATTTTATTTGCCAAAAGAACAGGACAAAACAAAAAGTGAATCGAAAGGCTGGTGTTGTCTAAGGATGCAAACACAGAGAACCAGGTTTTACTGAGCTTAATATTAGGACTATTAGGAAAACTGTCTCCTTTTTAAAAACTATGTATTAGTCACTGGTGACAGAAGAAAATCTGGGAATTATGTCAGCATCTGCAGATTTAAAATTCATAACTTTTTTTTTTAAAATAAACTACATTTTTCTTACTCTTAAGAACAATCAAACCTTGATGTCCCCCTAAAAAGGCAAACTTGGACCTGACTGGTATCAATATTTCATAACAATATATCCAAGTTATTGAGATCAAAACCTGATCTTAAGCATCTTTCCACTGAGAAAGTATCTCCTTTACAACAACAACTACCTTCGGATGCCCTATCAAACCCAACATTTAGATAAGCTGGAAACCATTTTCTACAAAAATAACCAATCACACAAACAAGCTCTGGGCTCTTTCTGAAAAAAAGTAGCACTCGAGATATATACATTTCCCCATAGCAGTTGTTTTAAAGGGAAATTCTTGCTTCTCTGTAATAGCAGAAAAGATCTAAACACTTCCCACTCTTAATTTACCTCAGTAAGATGGGAACTTTTGTATCTATGAAGAATCATTTACATTTTTTAAATTTAGCACAGGAGAAAAATAAATTAAAAATAAGGTGTCTAAAAATTATTTTAAATCTAGTTCTAAAACTAAAATAAAGTCTCTTGTATGAGCAAGCATGTATACTACAAACTCAGTGTGGACATTTCTTTTAATAGTCCCAAATTCATCGTAGCTATAAGTGTATTCCTACTTCACACACGAGTCAGGTATATGCCAAGCATTCTGTACACAGGCTACATACCAGTTAGAGGATATTTGTTAGATAGGGAGGGTTTGTAGAATGCATAATCAACCTAAAAATCTTAGACTCTCCATTCCTGCCCTTTTATCTCTTGCTGGCAGGCATCGCCAAAGTGGGAAATAATTAGCAAATATGTAAATAATGGGCATAGCTACTATGAATTTTACCAATTTTATTAGTGTCAGTGGCTAGGGCTTCAGTAGAAAATAATTTCAATGTCACAACAAATTGTAGAATTACTTCTGGTTAACTTCATTCACTATGGAAACAATAGACTTCATTAAGTGTGCAGCATTTTGAACAGAAATGCATGGCATTTTGTGCCAGCTGTCAAACTACCATGCATTACACTATGACATATTCTCTGAGGATTTGCAGTGTGGAAGATTCACTTTTTATTTTATGTCTGAAACTGAAAACAATAACAGCATTTTCACAACACCATATGTTTGCTTGTACTTAAAAATGAACAAAACTTACTTCTTCCCATTCTGATGTAAAGGAAGGTGTTCTCTCTGAATTCCCTTTGGAGCACTGTTGGTTTGGTGTGGGTTCACTCCAGTTGCTTCTTGCTTTTTTGTCATTTGGTGGATGGGTGATAAGATTAGAATCAGATTTCGAAACATTTTTGCACAAGTGCATTTCAAGCAACGTCTTTGGTAACGACCGTATTCTCCCAAGCGTGCAGGCTCGCTCCACAAATCCCCCAGCGGTAATAACCCACTGTTCACTTATCCTTGCTGATGTGCCAACCAGCGTATGATTTTCGACTGGTTTAGTTTTAGTATGAAATATGGTTCTGTTTACAACTGGTGGTTTTTTTTTCTTAACAGGAGGATCAGCGTTGCTTTCTTTCTGTAGCTGTATCTGCTGCGCTGTGCCTTTGCTCAAAACGCTTTTCTCCAGCGGACCACTGCACCGGTTCGCTTTGCTGTACAGCTGGAGTGGATTTTCAGGTGGGTCACACACAGGTGACGATCCATGAAGTAAACCTGCAAACTGTTCAGCGGGGTGTCCTTCAGGAAGCTCACTTTCGGTGGACGTTTCTTCCTGGCAAAGACACTCTGAAACGAGAGAGTACCTTGTAAAAAAACAGGGCGATAAAATACCACAAACAGCAAAACCCTTACTCTCCGCAAAATGACTTTGGTATGCTGCTTGGTTCTTTCTTCTGTACAGAAACAAAAGACACTTACGCCATGAATTGATTTATTAGTCTCTTAAAAAACAATTCTGTCCCTAAACTTGACTATTTTATCCTGACTGGTTGAAAAACAGCCGAAAACACTCAGTGCTACACATAAATTCCAGGAAAAAACAAATCTATAAAATAAAATAGGTCATTGCTATTCCATCAACTTGATGGTGTCTCTTAATTTGTTATTGAGTTGAAATGTGTACAAATTACACAGTTTACTATGATGAATTAGCAAGTTAGTTCATAGGTAGTAAAACACATTAAGAACCAGTATTGTCAGGAGTATTGTTAGTAACTTTTCTTTTTATAGTCATTATAATAATAGTGAATTTACACTATGATGCTTTTTTACTGACAGTCTCTAAAGGCTAGATCTGAGCATTGTTTTTATTTCTGGGAACTTTTGAGAATAGATTCAGAGTAACCACTAAAAAAAATGAATAGGAAATCAAGACTTTTTGAAACAAGTTTTATATGCAATTTAACACACACAAAAAAGGAATCTACAGAAAAAAATGCACTTTTTGGCACAGTTCAGAGTGGATTATTAAAAATTTATAGCTCTTTTTATGTCTGTGGCTGTAAGGACTAGAAGGAAAAAAAAAAAAAAAAAAGATACTTTTTCTACCTGTGCTGCCTCATTTAAAGTGGTGGTGTGTGTAGCAGAACTCTATCCACACAGCATTAAGTTAGCATATTCTACTCAGAATAACTGTTTCCACTAACAGTCACATCTCTATAACTACTTCATTAAAGATAATTACATTCATCTCATTCCTGCTAGAAATTTTATGTTCATATGCATACTGTAACTGTAGGACTGTATGTACAGCACTAGCTACCAGAAGGAATCAAACATAGCATCACGTCATAATTTGCAAAGAAACCGAGCAGTTTCCTCCTATTTGCTGAAATATCTGCTTGTAAAAAACCCCACAAATCTCAAAATATCACTTCTAAAAGGAGGCGGTATTTGATAATATGAATGATAGAAGAAGGATTTTGGTGTGTACTTCAAAACACCATCAGCTTTTTTACTAGTCAGCAGCTTAAAAATGTAAAATTACATGTTTTTCTTATTTGTTAAAGTATCACGATAAAATTCTAATCAAGATTAGGAGTGCAACCTAGAAAATCTACTTTTCTTCTTTGGGAAACAACTGACTAGAATATACACTTAAGACATTTTGCAACTAAAAAGATGTGGGGTGTTATGGCAAAAGGTTGAATGTGGGACGTGACAGAGCTTAAATAATCAATAACACCAGAAAAGTGCGTCTGGGGGAAAAAAGCAGGGGAAGAGGAGGACACAGGACATTTTCACTTTCTTTGATTTCTGAAAGCTGCTGAATTAACTGTATGTCTGCAAATTTGAAGGTGAATTTAAAATGAAAAATAAATGATGCAAACAATGATTGACTCTGGTGTTTTTCTCTTGCATGAAAAACTCAGTAGCTGGGATTCCACACCAGATTATGACATCTCATTTTACATATCTAAGAAGTATGTAAACTCCCACCATAGTCAGAGATCAGACTGATAAAGTCAGTGGATCCCAGAGAGTGCCGCTGCTCACTGGATGTTGTGGCTGGTCAGGTGAAATCAGTCCCTGCACTCCGCTGGCTGTATTGACTAGTCTGCCAATGACTGCAAGGGGAGACAGCATCCAGTTTGTGTTCAGATACCTACATTTAGATGTCTTAATCACGAACTGAATCCTATTCTGCTGTTCCAGAGATGTGTTTGACAGCTATCTATTGAACTCATCTAAGAGAGAAATGTTTTTGTCAGGACAAAGTAAGAAAGAAGAATAAATCAGGAAAAAGAAAAGCTTAGACACCTGGATTGCAAGGATTTCACTAATATCTACATTATCTTCACTAATGTCTTTGCTACATCTACACTACTAAATAAAACCAGCCAACAACTATTGGGATCTAAGGGAATTACTAGGCTCACATCCTTTAAGCTAAACTCTCCTACTTCTCAAGACAGAGCTGGCCCATCCAAACAATTACCGGGAACGGTCTCTGGCCTCAGCTAAAACTTGTGCTGTGTCTGGGTGCTGCCTGGGAGGGTACCATTCAGTACTGGCCAGACCTTGCCAAAACCCACACACCAGTTTAACAGTACAGACTGCCAAGCACCAGTGTTGTCTCATGCCCTGATTTGTTCAGTTTAGTACTGTAAACAAAAGACATTTCTGAGAACTCCCATTCCTCTGTGGTCACTAAATAGATGTAGTGACCACTAGAAAGTGTGTGTGTGTGTGCGCGCGCATGTCTCACTTTCTAGCAGCAATGCAGTGACAACACATCAAAACATTACTTTTGGTTATTGTTAGTTGAAGTGGCAGCAGTTTGCAATGTATTCAGAGACTCTAAGTATATTGTATGAACATTTTCAGCTTGATCTTTCAGTACAGTTATTGTATTGTGCATATATAAGTATATATATTCTACTGTAGATACAACTTTCTTCTTTAAAATACCTACGCAAACACTTTAAGGAATCCAGGAAAGATGAAAACAAAGGTTGCCTGTGCAACCTTTAGTCTTCTTATGTGTTAGCAGCACTGTATTTCACTTTTTATATGATCATCTACTATTTTTCAAAAAAACACTGCCTGTTTCATTTAGTGTTCAGAATGAAGTTTGCTCAGTGAAGGAGAAGCTCTTCAACATTTTATATTCTCCTTGTTCAAAAAAAGTGGTCCTATTACCTATTTACTGCACAGCATTCAAATTCTTCTTTGAATATCAAGTTATTCAGCAGTTCCTCAGATTTTTTTATGATGCCCTTTATCTAAGGGGTTCACAAATATGAACACACATATCTAGGGTGAGGCTGT
Organism: Haliaeetus leucocephalus; assembly: GCF_000737465.1. Classification (NCBI taxonomy): domain Eukaryota; kingdom Metazoa; phylum Chordata; class Aves; order Accipitriformes; family Accipitridae; genus Haliaeetus; species Haliaeetus leucocephalus. Next base: position 14,835,054 of record NW_010972587.1, read on the forward strand.
AATGTGATAACATCCTAATTGGATAAATGGGAGATAAGGCACAAGTAGATAATGCTGAAAATGTCCAAAAATTTTGGGCATCCAATTTGAAATTCTTTAAGATTTGCTTTGTTCAAAGTACTTAATATTGTATAACACAGAATATTTTCAAAGCACAGTTGTTATTGACTTCAGTAGTTCTATAGGTCAGACCTCTAATGTCTCAAATTCAGCATTCGAAAAAACATGGAACCCTGTTAATGACTACTTGGATAAAGTTTGGTCTGTCTTGATCAGCATAACAAAAGCTCTGGCAGAGATAGAGCATTGTCTGTGCGGTGTTCAGCTGCCTCAGCTGTCAGCTCTTTTCTTTGATACCTTTTGCTATAACCAAGATCTTTGTTAATTATACGACAAAGGAAGCACAGATCTCATAGCTATGCCTTCTTCACCCCACGATTTTGAGCAATGCGAACCACATGTATATTGGGCAATGAAGACGACTGGGGTTGTCAGGAAAGAAAACGTATGTGGTCATGATAAAAGTTAAGAAGCAAGTGCATGCTGCACTGCAGCCCTACAACAGGTTATCCAGAGAGGCGGCACCTCCATCCTCGGAGGTTTTAAGACCTGTCTAGGAAAAGTCAGGTCTGCTCTGCTGATGACAGTCCTGCTCCAAACAGGAAGATGGACTAGATGACCTCCAGACCTCTCTTCCAACCATCACTTCCATGATCCAATTATAATTCTGAATTTTTTGACTTCAATTGATAACTGTTCAGTCTAATGCTCTTTTAATACAGATTTGTATTATTATTTCAGTTTCCTAATGCAGTTAATGCTCAATACTTTTACGTTCAGAGAATAATGAGAGTACAGAGACGGACTATACCACTGCTCTGAATAGTATAGTAGCCTACCACTCACTGTACTGTTCTAAAGAAATCATAGAAGGAAAAAAATAATCCATGCAATAGGTAGTCATAAAATAATTTGCCAGAGTACGCTTTTCTTTCTTATTCCAAGTCAGTATTGTTGACCTAAGACCTCAAGCATGAGATATTACATAATCTCTTCAAAATGCACTATATCTAAAACTGCAACTACATGTCTTCATTGCTCAGGTGAACATCCAAGATCTCGGTCTCAAGAACTTAAAGTATGAAAAACTCTAAACAGGATAATATAACACTTCTTCTGTATCCTTGCTAAAATAGGCAACTTTAAAAAAAAAAGAAAAAGAAAAAGAAAAAAAAAATCCTTCCTTAGCTTTTAATAATTACCCATATCTGAGATTGGTGTCTTTTTATTGTTGCATATTTCTGCTATAAATTTTAAGACAATTGATACTGAAATCAATATTTCTTCTGAGGCTTATTAGTTATGCACAAAATGTAATATTTTATGTATTATTTTCTGTCTGGTTTTAAACATATCTAAATTATTCTTCTTCTTTGAATACTGCTGTGCATTGAAAAAAATCCTTTCATTAAGTTGTCTATACTGATGATCAATGTCCTGTGCCGTTAGAATTAATCTAATATCTACTGCTATATCTGAGAAATTCAGGCTCTCCATTCCTATTGTGTCCTATCCCCTAACTTTATCATATGCTTTTGAACCTTTTCATTAGATGCTTTATTTTTATTTGTTTCAACCAACGTAACTGGCACTAAGAAACAATATGATATGCAATTACAGTGCATAGGTCTATGCTCAGTGAACAGTAAGTTAATGATAGCAGTTCTGCTTTCTCATGGGCTTTTGAGTAAGTCTGAGAACAGACTTTAACAAAGAGCATGGGGATACCAGGGAGAGCGAATAGGTGGAGAAGTTCAAGGTCTTGGATTGAATCCCAATGGAGAGAAGTTTTCTTTTTAAGATAAAGTATTTTTTCTTCTTTTTGCAAGAACATTAATTTTTATAATGTTAAGAAAAAGTCAACAGAAAGAGATCTTGCTTCCTCACCAGATACTGCTTGTCTTACCACCTTAAATTTTCACTTGTAAATAGTATTCTAAATACCAGAACATAAACAGATGACATTTTTACAGACCTTTAATATTATTACAAGTGCATGTAGAGCTTACCCATCTGAGTGGATCCCTTCTGAAAATCACCGTGATACTGCCAGATCTGTGTTGCATGGAAAACATTTACATTTGGAACTACAAATAAATTCAGTTCTGCCATAATCTCAAAGCCACAGATACATATTTCTATTATCACCAGTTTATATACAACCAAACTGGCATTTAGGCAGTGGGTTTCAATTCAATCAGCTATTTATTTACACACTGGTGCACCCCAGCACCGTTGCTTGTGGTACATATATAGAACTCTGTGGAATACAATTTCTCACTTTCAGTATTCGAGAGTTATAATTTACAGATGCTTCATTAAACTCACATATCTATTTTCTGAATCTGACTCCAAGACTGCAGAGCACATGAAGAAAACCAGGAGCATACTAAATACTGTGAATTTTGCATTCATGTAAAGTTGGAAATCAGCTTATTCACATTTGTATCTCAAGAGATTCCATGTTCAAAACTAAAGTACATTCAGGAGAATAACAGTTGTTAATAATAGTAATGAAAAGAGCTGTAATAGATAAATTATAATGACAGAGTTACATCTTTAACAGGCATTGCTGTTGCCATGGCACAACTTTCTAATGTAAAATAAAAAATCCACTAGAAATTTGTTCTATAGCTATGGTAACAACTGTATCGTGACACCTGCACTATTAATCTATTCAAGTTCTGTTATCACTTGATGCAGAAAGACATTTTTAGCAGCACACTCTGCACATGTGTAACATCTTCCCCAAAATGTATTCTCAACTCCCTTTTCCACACACTCAGTTGGCTGATTAACAGTCACAGCTGAGTGATATTTGGAGAGTACCCTCTCATAGAAGGGTGGTAAGCGAAGAAATCATCTTATTTGCATGATAAAGATTGCTTTGGACACACTAGAATACCTCCAGTAGTGATGATACTGGTTGTATTCCCAAAATGATATAAAATGGGATTATCAGCAAGAAAAGGTATAAGACAGAAAAATCATAGTGTATAAAAACTGAAGTAGCAATATTCAGGAAGGCATTATTTCACACAGAAAACAACATGGTGCTCTGACCAAGCTCCAGCTCTTTGATGGCAGTATGTTGGCTGCAGACATCTTTGCTGAGGCAGCGCAATGTTTTCTCCCTCTAGTAAATGTTATAGCAAGGTACCATGGACCTGCGTGGGAGATATAACAACACAATTACTAAGCAATTAATGAAGGATGTGCGTTTCTACTGCCACCAGCAACAACAGAAAAAGAGCAACAGTGTCCAGCCAGACTGCTGTGTCTCCTTCTGCTTCCTCCTAAATCTAAAGGAGCCACCAGGAGGTGGTTTGCAAGGCTGGTGTTGGCAGTCTCCAGGCTCCGTGCCCAGGTTCCAACATTACCAGCTTCAAAAAGCCGTACAGCCCCTTAGAAATCACAGTAAAAGTCTCTGCGGATCATGTGTTTGCTCTTACGAGCTTCACAACTCCCAACTCCATCACTTAACATCCCAGGCTGCGCTTGGCTGGGTACTGAAGGATTTTACTGCCTCACTATCGCTGCCTTCTTGGTAGTTTCACTCTCCACATTCTACACATCTGTTTCACAATGACCCATCAGGATCTGCAATAGATGAGAAAGATTTTGGGGAAAAGACAGTTCCGTATGGAGCTTTCTGAACATTGCTTGCCAGCCTCTAATGAAGAAAATAAAGCTTTCAGTGAGGAAGGATATTAGTTGGTAATTACTGTTAACCCTAACCACATTATAATATCCAAATATAGGTCTTGCCCAAAATTTCAGCAATAGCAGTGTAATCTGGTGCAAATAGAGATAATTTTAACTCTTATAGAGATGTATGGACTCTCCTGTACATTTTCAGAAATTTGTTTTGATACTTGCAGAGTATTTGAGGGGGACATAAATGTAATTTTTATGTAGATCACATACAGGGTTAATCTTTAACTGCAAATTTCAACACAGACAAAAACATAGAGCTGCAGCTGCCACCTCCATAATGTCGTTTCCATGAGAATTTCTTTCTCTATGACTATATAAGGCATGCTTCCTAGACATCTTAATGACAGACAGCCTCCCATGAACCATCACATTTTACAGCACAAGAATCTGCCTTGTACCTACTCGTCAGAATAAGAATCCTTCAGAGAACTAACATGTTAACATGTTTATGGACTAAAAATTTCAGGCAGATAAAATAATGTTCAACATGCCTCAGGTGAAACACTGGACTAATTCAACACCCACGTTCAAGCTAAAATTCTACTAGAATATTTCAACTCCACCATGCAGCAAAAAATTTTAAAAAGCCAGTATTCCTTTGTAACACTCAAGCAATCTTTCATAAGAAATTCTGAGAAATGAATGGAAACTGATGCAAAATGTAATTTTGCAGAAAGATCACATATAATTGCATTGAGAAATTCTGTGGTAATCTCTTCTTGCAGGAGAAAGCTAGCAGTTGAGTGGGTTGTGGCTGTGCTCAGAGAGTACATGTTAATTTGACAATGTAGTACAGCAGGGAAGAGTAATATAAGAGGAAAATTTGGTGACACTTAATAACCAAAATCAGTGCAAAGCAATATGAATGTGACAGATGAGCTCCTGAAACCATACCCTTTTGTTGAAGACTCTAATGAAACTTCGTTAATTGTTCCACTCCTGATATTTCACATATCAAATGCAAAGAAGGAATGACAAAGTCCTCCACCAACTGGGAACAAAACTTACTAATTGTCAAGGCGAAAGAGACTAGAAAAATAATGGATGATTTTTAGAATGCTGTTTCTAAAAGGAGATGTTGCTCAACAATTTCAACACTTCTGTTTGGAAGGAAGGATTTGCCTAAGTAATGATTCAGTTCCCCCAAGCATGAGACAAAAGCAGAAAGTGTACAAAATATATGTTCTGGCATTTGCACTGATCATACATTTCTGTCTTTCCTAACCTTGGTAAAGAACATATTTCTGATCTGAGCAGTATTTTTAAGATATTTAAGATGTGATACAAAGTAGTTTGCCTCTCCTCTCCTCATTCCACATACAAGCTCATCTATGCTCTGTTTCACCTTATAATTATGTTTCAAAGCCAGCAAGAATGGAATCAGTGCTTTCATAAGAAATAACGTAAAATAAAGCGCATACCCCCCCCCCCCCCCCCCAAATGACCTCATTTAATTTTTGCAAAATTTCTTCTTCGGTAGTAGAAACAAAGCTGTAAGGATAGAAAGTGTATAAATATTTAAAATTTCTAGAAAATACCTATGGCTGTAGAATCACAGTCCAGATGTAGATATATGCAGTCATGGAAGATTACGTCCAGAACTGCAAAGTTTTTCAACTCTGTGGAACATTTACTGAAATTTTATATAACTACTTACATGTAACTGTTTTGAAATTAATCACTAAAAATCATAGTCTTTTATCAAGATTGCAACTAGGAAAGCTCAAAAATTTCATGGAATAATTCAGATTTATGAACTGTAATATGTAACAGCTTAAAGTGATAGCATATTTAAAGAGGGACTGTATATCTAAGAGGGCAGGGATAGAGGAGAGTTGACAAAGTAGTACAGATTTCCTAAAAGCTTTGTACAGCTGTGACTGCTATTCAGACAGGCTACTATGAAGTGGACACTTGTACGAATGCAGAGAAATAATTAGGGGATCACCATCATCTAATTTTTTTATTCTTCTGTAGAAGAATCCCTTCAAAATCTTTGTAGAACGAACCAACAGTTAGAAGACTTACGTTTGAAACAATTTGGTAAACTCAGCTATCTCCCTCAAAGATCAGGGGAGCTGAGAATGGAAATGACAAAGATGGCAATTTTTTTTCATTGGATAAATCACAATCTTTGGACCTCCTTGGACCCATCATTTTATTCCTAATCCAGTGGATCACTAGGACCTTCCTCTAGTGGCAGGTCCACAGGAGATACCCGGACAGGTCAGGAATTCGATGGTTCTTCCCATTTACGGTGTGGTTCCTGACTGGAAGGTTTGTAGGAGTAAGGTGAAAGAACATGCTACATTTCTCTCAGCTGTTCTCACCGAAAACTTAGAAGTGTTGCTTTTTCCTTTCACATAACAACAAATTTCCAAACCTCAGTATTTTTCATAATAGAAGTATCTCCCAGACAATGATTTCAAACAATTCCTCAGTATTGGATGGCAGAGTCAAAACCTTCACATTTCTCCTTTGAGCTTTTAGGATATCTCTTTCTGTTGTTTCTGTTTTGGAAAGGGACTCACTCACAGTGAGTCAGGTGTATATTAATTTTGATGAGAGTGGCCTGCTTCAAACTGTCCCTTCTGGAATACTTGTTTTCAGTCAATACAGAAAAAAGGTCTGAGCTCTTGGACTCAGCTTCCCCGCACACACTCCTTTCTTCCCTCTCTTACCCCCAAAGAAAACAGTAGTAATTAAAACTGACAGAGTGGCTAAGTCCATCAGTCAGACATACAAACACAGCAGGAAAGAACAGGCCTCCTGTTTTCTCACGCGCATCGATCTGTAACTTGGGTGCTAAGTTGTCTCTTACTTCCATAGATTAACACATTCGTACTGTGTTTAAGCCTCAACACATCTTCCTGCAGAGTATTGCTAAAACGTGGCCCCTGCCTGCCCAGCTAACAATTGCTGCCCAAACCATTGTCTTGTATCTATTAAACTTCAGGCCGGCTGCTCTTGACCATTCAAGAACTCTTCAACAAAGTCACCTTCTTGGTCCATTGCAGTGAGCATGTTACATGTTTTGGCTCTCACTGTTAATTTTAAGGCAAGTTGTGGCATACAAATTCTTTCTTAATAAATCTTCAAAGTCATGAAATAATTGATTCCTGTCTTTCATGTGCTAGCAATGCTCCATTATTACTGTTTTGCTATTTTTACTTCTGCTGAGAAGTCATGTAGCAGAATTTAATTGTTCCGGTATTTCATGATTCAAAGGGATTGTAAAACAACTGTATATTTCAACTAAATTGACAGCTGTAGAAAAATTAACATTGGTATACATTATGTTGCTAAAAAAGACAACTCCTTGCATTGCCTGAAGCCCACTGTTGCTGTTACACAGGTTGGTGGAGGTTCAGGGTCAACTTGCTTTGAAATAACATTGATTCTTCCAGTGTTTTCTTTGATGAAGTTCTGCTCCGGCAAGTTGTCTAACATACCAAACACACTCAGGAGAACTGAGTATGCAGAAGTAGTTCATTAAGTCAATCATAATTAACAAATAATTGCAGAAACAATATTATGATTGTTTTAATTAGCATATTCTTCATTTGGAATAAACTGGAAATCAAATGATCACAGTCTCCTGAGAAATTTTCACAAGTCACTTCTTGCTCTCTTTAAAAGGGCAAATAAGCATCACTAGCAGCTCAATATATCAGGCAGCACTGTAACAGATACCAGAACAAAACCTGGCAGCTGTTTTCTTTTTTCTTTTTATTTTTTTAAAAAGCTTTTATTTTTAAAATAATGAGAAATTACAATGAAAGCATTTTAATCACTTTTCGGATTAAAAGTGGGCACACACCTTATTGCTCTCCTTCTGTAATAATAGGAAAGAAAAAAGACAGGGAGAAGAAGGAAAGAGAGAAAGAATAAGAGGAAAAGAAAGGAACCATCCTGAAGACCAAAGATTCTAAACCCAGAAACTTCTGATGAGATTTTCAAATTGGTCCTAAAAAGGACTTTTTTTAATGTGCAAAGTGATTTTATGATTTTTTTAATTAGTTTTCAAAAATCTCATGAAGATACAAGATGAAGTGCCAAGTATTTAGCCAATACTTGTGTCTTGAAAGCATTTTCATATAAGCACCTAATGTAAAGAAGCACAGCCAAAAAAAGTCGCGATGGTCATGCCTGGAATAGATTACCTTGAAAATTATAGTAGTAGTAGCACTTCAGCTTATGTTATTTAATTATTCTGCCTATCTGCACCAACTTAAATGAACGAAGGCTGATGAGGGTGGTGGGAAGAAGCGACACGCATTAGGTATTTCCAAGGAGAATGACAGGAGTTCTTCAATGAACAAGGAGTGAACCACCAACTGAGACATGTAAACTGGCCTCCTCCTAGCCCCGTTAACAGGTCACTGAATTTTCTGATCTTTCCATCGTTAGATGGAAAACAAGGCATTAAGCTATTAAAATCTTCTCTGCTCAGAGAATAAAGGGTGAGCCAAAATTTAAAGTAATTGGGATAGCTACAGTACTCGTAAACAAAGAATGAATCTGTGGAGAGAAAAGAGGCATACAGGCTTTTTTTATTTGAAAGCAGCTTCCTTTCTTGCAGTCTTCTCTGTGGATATTTATTATAACTGGTAGAAACTTAAAAGTAAGCTACAAACATCTGAGGAAATATGCCATGTATTTCCAAACCAAAATTAACTCCACAGATAGGACAATTGATCAGTGAAGTTTAAAAGTAAATTTTAAGTGAAACTTGATTTAAGTTCACCTAACCTCGGAGTCTGACTGTCAATATAAAGACTAAAAGTCTGTAATTTGCAAGTGCCATCAAAAGACCTCTAATCAATCTGAACTTTAATTGGCTTTATCATGCTATAGCAGCCCAAGACATGCAGTAATCACCATTGAGAAGTACAGAAGTCTGAATCAAAGTAACTGCCTGCTTCTTAAAATTGGCATCTTCTACTTCAGTTAAACCATACTTTATACTAAAGCCAACACAGCAACGTTTTTACCACATGAAAGGCAAAGATTCAGCATAAATCAATCATTCCAAGGTCTGATACTTTTTGCCAGTTTTTTAAGTCGATTCACTGATAAAGACTATTAAAAAAGAAAGACCATCACACTTGTACAACTTTACTTCACAATTCTCAGGTGAAGAGTTGCAGAGCAATATGATTTTTTCCCTACATGGCTAATTCTCCAAGAATTCCTGCTGAAAAGTAAGAACTCTAAGCCTTTTTGTGGTATGAGTTCTCCTTAAGTTATCTTGACAGTTAGAGAGTCTGAGTCAGAGCAAGTAAAGATATTCCATTTTCATTGTGGGTGTGGAAGTATCGCTATCTGCCAAGATGTGAGGGGTGTACAGTGGGGAGGGGATTCTGCCCCTCTGCTCGGCTCTGGTGAGACCCCCCCTGCAGTACTGCCTTCAGCTCTGGGGACCCCAACACAAGAAGGACATGGACCTGTTGGAGCAGGTCCAGAGGAGGGCCACGAAGGTGATCAGGGGGCTGGAGCACCTCAGCTAGGAGGACAGGCTGAGAGAGTTGGGGTTGTTCAGCCTGGACAAGAGAAGGCTCCGGGGAGACCTCACAGCAGCCTTCCAGTACCTAAAGGGGGCCTATAAGAAAGATAGGGACAGACTTTTTAGTAGGGCATGTTGCGATAGGACAACTGGTAATGGTTTTAAACTAAAAGAAGGTAGATTCAGACTAGATATAAGGAAGAAATTTTTTACAAAGAGGGTGGTGGGACACTGGAACAGGTTGCCCAGAGAGGCTGTGGATGTCCCATCCCTGGAAACATTCAAGGCCAGGTTGGAGGGGGCTTTGAGCAACCTGGTCTAGTGGAAGGTGTCCCTGCCCATGGCAGGGGGGTGGAACTAGATGATCCTTAAGGTCCTTTCCAACCCAAACCATTCTATAATTCTGTGAGTCTATGAATTTTAAAGATAGGCATCAGACCAAGGCTCTCAGCTGGCTAAAGTGGACTAGAGTTCAAGGCAATGCTAGCCTGTATTCTCCTGAAGCTGATACATATGGTACAATAGCTTTAAAAAGAATATACACACAGCAGTTGGTAACTCAAATTCATAAACTTAAGGTCAGAAAGTGCCATTTGTACCTGTCCTGCATATAAGAGCATAGAATAAGGAGGTTCATCTCCCTGAACAAAATGCATATCCAATAGTAGACGCAAAGGAGTTAAAAAAGAAGATGAACCTAGTTCTTAGGCATTGTACAGATCAGCTTGTGCCCCCACTCCAAGGCCACTAAATATGAAAATCAGTTTTCAGTTTTAATCACAGGATCATTCTTTCACAATTTAATGTTTATTGAAGTATTTGTAAAAGGCAAAGCCCCTATGATCGCACTTATTTCTATTTCACACTGCATTCTAAATGGAATACACAGAAAAGCTGCTTGAAGATTTTGGAAAAAAAAAAAAGAAAAAAAAGACAGCACTTTAAAGAAGAGCTAAAACACCTGAGAAATAGAAAATATTCAAGAATAGTGAATTAGAAAAGGAGAGTGGGAAAACACAGAAGCAGAAGCTGAGGGGGAATCTGAACTCTAATTCCAGGGAACTATTGCACGTTACCAGAACTGCACTGCTCAGCAAGTGCTTTCAGTCTTTTTGCTACATCTGTATCTCCTGTCAAGAAGCTCGTTTGATCAAGATATTGAAAGTAGATGTCTCTGTCTTTCATTTCTGCCATGTTCCTCTCCCATATTATCATAGCTGCTGCAAATCCAAATTACTGCCCAGGTGCAAGCTGAGGTTTTCAAATACTTGACTGGACACTGCTGTTTGCTGTCTCTCTATAGATGAAGTGAATTGCATGGAGTTTTACTGCATACCTTGCCTGAGGTCAATCATGTTTAAATGCAACTTTTCTTACATAAGTAACAATGACATTATTTTGGTATTACATTTGATTTTGCTCCTCTAATTAGACCCATAGATTTGTCATAGACAATTTCTGGACTAAGTCATGATAATGTTGTCAGTATTACAATCATGACAATCATGCGAAAACTTAGGAAAAAAACAATGACAAGTTTACAGTAGCTGAAGTACCTTTGAAAAATTATATACTGACTCAATTAAAAATAATAGAATAACCCCAAATACTTTGTAGTTATTCTATGACAGGTAGTTTTTCTTTGCTAATCATAATTACATGACAGATGTCCTTTTCGTATTAAAGCTTCATCTTTCTCAGATGTTTAGCTGTGTCAACAGTGAGTTTTCTTAACATTTTCCATATTCACTCAGCAATCCATTCAGCTATGCCACGTGGGAAGCCCAGCCATGCTGTTCTGAGTTGTAAACCAGGTTGTAAAGGCGATTGTTAAGCCAAGATAACCTTCAGCCACAAAGCCAGAATTTTTTCAAAGTCATCAGAGTCACCTTCTCAGTCCTTATACACTTATTCCTTTGCTGGGCAATCTTACAGATGGCCTATGTTTTGACTCCTGAACAAAGATCACTGTATTGATGGGCCTCAGCTCAAAATCTTCAGTCCCAAGTACTTTCTTCTCCTTCAGTCAATGTAAGTCTCCAGAACCATAGGAAAACAAAGAAACAACATCCCAAACCCCAAGAAACAGTACAAAGCTCAAGTAGTAAAAAGCTGGAAGCCAAGCTTGCAGCATGGCTGGAAGCAAATACAAAGATCATAGCTGATCTCTGGACTAACACAAGGAGAAGTCACCACTTTGGGCCCTTGAAGAAAAATCTTCAAGAATTCCAATAATATCTGAAAAACTAAGGGCAAAGGAGGCAAAGCTCAACCAAGCAACAGTCTGAAAAGAAGATAAAAGGGGTCAAAATGAAGGAACAGAATACCAAAGGCATTTTTGACCTGCTTCATGAACCCATGACTTTCTTGTGAGGAGGTGGCCTATGCTAGACAAAAAAAATCCCAAACACATCCCCATTACTACATACTTATTTTTGGCATCACAAACATAGTAAATCAGAAGATAATCACGCATACGCTTACAGACTCTACTTTTCCTTACACTAACTTTACAGAGGGAACTCTAACCTAAAAATGTAAAGGTTCATCCTACATCTTCATGAGACTACAAACGTATTCATGGAGGTTACACCAAAGAATCAGAGAAGGGTGCAGGGAAAAAGGAAAATAGTTTAATCAGGTAAAGGAGTCTTCAGGTTCTATCACTCTAAAGAGTATTACACAATCTAAGGATGAATTTTAGCATTTTCGCAATGCCTTTCAGCCTTTTGACAAAAAGGTTATTTGATGAGCTATGAAATTGCACACCCCCTCTGCTGCATTCTTCAGAAAACGGAAACACTGGCAATATGCAAGTCCAATGTTTGTGACAGAGCACAAGAAAAGTTTGGAAGCGTTATGCCTGAGATTGTTATTGTTCTGCTTCCTCTACTACTTCAAAGACTGTTAATACAATTAGGCTCCCACATATTCTTAAAATAAACTGGTGAACTAGGCAGACTTCTTTCTTAATTTAATGTATAAACACTATGATTGATTTGAAAGCACCAGCCATAACTGAGTGCTAGATGCAGCTATCAGCCTTTGCACACCCTCTATGCGACTAAATACTAACACAAGGATATCGTGTAGAGCCTTTTCTGTAGCACTCACAAAAGTATCAAGAACATTTAATTGACAGCTGGGATCTTAGAGACACCAACAATCATTTTTTTAGATGTAGTTCATCTTCTCTCATAGCCCACTCCAACAACACATCTGGCATAAAGGGCACCACTCTCTACAGTGGCCTCCAAGCAGTTGCTTCTAATAATCCTGTCTCCAGCTTGAAGCTTTCTATCTTCTTACGAAAAAATTCCCTTCCTACAATTTCAGTGAGAATACTGCAAATCTGTCAGTAAGTACATTGTAAACGTTCCTCTCATAAATCTGCCATCACGTCAGATTTCCACTATGCTAATTTAAGAGTAGTTTTCAAGGTAGCAACTGCTTTTGTTTGAGAATTTGGGAATGCAAAGGTGCTTTCTTGGAAGGTATTTTTGTACATGTGACACAGACTAGCTGAATAATAAAAATGATACAACTACATTCACCAATATGAAGCCATTTTGTGTTGGAATAAAAAGGTAGTTCCGCTGACTTTTTTTCACAGTAGAACATTCGAAACCTACCAAATCAACAGCTGAATAAAGATTTTTACATGTTTAGAAAGAAACTTGATTTTTACATATGCCACTGGAGAGGAATCATTTTTTCTTGAAAGAGAGCAATTATTTATTAGAATTTTACACACTGTCAAGAATTATGTAAATCAAGAGATTAAGATATAGGTCATTTATTTCTGAAGAAAACTTTTTGAAGTATGAAGGGAGAAAAATTGAACATAATTTAAGCTTCTAGTCTTGGTATCAAACGAAGGCTGAGTCATAAAATCACTTTGAAGACAGCTGTAATGATATAAAATGTTACTGTGTACCAGCTGTTCACTGAGAGTATTCTGTTAAGAGATTGCCCCTTCCAAATATAAATTGCGGTATCCAGTGAAAAAATCTGAACTACCTGAAGTAGTAATTCCCCTTCCACTAAGGGAAAATAAGGTTTTACACAACTCCTTCTAGATACAAAAGAGGATACACAGACCTTGTTTATGAAACATAGACAATGTTTTCATTACCAAGGTCAATGGCAAATTTGCCTCTTGTCTGAAAGGCTCTCTAGATGATGGAAGAAGTGTAAGAGATGAAAACTAATTTGATGAAAATAAGAATATGTACTGAAATTCTGTAAAATGTCCCTCTGCTCTAAGTATTAATACAAGTGTACACTAGAAATAAAATCTGCAGACATATATACTTCAACACTGTCTTGTTTAATGGCTGCATATCTGCACGCCTACAGAAAATCCATAAAAATCACTCTATTGTAACTTAAAAGGAATACCTTTGTTTGCATAAAGTTCTCTCATTAATATTTAACATTGCAGCTGAATCATGGTAAGAGGAGGAAAAGAACAGCTGATATGAAAAGTCAGCAGAAGGGAATAAAACCAAAACTACTTAATGGGACAGGAGATGTGACCCCATTGCATTCATAACAATAACTACAGTGCACTGTACAGACCAAGATAGCTTAAAAAAACCTCTACATAGTTACAGAAATCTTGCAATATCACTGCAGTGCATAGAATAGGCTGTGAAACTGGCTCCAAATCCCAGAGCAAATTAGCCTATGCTACACTGTATTTTAATACCAGTTCTCAAGCTAGAGGGAGTTCAAAGATGGCATAAGTGCCAGTTTTGTAGAAATATTCTCTGCAATTTAATTAAAATACTGGGGCTGCCAAGAAAGACTAAGGGAGTTAGTTTTTGCCTCAATTTGCCTACCTTGCTCAGATACCTTTAAAAATACCACCCTTCATATTTTTTAATTTAAAAATCCACAAAACCCATGTTACAAATTATTAAAAGCAACCTATTTCTCTTAATGGAAGACTGCATAACTAAAGCAAATCAGAATGCGGAAGAAAACACTGTAGTCTGAAGTAAAACTGCTATATTGTGACTCAGGAGGTACTCCTGACCTTTTCAGTAGTTTACCAGGTGACTTTGGAAAATCAGTTTAGTATTAGTTTGCCTGAATTTCCTTGGTTGCGATAATACCAATCCTTCTAAAGGGCTTTAAGACCTGCTAATGAAAACAGCACTATATGAGAGCTAAGTATTATCAGCATCTTTTAAGATGCTTATCAGACTTCACCATAATTCCTGAATTTTTCAGAAGTCCTTTAAAAATGCTTATACCGTGCTTTTATACTTCTCTGCTAATATTTGCAGGAATCTTTTTTAACATGAAAGGAACTGAATATATGAGAAAACAAATTTAACTATAGAGTATACAAAGTGTCATTATATATATAGTAAACTGAAAAATTAGAGAATGTTTTATAAACCCCTTTGGCTATAATAATGATGTGTTACTTCTAGGTATATATAATACTTCAAAAGAAAATGTGAAGTTTCATGATTATGGTTTAACTCGAATGGAATGAATTTAAAAGATTTAAATGATTAAATATTATTTTGCAAGACATGACTTTTCACACAGTATGATACAATGAATTTAAATCAGAGGCAGATCGTACCTAGTATTCTTACAACTGAGAAGACTAGTATGTCAGACAATCTACTGTTTTGTTCTGTTTAAGACAAACAGGCTGTATAGGGTCCTTGAAAGCCATGTTTTATTGGAATTGGAGCTAGTGTTCATTTTAAAGTTTATTTATTGTGCTTGCAGCAGACACACATAGAAACATATGGAGAAAAATTCTATCAGGAGTCTGCAATGTTGTCAAGTTCAATTCCCCATCTTTCCTGTAGGCCCCCTTTAGGTACTGGAAGGCTGCTGTGAGGTCTCCCCAGAGCCTTCTCTTCTCCAGGCTGAACAACCCCAACTCTCTCAGCCTGTCCTCATAGGAGAGGTGCTCCAGCCCCTGATCATCTTGGTGGCCCTCCTCCAAACCTGCTCAAGCAGGTCCATGTCCTTCTTACGTTGAGGGCCCCAGAGCTGAAGGCAGTACTGCAGGTGGGGTCTCACCAGAGTGGAGTAGAGCGGCAGAATCACCTCCCTCGACCTGCTGGTCACGCTTCTTGTGATGCAGCCCAGAATGTAATTGGCTTTTTGGGCTGCAAGTGCACGTTGCCGGGTCATACTTGGTTTTTCATCCACTAATACCCTCAAGTCCTTCTCCTCAGGGCTGCTCTCAACCCACTCATTGCCCAGCCTGTATTTGTGCTTGGGATTGCCCCGACCCATGTGCAGGATCTTGCACTTGGCCTTGTTGAACTTCGGGTGGTTTGCACAGGCCCACCTCTCAAGCCTGGACTCTCAAGTCCAGGTCCCTCTGGATGGCATCCCTTCCCTCCAGCGTGTTGACCGCACCACACAGCTTGGTGTTGTCGGCAAACTTGCTGAGGGTGCGCTCAGTCCCACTGTTCATTTTACTGACAAAGATGTTAAACAGTGCTGGTCTCAACACCAGCCCCTGAGGAACGCCACTTATCACTGCTTCCCACTTGGACATTGAGCTGTTGACTGCAACTCTTTGAGTATGACCATCCAGCCAGTTCCTTACCCATTGATATTGTTATACTACTACTACTATCATTAGTGTTAAAGATTATCAAACTATCTTACAAGCCCTTTCTTTACTGACCACCATCTGTTTGTCTTTCGATTCAGGGAAAAAGGACAATTATATTAACTCAGAGTGATTGCTTTTTATTTCCAGGTCTTTGTCTTCTGGGTTTCCTGGACTCATTTTTTTTCTTATTCCAATAGTGGCTAGAACTTCATAGAGAAGATGCTTGCGCTGTGCCAAAAGAGGTCATTTGTATTAACTACCATCCATTAACTTCAGTTCCAAGAGGAGAATGTGACACTGATGGAGGAATACTATCATTAAAGGGTACACAGAGGAACCCAGGACAGCGTACCGCATCTAGTCCTTCATAAGAACAGGCACTGGTGCTGCAGAACATCAGTACTGAAGAGTTCAAAGGCCATCTGCAGATGTGCCGTGAACAACAGATCCCGAAACAGCTCCTCAAAACAATTTAAGACATATAGTACAAAAACCAGAGCTTATGCTGCAGTGAATTGGCAGGGAGATCAAGAATACTTCAGATATCCTTGGCTCTTTCATCCCCACAGAATTCTTTGGGGATTTGGAAATACCCAGAGGATCCTCTGATATACATAACATCCATGAAGCTGTTACAATAGCTCCTGACTAATCCTTATGGTGTTAACATCTGCCACTTTTCAATACAATGTTCATTATTTTGAAAGTGTCACATTCCTCACAGATAGCATGAATGACTACAAAATAATGATTTTTTGATAATTCTTCTTCTGAGAAAACATAAAATGGTGATAAACTGCCATTAACTTTGGCATGTGAAGCCTTGTGCAAAGCCTACTGAAGTAAATGAAAATATGATGCTGCCTCAGAACAAATTTCAGGACTGTATTTCTCAACATGACCACTTGGCTTTAGTTTTTTTTTATGTTTTAGTGCTAATACTTTTTATTACATTTAAAATTTGTGTCTTTAATAAATAGCTAGTAAATAAAATAGATTGTCAAAGTATTTTTAGAAGCAACTCATTTTTTCCTAGCAATACACAATTATAACTGCCAGAAGTCTCTGGCATTTTTTAGCAACAAATATGTAGTATTCTAACTCTTTATTTTGGAAGTCTAGTATTATATTAAGCTACATTTTTCTATTCTGTTCACACTACTAATATGTAGAGTTTAACAGGATGCAAAGCCTTCTGTTTATTTATTACATTTATTTATGTCACATTGTAAAGACACACAAGTCTTTAAAAAGCAACTGTATAATGAAACTGTTCAGAAAGGGAATGTATACCTGCACATGCTTTAAATGCCATTTATTAAGCTTTCAAATATTGAAAACTAAATAAAGCTGTAAATCCAATTTTGTTTGGTATTTACTTTTGAATATAGATCTTTTTTTTCCAATGTGGTCTGCAAGTGATTAGTCAGTGTTTTCCCCTGCAGTAAGTGTATTAATATTTCTCATTAGCAATCAGAAGCATAAAACAGATTTGTTCAGTCTGTATGTAGAAGAGGCTAATAATATGATAAAAAACTAAGAGCACTAATTTTGCTGTCAATTCTATATCCTGGCAATTAACTCTTAAATAGGCTGGACTCTTCTCATGTTAATTAGTGGTGTTTCAAAAACCTTAAATTGTGGAAAAAAATTTTATTTTTTCAAGAAAAAGCTATGTACTTTGACATTTTTTTCTAGAAAAAGACCAGGTTTATACCTAATTATGTATGTGGATAACTTCTTTCATTCGAGCTGGCCAGCTAATTTCAACTTATGTATGTGTCAGCAAAGCCACCCGTACATGGAACTGTAACATGGATTGGTCTCCCTAAAGACTGTCTTCTCCTGATACAAAAATAGCCACAGGTCTGGGTTTTCAGTTTAGCTGTAAGTGTTTTAGAAGGACACTCCACCTTCCCCCCCCCCCCCGCCCCAAACCGAGACAGTTTATACAAGCAAAAAGCAAACCCATCAGGTACTTTAGCAAAAGGGCTGGTTTAAAATAATAAATTGCCTTTGTACACAGTCCTTTGGTAGCAGAGACACGTTGAACAGAGACATGGCTTTTTCATACTCCCACCCAGCCTGGCTATAGAAGAAAAACTTGTAGAAATCCCCTGTCACAGTATTTTAACATTTTGGCGACTGCAAAATGCTCTCTGTTGCAGTATGGACCATTGTGGTTCATAGCTGATGGAAGATGAGGAAAGGAAAACATGGAACCCCCAAACCCATCATCTTTCCCTCCAGGTACCAGAACTGTGCACTCAAACAAGTCAGCTAAAAGCATGAGAGTTCCTTATCTGCATCTGCAGGAAAGTTATGCTCCATTAATTTATGTTAAATTCATGTTTTATTTTCTTCATCACTAAAAGGAATAAAAAAAAGGAATAAAAGTTTTCATTTTTCCTTTCACTGTATATAACCATCTTCTTAAAATACCTTCTTATTGCCTCAATTTTACTGAAAATGAAGTAAATAAGAGCTGCTATTACAGCCCTGTGGAAAATATTCATAAAAAATAAAAAAATAGAATGACATGACAAAAGTTGCTTCAAAAATGAATGTGAGATATCAAGTGCAGCCACGAAAGGCAATGTTCGTGTAAGAATTTCAACTTTTCTCACTGTATAAACTTAAACTCTCCCAATTCTTTTTAATATATCATTTCTCTGTTTTTCATATTACAGCACCTGATCTGAAGAGTACTTAATCTAATGAATACATTTAAAAACAAGTTAAGAACATAACATGGTTATTTCTGATCTTCCATCTATTTCAACATAATCTACCAATGAAATTTTGCTGTAGATTAAACAGAGGTAGGAGACTTACTTCAAACAATTGGATATTTTCAATTTGCAGCAAAATAAATCAGACCGATACATTTTGTTGAAGTATTGGGCCTACCATCCACTTTCTGTTTAATCCAAGAGGAGGAGCAGTTAAGTGCTGCTTTACCGAACAATAGCCAAGATGTGGAAACCACCACCAAGACTCCCCAAAATATCCTGCCCAGGAACGCTGCTTCACGGAGCTACACATCTTTGGGGCAAGACTTGATCTGTATGCAGAAAACATGAAGCTCTAACAAGAGTTTGTGATTGTCTGCACATCTCTACGTTATGCGTATTCTGCTTGTGTCTCCCACCAAGTCACGCCACTTCTCATTTTAATCCCTGATGAGAACGGAGCTAACGAAGCTTCACATCCTCAGATGCGCACCCTTGGTTCTCTGACCTCACCCCATGCAACAGCTCCAGCTCCATATTTCCTAGGAGACCCCTCAACATGAAACAGCACACGTTTTGTCTAGTACAGGGGATTTTATTCACTTTACGCTTTGTAAAGTGCGGTGGGCAATGCTTCCCTTACACGGGCACTCGAGACTGGGAGCTCTGCGCAGCACGGACTGCCTTCAGGCTAGGAGAGAGGAAGAAAGCATCAGCCACCTCCCAGTCCTGGTATTTTACTGGTTGCTTAGGCAACCCAGCTCCACTGCGATGAAACAAAACATGGAAAAAGTAATCCCACTGAATGGGAATCCACTTAATTCAGAATCAGTATCCAGTTTACGCAGTAGTACGTTTTTACATAAGATCAGAAAAAACTGTCTGGTTTTGATGCACATTTTACGCCAACAAAATTGGAAAAGAACGGATATCAACAACTTACATTCTTTCCAAAATGCATCGAATCATTAAGGAAGCTGAATTAAAATTCACTGTTCAGACAAAAATACTCATTGATATTTAGCAACATCTTCATAATAAGCAAACATTAAAATATTTTGGATTAATTTCTGTGATAACATATGCAAGATTTATGGAAGCCACTCTCTTATTAATTTCACAGGAAGTTTTATGTCAGTAAGACGTAATGGAGAAGCTCTTCTTGAGCTGAATTACCCAGCTGATGTCCTGAACAGCAAAGCATAGGCTTTATAAAATCACTGCAATCTAAACACTAGTAAATCAGGGTAGTCATAGCAGAGTTGTGGTACCACCTTTCATTTTGCTGATGTGTTTGTGGTGATGTCTCACCAAAAAAAATTGCAGTAATCTATACTTGCACTATTTAAAAATGCATTAGTAATGGAAAAAAGAATATTAATTGTAGCATTCATATTACTTCCCCCACAGTATTTTAAAAGTCGTATTTACAATAAAGCTAGCTCTAATTCTATAGCTGCATCTAAAAGCTGTATTCCTAGCTACTCTGAATTTCATTTGAACAAATGAACATCATTTGACACAGAAGGAAACGTAGTCCGGGTGTGGTAAGCTAGAAGGACAATATAAGCAATTGAAGAGTTGACATGGGTCCACAGCTAAGAGCTCAGTATTTAGCATATTCAATTGAATTAGAAAAACAGCAGATGCATGGTCACTCCTTGTGTTTTAGAAAGGGAGGGGCTCCATCTAAAGACCAGATCATCAGTGGTAAGGATGTTAGGAAAACAGTGATTAATTCCCAGCAACTATGTCCTAGAATAAGTAATTTTCAAAACATCAAACACAGAAGAATAATCTAAATCATAGAAGTGAGGCAAACAATAAAGTAGATACTGAACTCCTAATAGCTCTTCTTTACATAGCTTAGTTTAAATGTAAAATTCTAAGAATCGGCATTTAACCCAGTTTCTCAGCTACATGCTAAAAATACATACTTGATTTATTTATATATGATTTCCACTAATAAGAAATCTGAAAATAAATGTCACCTACTATAGTGCCTGCATTTCGTATTTTATGCTTAATGTAGACAGGAGCTTATGTCTCTTTAAAGATAAAACAATTATTAGTTTACTGGTGTGTCACAGGTTAGCTTACAGTCAGACATATTCCTCTACTGTTGGATATATGCCTTTCTTGCCCTCTTTATTTGATATAAATGCTCAAGAAGTCTAGCTCCATATTTCAGCTTTTAAGAGAAATGGAAATTAATACTTCCGTATATATTTTTTTTTTATTTTAAAATATGGTTGCTGTGAGAACCTCATCTTCGGCTGCTTTATAAAATGAATTGGATTCATCTCTCCATTTTTCAGGTTTTCCTCTAGTATTTTACTGTCAGCTTCAACAAAACAAACCCAGAACAATCTTCTTCTTTAAACAGCACCTTCATTGCTCAATATCACAAACTGAAAGGCTTACATTACTTGCTTTCACAATGCTGTACTATCTGAACACAGAAAGGTATGCAATAATTCTCCTTGCAAAATGCACCGAACTAAACTAATAATTAGAAGCACGGTCATTTGTACAACTGCTTTGATCCAAATATCATGAAACACATTTTAACTACCACTAACAGGCAGCTACCTCTGAAGAACACAATGGAAACTATTCAGCAGGCTATGGGCAGCATCACATATCCTTCTGCCATGGAAATTAAAGAATATACTTCCCTTGCTTAGCTTAGCATTTTAGATAGACAAACTATTGTGACCTATATGGGTGAAACTGTGATCAGCTTCTGAATGATGCATGAGCAAGGAGAGAATTAAGATCAGTCACAGCTGAAGTCTTTTTGCTTTTGTTTGTTTTTCATAAAACATTGAAGTTCTGTGTTGGAAATCCTGGGGAAACAGGGCATGTCTATGCAGAAGCATGAACAAGTACTTGCTTAACTCAGAAAAATCTTTCTCTGCATTGAGTTTATAGACATTTCAATTATGGAGGTGCTTAATTTTGTTTTTTCAGCGTTAGTCACATTTGACAAAGAATGTGCCATTTATTATATGAATTAGTTCTGATTATTATGCTGATAATACCAAATTAAATCTGTGTGTTTCTGTTCTTTAATCAAGTAAGTATTACTTGCATTGACTCACTTTGCATAAAGCACATACCAAATGCTAGATAACAAAATGTTATGCAAAATTAAAAAAAAAATTGGTAAGCCTCAATTGGGTACTGTAGACAGCAAAACAATTTAAACCATTAAGACTATTGCAATGTTAAGGAATTTGAAGAAGGGTTATTAGATTGTTATCCTAAATTGACTTGGATATTTCAAACACAATAATGAATCCTTTGATTAAAAATATTTTTTAGAAACCAATACTTACATCAAGCGATTAGAAGAAATCTTACTTACACTGAAGGAAATGTCTCTGTAACTAAATTAACACTGACAGTTGTTTCATAAGGGCATGATGTTTTACTGATATTTCCCTGAAGAAAGCTCAGTTTCATGATAATATAGCAAAAATAGGTCAAAACTTGAAAGATTAGGATATTATGCTACAAGTTTTTAACACAGGGAGAGATCAAAATTCAACCTGCAATTTTTGTGTTCATTTAATCTTCTCTTTAACAAATTACAGTACAATTGGCAGTGATTAGAATACATTGCAATTTTCTTTTTAAAGATGCAAAAGGAGCTTCATGAACACAGCAACATTTTGAGTATCAATTTGAATTCCTTGGAGTGAATTTTTTACCATCTGGGAAATGCTTCACACTTAACTTATTTTCAGTAACTCTTTGCAAAATATCAGGGCAGCACAGTTTTCACCAGATCTTTCTTTATCACAATTCTATAATTCCAATATGCTATCTAATTATAAAAAAAAATATGCAGAATCACACTTGAACTGTAATTGGGACAACTTTTGCATCTGTTTTGCTTATTCAGGCTTTGAGCTTCAAACAGCTTTAGTAAATACCTTATTGGAAAGGTACATTTCTATTGTTAACCACACTTTTCAAAAAAGCCTTCACATTTACTGTGCATTTCTGGGTCCAGACAGAAGTTCAAAGTCACCAAAATATAATCCCATAAGAGAATATTCTATATACTTTCATTTCCCAAACATTACGGCACATGCCATTAAACAATGCAAACACCTTTCAAATTTTGGATAAACATCTTCCATCCTGTTACACTTCTTCATACACGGTATTTGAAAGCATTTAGCAATACATCCAGTTTATTCCATCCAGAAATCTGGACTCTCAGAAAAGAATGTCAGATTAATTTCCACGTTTAATATATTTATTCTCAACTGTACTTTACATTTTATATCATCAACCAAATTCCCTAATGTTTTACACAGACAAAAGCTCCAACGGTGGGTCGTTAAAAGAAAAGGTGTCCTCCCAACCTCAAGCCAGGAAGGCATTGTGGGATTTGCACTAAATCTGGGAAGGCTGTGAATAGAAGGGTGGCAAAATGAATGGCTTCAAAAATCCAGTTTAGTCACTGGTGAAACCCTTTTGGTATCCTGGATGGCTCTAGAACCGTCTCCAGCGTGATCCAGAGATCCTACCCTTAGTGATAACATGCCCTGCCTTCACTTTATTTGAAATCTCCTTATAATCTGTACTAACATAGGAAGATATAATTGACCCTCAATGCCTCAGCAATAAGGATGATGACGTAACGATCTCATAATATTTCTGAATTCAGCATTATGCAAAAAAATTGCTAGGAAAATGTCCTGAAAACCAGATAGTAGTAATGTCACTATAGCTGTAATGGTCTGAACTACATGTCTCTTTCAAATACAACATAATTCTACATTTTCTATTTATAGACTGCTCTGAATCTACACAGGGCCAGACTGTGTACTGCTCCGGATCTTCTGTGTATGTGTGAAAGCCTGCCATAACACCTTACACCAGCTAGCAAGGCAGCTGTTCGAGAACAGCAGACAGCAACTCTCCCTGAACTCTTTTCGTGCTAGGGACGGAAGAGATAAACCAACCGTCTTTTCTTTTGGCACGTTTTACATTAAATATCTGAGAATACCAGGCAAGGAGGTAACAAGCTCAAATTATTTTGCATGAACTTGCACTCTTAAGAAAAGGTCAAAAATACTGGAAATGGAACAAATTTTTCTAACACCCCCATGCTTTTCTAATAAACACCTATCCAGCAGGATTCAGGTAAACTTCTTCACTGGCATAACGTGCTGTGGACAACAGACCCTCCTCCTTCTCCTATTTCCCAGAGCAGACTGTGCCCAACTGAGACAGATCACCTCTGATGCGCCTCCGGCAGAAGAGCTTGCGACTATGTGCCACAATTTACCCCATAATGTTTTCCGAACATTAAGTGCTGAACTTAAAATTAGGAGTTTCATATTATTCTATTTTTAAAAATGATATTTTTCCTGAGCAGAGATTGACTCCACATCTGAGGAAGCCACAGAGGATGAGTTATTTCATCTATGGGCAGAAATAATTTTGCTTCTGGCATATACTTCAAAGCAATTTTTAGAATCTGAAACAGAAATAAGTGATGAACTGTGCTAAAATGTCCCAAATTGATCTCTAGCCTTAGAAAAACAGGAAGCATGCAGATTTAAATGCTTTTTTAGAGCACAGAACAATCCCAAGTCTTGTCAGTTAAGTGTGCCAGTCCAGTTCAAATCTGTTTTAAATCACTGTTCAGACCTATCATGCACATGTTCCACTTTAGAATTATGGATTTAGTTCAGAATGATATCCCACTGGTTTTGAACTAATGTATTTGCCTCCAGTGTTTTTAGAAAAAAAAAGCTCTTCCACACTAGTAATTTTTAATGTGTTGGAGTCTGATTCTATCTGAAATCTGCTAAACTCAGTATGAATATTTCTACTAATACCAATAAGCTTTGGATCAGGCCTCTACAGAATTTTCACTGGTACTCAGCATTCTAAACACATTTCTTACTGAATTGCATATATTGTCAGTATCAAATAATCTATGACATCTTCTGACAATAGTAATAACCATAGATATCTTACCAAATATTTTATTTTGCAAAATATATTTGCACATCTGGGTCTATGCAGTGACTTCAAAGAATAATATAGAATATGTAACTACAGCATGTCATTAAAATTCCTTTATAAAAGGCTATTTTATTTTTCAGGTTATGAATGAACGAGTGGTGGTAGCATGCAGCACAATTTGCTATATCCATTAAAAAATAGTGGCAATTTATTTTGTCTGCCTTGTAAGGTTATGTAACTGCCTTTATTTGATTTTACAGGAAAGGATGATTAGGACTTCTTCACATAATTTTGTGCTCTTTTTGGTGGAAAATGTTGATTCATCTAACACAAGATTCATGAGATGTAGTTGTTGGTTTCCATAACGCTTTCCTGACATAAGATTTCTCAGATCCAGAAAAGAATGTATGGATGAAACTAGAGAACGTATAAACGAACAAGACCAGGAGTTTGAGGTATCCATTGGTGATGTGGAAAACTGAGGTTTAAATCCCTGCTCAGCCCGTGTACTTGAAAGAAGGATTTTATAGCGTAAATAAGTATCCTAACCACCACGCTGCTGACTATTTGCTTTCGCTTTCTCTTCTCTCTTCTCTTTTTGACCTACCTATCTCATTTTTCTTGTTCTCTTTCTCCCACAGTTTTGACAGGTGTCAGTATTCCTAAGTCAGAATAAAAAATACTTTGAAATTTTTCATCAGATATTAGTATAATCATATCATTGACATTTACTTAAGAGAACCACTGGACCTAATGCCGTATCTTTAGTTTATTTCAAGCTTAGCTCTCAAGTTTCCAGGGAATAAATGAGGGGCATAATGAATGCCAAGAAATACATTTCTATTAGATGAAAAATTATTTGCTCAGAAACATAAAAATACCTTTTTTTTCTGTATCACCAGTGTTGTTATCCTTGGGTTATCAGATTCAGGACTAAAATGACTAATAGGTGTGAAATACAGTTAATGTCCTTTTACTACTTCGCGTATTTATTTCCTAATGCTATTTCAATGACAGTACTTAGTAATTAATTCTTTAAGGTTAATTTGCTTACAGACAGGATGCTAATCGTACAAGATCTGTTGTCTGTGGTGTTGAGGCAGAACTTAATTATACACAGACTGATGGGTGGGTTTTCCTTTGGTTGAAATTATTGTAGTTCAGTATCAGTACATGACTATGGCGTTTAGTACCGTGAGTGGTCTTACTGGTTGTGACGCAAAAGAACAGAGCGTAAGGAAAGTGCATATCCAATAACCAAGCTTGGTTTGTAAGTCCTAAGAAGAGTGCGTATAGGTCCCATAAAAAGAAATAAAGCTCCCATAAGGAAAACACAACATAGTATCTAATTATAAAGAGAAGTTCAAGACATAATAATATGTGGTTATTTAAATCCCCAAAGGTGAAGACAGGAAACAACTATATGATACTTTCTAAAGTAATTGTGCTGATTATTTAGGTAGCTGATATAAGTATTTAAAGCAACTCAATATCATCCATGGAGTAATAAGAGGCAGAGTAGCCTAGACCAAAATACATGACATTAAACTCAGAGAGATGACATCTAAAAAACTAAAATATGCATTAAAAGCATATACTTCACTATGATTCCAGGTAAGCACCTTCATGAGATATTTTTGCTTTGATATTATTGTATGCACTACATTTTGTGAGAACGGTTTGCTTTCACTGCTGGAGAAAAAATACTTCCCCATGGCTACTGTTGCTATAGGTGACGTTTCAATTGCTGCTATACTGTGGAAGAATGTTCCTGAGAGAAAGAATATATCAGCTGAGAATTTTCTGAAATCCTGAAATAATCATGTCTGATTATTTCCTGAAATATTCATAAGTCTGATTATGACACTTGATTGGAACTTGAAAAAGGTCTGTTCCAAAATTTTTATTCAAAATTAAGCAAGACACTTAGTACTTCAGTGCTGCTCACCTTATCTTTAATTGAGATTAGTGATATTTCCATTTCTTCATCTTTTTTGAAGTATAGATACATGATAACGGCCAACATGTCACTTGAGCATCAACGCTCTTATAGTAACTGGCCATGCGTATACTCTTAGCATTCCTACGTGGATGGTAAGGAACAGTATACTCAGTATCTGTTCCACTGTGAAGTAGACAAATTCAGCATTTGTGTAGAGTAAAAGCATGAAGATACAACAGATCAGGTGAGGACCAGCTGCTTGTTAAACCACCAAAATGTAGCTGCCTGCCTAAATTCTCTGAGTACTTCCGAGTATGTGGTATACTGTCCAAGGAGAACTTGCCCTGACAACATGTAGACACAGCATGTAGGAAGATATGGGCTGTCAGTTCCACTGACTTTTAACGACATCATCGGGGGGGGGGTTGCCTATAGGAATTATCAGACTATGGTAAACTCTGAAGGGGAGTACGTCACTCAGAAAGGGAAAGCAAAGATGGACAGACCATAGCATTTTACAATATGAAAAAAAAAATTTGGATGAATATTTATTATTCTGTGGTCATAATATTAAACTACATCCTAGGCTACAAAAAAGCTTGGGGTAGTATAGTCCATGCAGTTCATGTTGCTCAAGAGGAATACTGTATGTTTTTACCTTTGTGAAAAATGCCTGGTAATACAGGAAAAAACAGTCTTCCCTGTTCTCTGAACCTGTATTTTTAGCAGTATTTTTCTTTTTTTATGGTTTTACCTGATTTATTTCTGTTTTGGTGTCACCCATCCCTTGCCTATGAAGATGGCATAGGATACCTTCCACAGGAGGAGGGAGAGGGGGGCAATTACAAGTATCATCTCACTTTTTCAGAGAGATGCAAGTGAGCTAGCAAGCAGGTGGGGTTATTCTAGTTGCTTGAATAAACAGAAAATTATTCGAAGAACTGAGTATTTATGGGTTTAACAATCAGCTTTCCTGGAATTTATCTAAGAAAAGCAAAACAATAAACTTGGTTTTACAAAACCTGTATCTCATAGTCAGGCTTTCTGATATCTGACATGGTAAAAGGGCCAATTGGAACTTTTTCTGTAGCTGAAATATTCAGAATCTCTCCTTTCTCACTGTTTTCATTCTTCTGATTCTTTTGTGATTAATAGGAGCTGGTTTATACTGAAGGCTTACAGGTGCATCTACGTTAGTGTTTTAGTTTGGATGGGAAATCTCCTGACAGCTCCCATTTATTGTGTTTTGGTTCACATCCTGGGGCAATCTCAGAGTCCATAATCTGTATTCCTTCTGGCTGAAATTAAATGGGAAGATGGGCTTCAATGCGAGCACTATACAGTTGTTGACTTTTTTGGTAGAAAATACACATGATTTGTTCTTCCCTGATTTTTAAGGTGCCACTAAACATTCTAAGACAATACTTTAAAATCCAGCAAGTGTATGATATACAGGATTAATTTGAAGGATACCTGGTTTTTCCTTTTGCCTCAGTAATAACAATACTAAACTGCCTCTTAGAGGACTGTTGCATATGTAAATGTAGCTTTTTCTTAGTTTAAACCCATTTATCAGAAACAAAAATCCCCAACAACAAACCCAGTCTCCTGCTATGGGAAACACCAAAACTAGTAACATAAAAGTAAATTAACTTTTACTCAATTAATATTGAATTACTTCTATTGAAATATTGAATTATTATTGAATTATAGTATTGGTTTATAGTATTCTATGGAATCCAGTGAACATTAAAACTGAATAAACCTACATCTAACTTTCTCCTGATTATAGTTCATGCAAGCTAAGCATAACAAGACAGCTCTCAAGCATGAATATATATATATATATGTCTGATACCTTGATAGCTTAATAAATTAAAAGCTGCTAGGGGAGCATTATATTTGAAGAAAAACTTAAATTTAAATTTAAAAAAGCAAGCATAGTGGGCCCCAGAGAATTCAAATAAGTTTAAATTCAACTAAACTAGATTTTAAACAAAGTGGTACTAAAAATGCTACGAGGAACTTACTTTTTGGATGTGCTTCGATTTTCACATACAGCTTGAGGTTTTGCATGGATATTCTTTCTTGACAAGTAAGCATTTTGCAAATTATTGTGCAAGGACATACTTCTCTACAGCCACTTAAAACCTGACTGATACCAGAAGCATGGGTCTTATTATCAAAGCTACAAGCTACCCGATACGTTAAAAAAGAGACTGTAGATAGCATTACAAATTATTGATCATCAGAAGTGTGACTCAAACTCCTTGGTAAGACTATGTAGAAGTCTACATTTGATTTTTTCTGATGTCCTGGTTAAACCACGACATCTGATGACACAAGATGTGTGTTGCCTCTACTGTTGCCAATATGGATTCTGGAGAGGGAGGATTATCGAGAATCCTGACATTCCTATGAGGTATGTCTGGAGACATCAATTCTTAAAAAAAAAATTCTTAGGAGATGAGTAATATTATTCCTTGTGAGCTGTACAAGATCAGCCCAGAGTCCTTTCTTAACAGGGTACTTCAGCATGACTTGAATACTAAAAAATAACATACATAAATAATGCCACTACAGAGTAAGTCTTCAATACTTTCATTCTTGTAAATGTACAAACAGTAAATAGCCACTAATGAGCTCTACAAAACATCAACAAAAGTGGGAATAAGACTTTTCTTTCAAATGATTTAACAAAGGGCTTCTCTTGATATAAGAAAAATATCCGTAACTAGAAAAAAAAAAGCCATGATCCAAAAGAAAATTATTCTATGTCTCAGGAATTAAGAATCTGAGTTCTATGAACAGTGCGGCTGAAATGCAGAAAATTGGCATCAGCTGGTGTCACAATCTGCTGCGTGCAAGTCACACAAATGAAAGCTCTAGAACATAAACAACGGACCCACTTTTCAACCTTCTGAATTTGTAAATGATGGGAAACAAAAGGTGCAACCTCCTCATGGGGATTAGATATTTAGTTAAGTATGGAACTCCTTGCAATAATATCTTGTGGGTGCAAAAATTTTACATGGGTTCGATGGAGAACGGATAAATCCACAGAACAAAAATCTGCTAAGGTTATGTAATACACAGGAAACATCCAGGAGGACCTTGGGCTGCAAATAGTTGAAGGCTGTAATGACATTCTGAAGAAGTGTTGGTATGCATTTTTTTTTTTTTTTGCAATTACATAATTCCCAAAGGCATTCATATTTTGTCATTGTCAAAGATGATACAGGGTAGATAAAACTATACTCTTACTCAGGCCAGCCTTTCTAATGCTTTTTATTTTCTGTCCTTCTGTTTTGTTAAACTCATGAGAATTTATTCATTTGGGCCTCTGACAGTTCTGACATATTTTCAGAGTACAGCTTTGTATCTTCCCTAGACTTGGCCATCTGCCCCCATCTTCTTCATCTGAATAGGTCCAAACTCTCAGTGAATCCTCTGCATACCTCTAAGAAGATAGTATCTCTCACTATGTAACAATTAAAAATGGAAAAACCCCACTCCTTTCAATGTATACAACTTTACAATTAGAGTTACATTACAACTAGAAATACAAAATGAACACTCATATACAGAACTTGTATGACCAAGTCCAAAATTAGGTATGATATATAGTGTTTCTATAGATTTTCAAAGAAACCTTTGACAGTTTCAATTTATATTATTTATTATATCCTGAATTTGTGCAATTATTTATTTCTACCAAAGCGTAGAAATGCTCCTGAGAGCAAGGAATATTTTTAATTTTTTTCAAACTTGCCAGTATCTTTTTGAATTCTTATCTAATTACAAACTATCAAACTAGCTACTATATAGAAGTTATTCACTAACATAGGAAAAAACAGACGTAAATATTTCATCTTGGTTTATAGTAAGATCTATTCAGTCATTCATGAAAGAGTTTCAGATTTATTGACTATTTCCTGCTAAAAAATGGTTTTTGAGGCTAGAATCAAAAGTCTGGAACTCATGGTGTCATCCCCATTTTAGACAAAATGATGGTGGCTATTCCAGAATGAGGGAGATCTGGGTTCACTTTTCTCCTTTCACTAAATAGCATCAAAGTTTCTTTTTCCACAAGAATACTACCAACTGCAATGTATTCTGGTATCTGTTTCTTTTACATTGTTCAACTAAAGCTGGTAACAAAATACCTAGTTAATTAGCTAATGAGTGAGACTGACTGCCCTAGTTGTTGGATATTCACCAAAGTTATAGAAGGTTTGTTTTCCCACCCATATAAACCATTTTTTTCTACAGAGCACAACATAAAAAGAGAGATTTATTACAGCAAATACTAGTAGCATTACAATTGGATAACAAGGAACAGCAAATAGAAAAAGATGAGTTGAGTTACATGCACAGAAAGTAAGAAAGAGGAATGAAAATTGTCTTTTGTTTCAGAATGGTCTTAGGAGAAAAGAAAACAAAAGTTCTTTGTTACTGGTTGGTATGCAATACAGAGAGATTTTGTTTAATTTTTTTTTTTAACTGGAGCTCACTAAGTATGCTTGGAAGACTAAAAGTTCTTCAAAAAAACAGGCACTTTTTTGCCATTTCCTTCAGTTGTAATCATCTCATATAGGGCTCAAAAATACAGCAGGTGAGCAGAAAGCTTCTAAAAGATACAAACATTCTGCTAAGGAGAAGAAGCAGAAAAGCTATTAAATATGAATAAGAGGACATGATAACAAGAAAAGAAAAATAGATTGAAATGTAAGATAGAATACCCTAAATAATGCTACAGTTTAAATACATCCACAAAGTGAAAGAAAATTGTACCACAAACTGTACAGTGAGGAACTGAAGACTGAAACATCCTAGTGCTCTTTTCTCCTAGCCCTCATCTTGCAATGGCAATTCTTCTGACTGATGAAGTTTTCATGAGCATCCCTCCAGAGCTTGGTCAATCTTATTTACAAAATGTCCAAAGGAAAGATAAGGGAAAAATATAAGGCATGCTGATAGCGTAAAGACTAGAATGATCTGTCTCTGCAAATGGTTCCACTACAAGTTAAGGAGTTATTTTGCTTCCAGCTTAGTAAAAAAAAAACAAAACAGCAAAGCACAGAGTTGACTAAGATGACAATCAGATAAATAGGAGTATTGCCTATAGTTATTGTGCTTCTAGAAATGGCTAAGAATTGTAAATGAAACATTTCAGAAAATACTTTTTCTCTTGACCTTACATGTCAGGATAGTTATTATAACTGGAAAAATTCACATCAGATACATATAATTAAAATTGTAATTGCATTGCTTCGAACAATTGCATTCATAACGTGTTCCTCCAAAGAAGCTCTTTAAAATCTGATGTTCCTCCAGGAAAACATTTTTTGATGTGATGAACCACTGTTATGTCTGTCATCTCCCACAGAAGAGGACGTGCAACTAAATGAAGTGTAGTAGATTTTAATAGCACAAATAGACATGTACACAAACATGCATATATTCCTTTATGTTTACTTTAGGGGCAAAGAGAGAGTCAAAGAAATAGCTAATACCTGAAGCAGATTGTAGTGTAACGTGTAGTGTTCCTAAGGATCCTGAGGGAAATCTTCCCCAATTTTAGGACAGTCTCTAAGAAATTCTCATCTCCAGCATCATCATAGCATTGCTCTATTTCTTACCTCCCTGCTTGCCAGATTAAGGCTTAAGAATTTAGGCTTTCAAAATTAGTAAGTGCATTTTACATATTACATGGGATTTTTCCCCCCTCTGTATTGTCAGCAATTGCTAATTGGCTTTATTCATAGTAAGCAAATAATGTGGGGGGAAAGAGCAAATCCTCTGAAGAATAGCCATCTGAATAAAAGATAGGCAAGCACATTGCTCAACACATGCCTATCCACGTGTGGTCAGATGATTCAGAATTTAATTTGAAAAGAGATTAGCTGTTCATGTCATTTCTTGGTTTATTAACATATCCAATGCTATATCTGACAACAGGGCTTAGAGACCCATCTGCAGTTTTAGTCCTCCAATATGCCTGCTTCAAATTTTTTTTATTTTCATGGTAATTTACTATGGATTTAGCAATCGGAATACCCACATAGTTAGTGACATGTGAGACAGAATGGTTGGAGAGCAGGTTCACACTAACACCTTCTAAGTGGGTTTAGTCCAGATAATTCATTTAAGCCTTTGAAAAGACTGAAAGATAACACTGTACAGGCATTACTAAGAGCTAGGTAACACTATCATGAAGTTTAAGTTGGAAAAATATATCTCCAAGATTATTTTTAAGTTCAGGTAGCATGGGATTTAGGGGCTTATTGTATCTAATGTTTCATGAAAGCACTGGTACAGAAGATCAGTTTCTTGCAAAAAGATATATTGTTTTTGAACAGAACGACAGAACTCAGTTTCATCTACAGATTTCCAAGCATCGTCTCACTTGAGCTTTCTGCTATCAGATCCTTGTACACGATATCCTGCATGTTGACATATTTGTAACAGTGCGATACAATTACAATGAGCTTCATGAAGTAGGTTGTTTTGAAACTGGAAGGTGTAAAGACAGTAATAATTAACAAATAGGAGTTTATAATATTAATTAACCCTACCCCACAGTCTGTTCCTGTGGGACAGACTGTATCTTGCCTTGGCCAACTGTGCAAAGACTGGAATTAGAAGCAGCAAAAAGAAGGGCAACATAAGGAGACCTTACATGCTACATCTGCTGGACAACTTAATTAGAACAAAAAAGAAATTGTTTGAGACAGTACCGAGTATGATTCCCCAGTAGCAGTTCCTGGAATAGCTCTACTATGTCTTACTAATTGCACTCAGTTGAACTTGGCTATAAACCGAAGGCAAAAAAGAGGTAATCTTCGCAGAAGAAAAGGCTGAAATTAACCTGCTTTGAAGAATGCCTTGGCACGTTTTGTTGTACTGTAATCAAGAAGATGATGAAGAAAATTAAAAACCAGGGAAAAAGGGCTTCAATTTGACCTTCTCAGGCATTTCATCTGGAAAAGAGTTCCCAATCAATGATATGTTGGTACAGGCTTGTAATCCCATTTTTTTCAGATGTTCCCTCACTGGAGGTGCAGATGTCCATATACAGGAGATGGGAATGCTTTATTTACCAGCATTTGTTGATTATGCTTATTTCATTATATGCCAATATTTTGCCCTTTCTCTGTCACTGGAAAACTATGTGTTCTTTTGGTAATTAGTAAGGTATTGTTAACAGAAAGTGTACCATGAACTGGCATACAGCACACCTAAAAATACCCTCTAGCAGTAAAAGGTATTTTCTTTTTTGTTTGTATACCTTTCATTTTGCATTTCATTTCTAGTAATTCCAAAAATTTATAATTGAAGAAACAAGGCTTAAAGAGTCTACATAGACATCACAGTTTGAACTTTTCATATCAGATCTTAATAAATAAGATATTTGAATACGAAAGTAATGTTGAAAAATACGTGACCTACTTCAAATAGCAGCTTTGCTAATGTCATGTAAAGGAACATTTCTGCAGCAGAATAAATTTTGACTGTGTCTAGGAATGCAACATAGCCAGGAATTTTAGACCAGACCTCTGAACCAAGTTTCTAATACTTTCTAACAGCCACAGTAATATGCTGAATGTCTTGATTCTCTCAAAAGAGAAAGATAAAAGTGCAAGCTTATCTTTAAGTGTAGGGCTGTTTTGTGCTTCAGAAAAATTGGGCTTGTGAGACAAAACAAGTTGATCAGATACTTACTTTAAAGAAAGATCGGAAGATGCTTCAGAAACCTAAGGTGTGACTCAAATATTACTTTTTCAGTGTAGAAGAGAAAAAATTATAGTCCACACATTAAAGACTGAGTTCTTGAATTGTACATTCTGGGTTGTTCTAAGGAACAACATGGCCTTCTTAGATGAATGAAATAACATTACTCATAGTCAGAAAACAAGACATGTAAAAAGAATAGGAGCTACATTAAGGTCCTACAGTGGAGACAGATTTTGTAACTAAGAGATAAACTCAGTAAATACCTTTAGGTACCACAACAAGATGAGAGAAAAACTGTATGCTCTTTTACAACGAACGGTACATGGAATTTTTTGAAAATTTAAAGATTTTCATGGACTATTGCCATGATATGTCAGACAACTGCTGACATTTTTGCTGCATACATGCATCTGAGTACAGATCTATTTTCCGATCTGAAACAGAACAAGCATATCTGCAGAACTGTCTTTTTAATTTCACAGCCCAATTATACTCAGTACGAGAAGACATAATGAAGTTAATATTGGTTAGAGAAAGATCCATTATTCTGACTGATCAAGCAGAAATGAAAAATAAAATAATCCAGAGTGACAATTTCAGCTGCAAGTGTTGATTGTGCCAAGCTGACGTTACCAAGATGGCCACAATTTTGCCGCCTTCAATCTTCAAGATTTACAGTTTCAAAAGAACTTCAGGGATGTATATAACAAGGTACAGAGCTATGATATTAGAGAGGCATCTCCCTGAAAGCCCAGAGTGCCCTCTCCTGGAGTGAATGGTCTTGCACACCCAGTGGTCTTTGTTCACGGTCAAAGTTATATGAGGAACACCTCACAAACGAAACCATTGCGTGATTATCAGGTCTTTCATTTTTCATTTGGGTCATCATACAAAGCCCCTACTAAACATGTATTCAGATGATCAAGAAAATGACTAGCATCTTGCCATGACAGAGTTACATACAGTAATGACTTCCTCGTGCAATGGAGTGGACTCACTGTTAGTATAGAAAGTTTAATGGTAGTAGCTGACGTTATTTGGATCCACTGACCTCCAACGTGAGGTGAAATGCCATGCTATCGAAGTATGGTCATTCACTCTGAATTTGAGAACACTTCTGTGAAGTCAATGTTCTTGCCACAAATAAAGCTGTGAAAATAGGCTGCACCAAAGATGCGTTCACAGTCTACCCTATGTGTACTGGAGTGAGAGAAGAGTTTCCATCAACTTGTTGCAGGTTCTTCTACCGGTTAAAGTTCAAAACAAATAACAGAATCTTTATCCTTACATTTTAGTTGCAGGCAACCTGATTTTAAGGTATCTTCTGCCATCCATGCAGGCAACATACATGGTTTTGTTTATAGTACAAGGCCACCTGATCCCAAAGCTGAAGCACATACTTACCATTACACGTGGACTGTTCTCCAGCTAATTAATCAGAAAATGTTGTCATATGCTGTCAGTCAGATAATATAGTGCTGTGGTAGAGTTCAGTGGTTTTCTACTTGATAGAAATACACTTCTTGAAAATCAGGATCCCTGTTTCAAATCAGGGGATGTAGGGAATTAGCAAACACCAAGAGTAAAAACTGCGATCCCCAAATACAATAAGGAATTTTCTCTAATCCACCAAAAGTTACAAGAGATTGATTCTTCTTTGGTAGCAGACTATTGACGTAGAGGTAAAATGGTGAAGATTTTAGAATTAGAATTATTTTGTTGTATTCATCTTCCACTCTGATCTGAATGATAATGAATTATTGCAAGTTTCCTGAAGAAAACATAAAAGCACTGAAATTGAGTAGGGAAATACTAATGCCTTATTTAGATGGCAGTTCCTGATTTAGAAATCCTTTAAAAAGCATTTTGATTGTTTCAAAGAAGGCAACAGAAAACTACTAGCTGCAGTTACTATGAAAATGGGTTCCTTCTGTCTTCTCTTTCTTTCTGGTCAGCCAGAAGACCCTTGACCTCAATAAGCATGACAAAATAATTTGTTGCTTTTTGCTGATGATGCTTTTTTTAAAAAAAAGACACATAAATGCCCAAGAATATAAGATAGAAGGAAACACTGAAATGCACAGAAATCCTCAATTATCATTGAACTAAACATTCTTTTAAGGTATAGATCTTCCATGAATTTTCAGAACAAGTTGGCAATTCAGAGGATTATAATCAGGACATATGACGAATTGTAATTGTCACTATAGATCTGGAAAAGGAACAAGGAACTTTTCAGTGAATCAACAGCTACCTAAAGTAGAGAAAAAGCCATAGCAGAACACTGCTTCTGCTACTCCTTGCTGACCATTTGTATTCAAGGTTCTGCTTTTAACAATCTAGGTAAGACACAAGCCTCAGAGACTTCCAATAGAGACAATTCTGATCTGTTCTTTCTGGATTTTGCTGCTCTCTTTACACATTAGTACTCCCTGTCTCTTGTAGAATTACAGTGCATCATCTATCATTAAGGAGTTGAAAGGATCTTAACGAATAAAATAAAATGTCGTTTTTTTCATTCAGACTAAGATTGTGTCTAATCTGTGATCCTATATATTACTTAAATAATTCTAGGACAGAAACCATGGGGGGGGGGTTTGCACTTTTACTATAATTATTTCATTGACTGATGATAAATTAATGATTTACTTATGGTAAACTGTACTCTTGAAAAACCTGTAGAAGGTGCCCAGAACTTCAGAACCAGTCATTTTGCCTTTGTTATTTTTTCTTAGCTTTCTAGGCAGAGACAAGAGGAAATTCAGCTTCCACTCAATCCATAAATCAAATCATCCACAAATTAGAAATGTACAGTTCTAATAAGCATGAGATTATAGTTCCAGTTTCAGACTAAATGAAATGCAATGATTAAAAGTTACTGAGTGCAGTCCATTGTAAATTTAACCAAAGAAGATAAAAGTAAAGGAAATCCACATATTATGAAGAACTTAACCAGAACTGTGCAACAGCAGAAATCTGGAGAAGTTCCTTATCTAGCTCCAGTGAATGTTCTTTCTGTTTTCTTATTTTTGCTTTTAAACATCAAGACATATTTAGTACCATTAAACTACCCGGAATAAAATTGTAATCACTGAAGAGAATTTACAATAGAAGAAACAAGAACAACAAAAACCACCCAAAAGGCTAAAGAATCAAATGACCCCAGACCTAGGAATAAAAGATGCCATTCAAATTAATTATTTCAGTTAGGCTTGAAAAGATTTGCTATATCCATGAATATAAGCACATACTTTTAGTTTCAAAGATAATGACACAGCCAGTCCAAGAAAAACAATATGAATAATTTCTGATAATTTTAACTTCCTTCATTATAACAGATAAGATTTCTCACTCTTAACTTATTTCATGACAGTTCTTTAACAATATAGTTTTGCTTTGATCTAACTATGAAATTAATTTTTTTTTTATCATTTAAAAGCAACAGTTTTCAGAATTTTCAAACCCTACCACCCCAAAATATAGTGGATTCATCTCATTTGAAGACCTTGGCTACAGAAGCCAACTGACAAGTTTCTACTGAATTTCAATATTTGCATTATTTTTTATAGTAATCTACTTCTATTTATACCTTAAATACAGTATCCATTTAAAAGAAACAACTCCATCTGCAGATCACATAAAATAGCTATCAAAGACATTTGTTTCAATATATCAGCTTTCCCAAATACTATACTATTCTGCTACAAGTTTAGCCTAGATAAAGCAACTCGCATATGAAATTTGAAAGGACAGAAGTAACTAAATGCATGGTTTACTGACAGTTTCTTGGTCCTGAAGTTTTGATCTATGAAGAAGAAAATATTTTAATCTTTCTTAAACCATTTTCATTATGTAAACCTCTATATACAGATAAAAGCTTCACAGTTACAAACACACTATCACTCTAAAGTTTTGCTTTAATGAATCCCATTACTACTGCAGAAACCATGTCAGGTTACTTAGAAATCTCCCCATTCTCATCGTTACTGATGGTTACATAATCATTTCTAATTACATTTTTCCATTTAAAAAATCAGTAGAGTACACTGACCACACAATGATGAAAGTAGAAGTGTACCTGAATCATCATAATTTCAAAAACTACAATACCTAAATTCTAGGCATTTCTGTAAAACAAAGTTTGGTTTATTCAAAATAGAACATTCATGAAAAAGTATATTTTAATAATATTGGTCATGAAATATAAGAACCCTTTGTTGAGCAGCAGAAAAAAAAATCAGGAATGATTTTGTGTATTTATGATAAATGTATTTCACTACCAAAGACAACAGCAATTCCAGCTTAAACCCACAGACCTATAGTTTTATAAAGCTTTGTTGATAGGCAAAGTAAGCTTTTTTTTTTTCTATACCTGGAAGTTCTCTCTCTTCAACACTGTATTCCAGAGATCCAAAGGAATAATTAGCTGGACTGATTGCAGGAGTAGAAACAAAACTTGTACAGCCAATGGTTGAGTTGATGTCAAAATAATTGTGGCTGTGTTTCATTCGGTGAAATTCCAGAGAAGATACTATTGAAGTGCGCTGCTTGGGCTACAAGAAAAATAAGTTTGGAGTGAAAAATACAGACTTTTTGTATTGTTTTCATTACTTGACATTTAATAAATTTACCTACAGTTTCTCTCTTTTTACTGTTTTTATTTGGCTCAAAGGTTGTGCTGGTAAAAATTATTTCATATGACAAGCTGTGGTGTGTAGAGATAATTTCCTTCCAAAATTTGGATTAATCTTCATTAGAAAAAATGCATGTCTTCATTCTAATCAATTTAATTCAAAATAAAATAGGGCTTCACAGCCTTGCATATAATAATTGCAATCATCTTTTGATAAGAAAGGGAGCTCTTCACCAGCTGCATTGCTGGGTACATCTTGCAAAACAATTAGACCGCTGATGCCTGTATAATGAAATTTACAAAATAATACCAAGCACTCATCACTCGAAAGCAACCCTCTGCTGTTTATTCAATTTATGAAGGGCTGCTTTAAATATTCAAAGACTGAAATGTCTAAAAGCTTAGGGAAAAACTGTCAGCTTAAAAAAACATACATGAAAATCAAACTATCTTCATGAGTTTTCAAGGAATAGTGAAAAACTCGATACTGGTTTGTACCAAACATTTACTTTTGAAGTGAAACTCTTCATTGTCTCCACTTCATGGCTGTGCTTTGGATTGCAGAGCAGCTTCAGAGCACAAGAAACTCATTCCTTTTGGGTGGATCTACACCATAAGGTACGTTACAGGATTGTACAAAACGTGCTCCAACTCCTTATGGCCTTTTGACCATGGGACCACGCTAAAGCTAGCCCAAATAAAAAACAATGAAATCTATGTAGTGTGATCGTCAAGGCAGCAACGACTTTTTCACTACACGCATCTGTTCCCATTGCACTGCACTACTTATCAACGCAGACATAACCTTAGTGCTCCATGTCATGGACTATAAGCCACAGACCACTGATGGTTTGCATTGTCGTGCTAAATAGTCTGCTGCAGCACTCATCTGGCTCCGTACTCAAAATATCCCAACGCCACAATGCTCCTTGCTGCTTCAAGACCAATGACCTGAAACATTAAAACCCTCCTCCAAAATAGAGGAGGCCCTGCATTCAGGTGTATAGCTGTCTGTATATTTATTTCACAACAGTGAAAAACATCTCAGGAGCTGCTGCCTTAGATAACTAAAGCTGGGAAAAGTAAATAGAGAAAAAGAGTAAAGGGTGCTTTAACTCTTCTTGGTTTAGCATGTCAGGCTTAACAGGTCAGAATACTTGTAAAGGTCAGGAGTTTGCTACTTATTAGTGTCAAGGCCAAATTATTGCTCTGGGAGCAATAATACCTTCCTCAGACCATGAAGCTATTCACCATCCCTAACTTGGAACTATGTGTTTAAATACAATCTATCCCAGCGGAGTAACTTCAGTTTTGTTTGTGGACTATTTAATTTTTAGATTATGAGCCCTGGAATGTTTGTGTTACAAATACAGAACTAGACAGGTTTCAGTAAAAATTCACTCTTTTTATCAGAATGACAGGGTTTGCATAATGTTGATTGTTAAAGTTGTGTTGGGCACCATGTGAATTAACTGTGTCCTGTTAAAACTGAGAAAAATTGCAAAGGGTAAATTTGGGCATTCATCTGGAAATCATCTATGGTCTATTGAGGGGATTTACTTTCTTTAATAATTAAAAACAGCGTCTGCTTTGAAAGGCTGATTCCTAGGGCTAGTAATTTCATGGAAGAGTTCAATGAACAGGGACAGACTCCAACATCAAACAGTCTGGGTAAAAGTCATTGTTTGGGACCTGAGCCATAGTAAGTCTCTGATCAGACCAAAAATATTCATGTGTACTAATTAAACCTAAACTTTTGTAGACAACAAATTCATCAACAACCTAATTATTTCCAAAACTGAAAAAGATCTCTGGTCATTTAGAAACACGTTCCTGGCCTTTTCCCAAACAATGGTGTCTTTGTGGTTTTCCAGGAATTCAGCTTCTGACTTGAAAAGGTGACATTTCAAGTAACATGATGTGTGGGATCTCTGATTATTCCTAAACTGAGACAGTACCTACCTAAAAAGGCAGCTGGGATGGTCCAGCTCCGTCTTCCTAAGCATCTTCAAAAACTGCTCTGGCCTTTGTCCGGTCAGGTCTCCAGCCACTGCTTCAACCGTGTGCCCCTTTCTGGGAGCCAGAATTGCAGCATCTGATGCATCATATGGCCTTTTACTAACTTATGGATGATCAGCTCTTTCACTACACTGGAGCTACTGTATCACTGTATCATCTCTTAAAAGTTTCACAAAACCACCTGCAAGGTCTTGGTAGGGGGCAGAGAGAGGGGGGAAACAAACCAAACCCCCCCCCCCAAACTGTTCTGAAGTGTTTTTAAAGATCAGTTTCATTTGCAAATGCTCACATATTCGGAAAATGTGTTTGTCAATAAATAGCTATGATTTGCTCTGGAGACACGGGTTAGTAATATAAAATAAGCCTAGAGGGATTTTCAAAGATGATTATGGAAGTTAGAAACATGTTTTCTGTTTGTTCGTGCTAACATGCAACCATCTGCTGACCTGAGTGATACAAAATACCTCCTATATTACTTGGGGCTTTGACATTATTGTTATTAATTCAGACAAACATATCTCAGTCAAATATGTCTTTCCAATCTAAGGATTCTGTACAGAACCTCACACAGCCTCTAGTGCTCTACAGCATAACACGTCCGCTATATTGTTTGGAGTTAACAAGGTCCGTCTGTCAATATGTGCCAATAATTTTTCTACATAATTACACAGGAATCTAGCATCTGAGCTTTTGCAGCTAGCGAGAGGAGCCTTTTGCACCTTTGCTGGCTCCTGTAAAATGTTATGTTGTTAAAGTATGCTAATCGTTCATTAATATATGCTAAGAGAGATGCAGTAAACCAGTTTGTGTTGACTGCATCCCTCTGTGTCTTTCTAAAGTACAATTTGCAAAAAAACTGTAAAAAAAATGTTTTTTTCTACAGTTAGGATTAAATTCAGTTCCAGATTTAGATAACTAAATTTACAGCATAGCTATTTACATCTACACTAGGTATCTAAGCTCCCATTACAGCCAGTTGACGTCTAGTCAATACAACCAACAGAGTCCAGAGAACAACTCGCCTCACCCCAGTCACCTTGGTATTAGTTCACTTGCCTTACCGCAGGTGTCTACCATCACTGGAGATTCCCTGGGACATCCCACCTGGCCTCCAGCTGCCATCCAGAAGCATGCAGGTCTCCCCAGGTATGTCCTATATCATACCTGACAGCCTCCATATGCATGTCAAAGATACCTTTACGGCACCTCAGGTGACATTAGATGGCTCTTTTTAGGCACCTGCATCGAATCCTACATCTCTCCTGAGCGTGATGGGAGATTTGACATCCAAATCAGACAGAGATTCTTATATACAGAGACAAAAACATAGGTGGTTTTGTCCCAGAATGAATCCCACCTCACATGTAGACACACTCTGGATACTTTACTTCATTTGTTAGAATCTGGAGTTAAATTCCAGACTCACGGGCAGAATATGTAGCCAGCAATTATCAAGTCACTTACTGGAGTCTTGTACCTTGGTTTCCCGGATTGTATCTACCAAAGCCACTTCTAAATTACATTTACCAAGATCTTTCGAGATAGGTCCTAAATAACTCTAAGATTATTTACTATATGGGATACCATAATG
The DNA here is from genome assembly GCF_000737465.1 of Haliaeetus leucocephalus. Lineage (NCBI taxonomy): Eukaryota > Metazoa > Chordata > Aves > Accipitriformes > Accipitridae > Haliaeetus > Haliaeetus leucocephalus. The sequence continues at coordinate 14,877,586 of NW_010972587.1, forward strand.
TCCAGGAAATGTAGACAGGGGTCAAGGTTTTATAGCTGTGGAGATTGTACAAACACAAAAGTCTGTCCCAAAGAGATGATGCTTCCTTCGTTCTTTGCACCAAAGCCAGCTTTGTCAGTCATTACATGTCTGTCTCATACTACTCAGAAGGTGTGCACACAGTTAGATAACCCCTGTGAAATTGTAGCATACTTACAGCTTAACTCCACCCCAGTATGCAAGCTACAAAACCACATGCAGATACGTCCTTAGGCAGATTTTCTTTATTCGTTACATTCGTGTATTTAATTTACTTGTTATATGTAAGTATCTTTAATGACTGATTTTGTTTACTTTAAAATGTTTCTTTGTTACTATTATTTCAATTGTCATAATCCAACCTAGAAAACCCTAGACTATCCTAAAACAGCATACCACATCAGGCCAACAGGAAACCTTATCATCAATGCAAAAGCAATAATATATCAATAAAAATCTTTAAAGGTCTTCCAATAACAAGAATTAAACAACTTTCAAATCAGGTCTAATAAGCAGAACATTTTCATGTTAAGTCAGTAGTGAACATATATCAATGAAAGATACCACTCTGAACACTGCAAAACAGGAAAGGCATCAAAATGCACATACTGAATTGCCTTTCTATTAAAAGGACAAGGACTTAATGCTCCCGTGAATGGAAGTTGCATGCAAATTCTGTAATGCTACCATGACTCGCACGTAACACTATGAGCACGCAAGGGATCGTTCAAATATTCCTCACCACATTTAGCAGAGAGTAGGGCAAAATTCCTTTCTCAATTTAACATCAAAATATTTCTCCAGCCTGGAAGTACTCTGCAACAAAGGATGCGTTTCATTTGGGAAGAACTAAGTGTACTGCAGTAGGGTGTTGACATAGGGGAGGAAACCAGGTTATTTCACCATGGGGAAATAGTGACACTAATCCACTTGAAAATTCTGTTCATGGAACAATTAGTTCTGAAAATTTAGTTTCTGGAACTGTGATTTTCCAGAGTTGCCTCTAGTATGATTTTGTTTGTTTGTTTTTATTCAGAGTAATTCCTGCACCTAACTGCAAAAAGGATGAGATATAATTTCCTTGAGTGTAAATTACTATCACTATTTAGGTCAACCAGAGAGGCTCTGGAGCACGTATCTCCTATGGTTGGTCTGTCCATTCGTGTCCAGGCTGCTAGAGGGGGTGGAACCTCACGGTCTCTGTCTTTCCCTATGCCTAAATAAGTACATCTACATAGGTACACCAGGCTCACTGTGCATGCACAAAATAGTTATATATTAGTCAAGGCACACTTGGTAGCCCAAACAAGTGGGACAGGTCTGTCAGAGGCTACAGATGTCCTGCAGGATTCCACTACCACTTGCAGAAAAATGAGACAATTCCTTCTTCCTCTAACAGTTAAACTATTACCTTCTATTATATTGCTAGATGTCTTAGCCAGAGGAACAATGAACCATAGATGGAATTGTAACTTTGCTTAAAGAGGTTAAGAAAGATAAATAGAAAAATTTACATCTAATGTAAAGACAGCACATCCAAACCCACAAGAAAAAACCCCATATTATAATGAATAGATTATTACAAATCTTAGCAATAAAGCCAGCAAGAACGAGATAATGAAATTTCATTGTCAGAAACACTTAAATTCTCTGTTCCTTTGTCTTTCTACCAGAAGCCCTCTTTATATCATTGAAATAACACTCTTAAGGAGTTAGGTTATTCACATAAAATGGGGACAATATTAATTCATGATAGATAAAATCCAAGTCACTTTTAAATAATCCACATTTAGACATCAAAAGCTGTACCTACAGTTAGCCATTGAAACCTATCTTAGAAAGACAAAAAAAGAATATGCAAATGCTGGATTACATTTAGTAAAGAATTTAAAAGGCGAGAAGTCAGAATGCAATTTTATGAGAATTGGCCAATGACCCACAAGTGAATAGCACTGGCAAAAGAAACAGCCTTAGGAAAAAAGGTGCTCTTTCCCCCTCTATGTATATAGTTTACTTGTTCAAATGGAGCTGAATAAATAAGTAAGTAAGGAGAGTCTTATTAAATTGAGTGGCTAATACAAAAAATAGGTGAAGCATCACATGCAGTCCAATTTTGTTGAGGCTTCATCCAGACTGACAGCTACAGGAAGTGTGGTAGAACAAGCTCAATTTTACTATTACTTTCTAAAATTCCAGTCTGATAAGGTAAGTTATATTTTACCATATGTACTAACGTAACTACGTTAAAACTTGAAAGAGAGCTTAAACTTACAGAGGCCTTCAGTTAACTCACTAACATACTTGGTCTCCAGCCACATCTCATTTTCACTCCCATGTGCTGTTAGTATACTTCACAGAGGCATGTGTCTTTAACCTGAATCGTAGAATCATGTAGGTTGGAAAAGACCTTGAAAATCATTGAGTCCAACCGTAAACCCAACACCACCATGCCCACTAAACCATATCCTGAAGTGCCACGTCTACGCATTTTTTGAACACCTCCAAGGATGATGACACCACCACTTTCCTGGGCAGCCTGTTCCAATGCCTGACAAGCCTTTCAGTAAGAATTTTTTTCTAATACCCAACCTAAACCTCCCCTAGTGCAACTTGAGCCATTTCCTCTCGTCCTATCACTAGTTACTTGATAGAAGAGACCAGCACCCACCTCACTACAACCTCCTTTCAGGCAGTTGCAGAGAGCGATAAGGTCTCCTCCCAAAAGCCTCCTTTCCTCCAGGCTAAACAGCCCCAGTTCCCTCAGCCGCTCCTCACAGGGCCTGTTCTCTAGACCCTTCAGCAGCTTCGTTGTCCTTCTCTGGACACGCTGCAGCACCTTAATGTCTTCGTTAATTAGTAATTCATGAGTTAAAATCTTACTAAGGCTTGTCTGGACAGAAGATATCTGGAAAAAAATATCAAGTGATTCAAACTCTGAACTAAATTCTGTTTCTTATCTGCATATATGTAACTTTTCAACAAACCCTCTTTTTCAGAGACTAACCCTGTGAAAATTTGAAAACGAGACACATATTTGCAAAATGTGAGATCACAGGTACAAGCCGTAGCTAAGGTACACGGATGAAAGAGCACACAGCTCCCTGAATTGCTGTTAAGTGTGCTAGCTTCAGGACTGGAAGCATTAGAGGTGGGTGGCAATGGGGCACTGAACTTAATACTGCTGCTGAGATCGGAGTATCTCTCCAGAGTGCTGCACCGTGCCAGGGAGACACCATTTCAGTTAAAATAGGCTTCAGCTTTAGTAATGGTACACTGAATTGAATAGTTGAGGCATATCCAAAGAGTTTTAGATGGATTTTAGGGACCAATGGGATCTCATAAGGGATGAGTGGTAGGGTCACAACAAACTGCAGGTTTCTCTCCTCAAAATTCATCATGATTAACTGAAGAAAGGATAAATTTCCAGAAAAATGAGTGGAAGGTTGGGGGAAAATAGAAATTCCCAGCCAGGTTTGTGATGGCATGTTTTTAATATAAGAAGGGGAATAATTATGGCCAGGTTAAGAGACAACTAGAAGGAAAAAGACAAAACAAGTTTTGAGTGCACTCCGAGGAATCCCTTGACTGTCCATGACCCAGACCCCTCAGGATTCACACTTTGTGTATGGGATTGTTCCTGTCTCATACTTCCCAGCCGTGGTCCTTTCACCCCATGGGCTGGCCGTGCAGCTTCACAGCCTCCCTCTTCTTCAGGGACCCCCCGCAGCAGGGGGAGCAGACACCTCTAGTGCCCCCCCGAGCTGTTTTTGGTACGTGTGAGCATCTGGAACAGGGGAGAGGAGAGCCCACGGTGCTGCGCTAAACCTCACATTCATACAAATGTCTTCAAAGTCTGTCGTGTGCTGAAGCGTGCAGATGCGCTGCCATCATGTGAGCTGGCAGGCGGTCTTAGAAAGAAAAGGCCAAAGAAAGCAGGAGGCGGAATGTCCCCCACCTCCGCCTTCAAACTCGGCTCTCCAGGTTTCTCTTTTTCCACTCCCTGCCACCTCCTGCCCTCCCCAGACTGGCGGGAGGAAGGAATCTTTGGTCCCCTCTGCCACTGCTTATGCAGAAACACAGTGTTTCTCCTCACTGCGGGTAAACTGCTATATGCACAACCCTCCAGGAAAGGTAAGTAAGGCTATAAATGAAAATAACAATGGGAGTTGAAAGGCCAGATTTCCCTGGCAGTTTCATCCAAGCTACCAAAGCCTGCCTAGTGCAAAACTGGCTGCTGAAGAGTTTCCCATTCTGCCTTTCCCTGGCACCTTCCTGTGCTGGATGCACAAGACATATGAAAAGGGGAAAGGAGTGACAGCTGTTTTGGAAATTTATACGATCCCTGTTTTAGATCTGTTTAAAATCTGTTTGCTTTGCTAGGAAAGTGCAAAGAGGCTCTGGCAGACAACATTAATTATTTTGCATGCATTGTGTAACACTGTTCATTAGTTTTACATGAGTGGTGAGAGGTCAGTCAAGAATAGAATCCCATTGGTTAACCTTCAAAGAGCTTGCCATGTAATTGAATGCAGCAGGCATGGAATAAAGGAATTAAATATGCAGGCAGAATTAACACTAATGGTTTGCAAACACCACGTTGCAAATATCTACGACTTCTTTGTCTAAATTCCCAGGTTGAGATCTTGGGGAGAGGCGATTAGGTAAGCAACAAAAACAAAGAAAAGGAAGAATACTGAAGGAATGTGCATAAAACACATGGAGAAAGGAGAAGCATAATGGGACCTGAATGCTATAGTGTATCCAACTTCTCATGCATAGCATAGATTTACAACATACATTAAGCACTAGCCTACACATGCCTTTCTGTTGTCGTTTTCTGCATGGGAACTATGCCACATGTAGGTCCACATGAGAGACATTTTAGCAAATGTGGTAAAGTTCTGACCATATATATCGCACAGCTAGCTTTTGTTCTGCAGAATGATGAGAATACTGGGAGTCAGTGAATGGTACGATTTAAATTTGAAAATAGCTCCCCGGAATCTGCTGAATCCATTCAGAGCTAACTAGCAGGAGAACATCACCATTCAGTGTTCTGGGTCCATCTGTTGGCAAAATCATGATGGAAACAGCTTTTAAAATGCTATTTTCAATAAGCTATCACACGACAGCTTGTTCCAACAATATTCCAATACCTTTCTGTTTGCTTGCCGCCTACTATAAAAAACAGCTTAGAGGGAAGGAGGCATTTCAGTATTATACTGATGTAGGGTGGGAGGGACAGAGAGACTACAGGAACAAGCAAAATGAGAAACAACTATAAAAAGAGAAAAGGAGAAGAAGCTGTGATTTTAGACCCCCTCTAATCTAGATTTAAACCAGGATGTGGAACCCAAACTACTGTAGTGTCAAAAAGGGATGGTCTGCATCAGCCAGTCATTAGAATTATTGTGCATTGACAGTGTCAGCCATAGGAAACCAATGGCTCCTACAGAGAAATGGCAGGTGCACCTAGTAATTACCTTTAATTCTGCAGGACCTTCTGAACTGTGTGCTCCAATGAGTACCGAAAGGAAGATCCACCTCATCACTGTAACACGCTCACTTGTGCAGCAATAAAACAATCTGTCCTATATAATTCTTCCCAAATATCATGTATCCATCAGCTTACTTCTCAAGTAAAACAAATGCCAGCAACATACTGGTGATACAAAGCCCGCATCCACCAGCATCAAAGTAGCTCAGTTGCAGAGATCAGCTGAGCAATGAAGAACAGATGGCTGCATTTGAACCCAATGACTGGTAGGAGAGGAATAGATGTTCTTTTGGTTCACACCAAAAAAAGCTTCACAATTAGTCAATTCGGAGTGTAGTTGTCACACCTAGCTTCGACATACCTACTGTCATGCCTTTTTAAGCGGAGAACTAGATAATCCCCTGAGGTTTCTTCTGATTTATGTTATCCTATGATCCTGTGATTCTAAAACTAAACTCCTCTATGCAGATTACCTCTATACTACTGAATCAAGTTCAAAGATTTATTTTTTTAAAGCTTTTATTTTAAAAGGCTGTACTCCTTAAAGAATTACAAGGGGCACTCAAGTTTTCCATGCATTAAGCATCTTGTTTACCAAACACTATTAGAAATACATATAGTTAGGAAGGATGAAAGTTGGGAAGAAACGCTATACGAGAAGGTAAACTAAAGAAGGTATGAAACATTATGGGACCATGTAAATGGAGATACAGAAAGAGGAAAGAAAACATGAAAAAGTAACAGGGAATTATTACTGATAAAAACAGAACATAAGCTTGGAAGAAAACTAGTAGTGCATAAAAATACAAAATATTGCATAAAGACTTCATTCATCATTAATGCTGTAAGAAAAACATACTGATGTCTCTCTGTACATTGTTGGGGTCATTCATAAAATATTCTGTCTTCTCCTGCTATCAAGATTGCTTCCTAAGTACAAAAACTATTTTGTGTTCTGTTTACCTATCTTCGACTTATTCATACGTGTATAGTGATAACATACATTAGAATACATGCATCATAGCCTGCATTTAAAATGAAAAATACAACTAATAAGAGGATGCTTATGGTGATCACCTACCTGAGGACGTATAACTTTCACTATATTTTTGAGTGCAGTGTCTGGTGATGGAGGAGAGCAGTCAGGTGTTGGGCCTGTAGAGCTGTTTCTATGGTTACCAGATCCCGGTGCGGTAATTGCTACCTGAGGTGCATTATCTGTGAATAAAAATAGCGTTTATGTGAACTTACAAATACTTCATACATTTTAAAATAAAAAATTATTTTGAAAACAGAAAGCTACTCAGAACGCTATTTCAACTTACAAAACCTATTATAATTCAAATGTATTTGGTAAGGAATATATTGCATACCTACACTTATTTTGTCAGCTCAAACATTCATTCTGTGTTAAGGCAGGATACAGCACTCTCTTAATACCTAAATAAAACGAGGCACAAACCAAACACAAATCTTTTACTTTTGTTACCCTGAATTACTGATTGCGAATCCAAGTACTATCACTATAAGAGGGGCGACTTGAAAGGGAGCTTTATAAGGTAACTCATATTTCATCCTGGAAAATCCTAACACATACAACCCTGTTCAAGAAGTTATATAAACCCATACTTGACGTAGAGCATGCTAATAGCTGCCAGTGACAACTTCCCTGGACACGGTGAGCAACTGATCAACAAGGATTAATTACACAAAAATATACCCAGCTTCACAGATGAAATTTGCATCCTCCATAGAGCTCTGCACTGCAATAGCTACCTTTCTAGCAGCATCCCAGCTAGATAACCTACGGCTGGCTTAAAAACGTCTACATACCTGCAGGTACATAGGAAACTGCTGTTCGGACATATTTGTGATGCTGTTACCATTTTATGGCACTGTGAAGGACCATTAAAGGGACTTAAAATATCATTCTTACCTTCTTTAAGTGTTCTTAATGCTGCTTGAACAATGTAAAGTTAGTGAAAATCAGGTCAGGGGATAGAGAGGACTATGAAATAAGGCATAGCTTCCCAGCTGTGATGGTAACCAAGCACCAGAATGATGTAGCAGGAGGCCAAAATCTCCACGTTACTTCATGCCTTTAGAACTGTATTTTTAAAGAAATACTTTAGTTCATATTCTGGGGGAAATGCCATTGCCTGTGCATAGTTATGATGGTCTTTAAGGTGTCTGTGAATTTACAGAGTACCTTTCTTTGTGGGTCACAAAGACATGTGCTCCATGTTCCTAAATGTGCTAATAACACCTGCAGCTCTGCATTAAGGCAGCCATTACATTCAAATCTCATGTCTCAACTGACAGCCTGCAGAGTTCACAGAAGAAAGCCTATTTATTTGTAATTGAGGTGGATCTCCAACATGTGCTTTCACTCTGTGGGCAAATCCACTCCAGAAAAAGCCAAACTCCAAATAAACAAAAGTAGCTCCAGTGCTGTAAGCTGGAGGATTTTTGCCTAACCAACTTCTGCAGGAGCACACATGAGCTCGTCCATCTGCACAAGTCACAAATGCCTCTGTGAAAGCAAGGACAGAAGCTTCTCCCTTCCAGTCCTACTGACCTGAAAGAATTCTTGGAAGTGTAACAGAGGTATCAAAGGGAAGGAAATACCCAGTTACATTAGCATAGCTAACATAGGATAAAGAGGAATAGTTGCAAGAATGTAAACTTTATGGCCTTTCCAATTTAGAGATACTTTCATAGCATAGATGATTCTAAGAAATACTCCTGCAGAAACACTACATATCTGGATGAGGCCTGAAAGTTTCTAGTCAAATACAGACTGACAAACTGTTCTTCTAAAGCAAATACCAAGCTGGAATGTTTCAGCAATACTGTTACGCTTAATGAACGTGTGAACAAATGTTCAGGTGGCAGCTTGGCAGACATCCTGTAGATAACCTCAGATGTTACCTGATGTCTGACAAAGTGAACCCTCCTTGTCACAGAAACAGACAATTCCAACTTTTTTGAAAAGTATGTCATCAAAACTGCTGGTCCTTTAGGTATGCAGTCTGTACACATAGAAGGGCTCTTCCTGAATCATTGCATCACAAGTGTGTGCAGAAATCTTGGATCTGAATTAATTTAATTCAGAAAGTAATACATATGTGTAATATGATCAATCAAACAAATTTTTACACAGCCTTAGAAAGGAATTTAAAGTGAATCTTCATAATAACATCCCTGACACGGAACAACTTGGATGGCATTCCGGAAAGCCTTGTATCTCTCTTATGCTTTCCAGTCTGACCTGGTATCTAACTGTAAAACTGTTCACATGCAGCATGTGAAGGAGCATCCTGTGATTTGATAGCCTAGCTCATCGAAGGAGGGACAGGGATTTGACCAGACACCCCACCAAGGCCTTGCCATACTCTTTGGAAATCTCATAGTGAGGATGAAGGCTAAATATGAGTGTTAGGAGCATCTTAACTGAGCTTAAAGTCTCATCCTCTTTTGCTCCAGAATATGAAATATCGTCTTCTTTCACTCTATGGACAGACTCATCAATAGATAATTATCAGTGAACCTCCTTGACTGAGGAAACAGAGACTTGCTTTGATAGAGCCCTGCACTGTGTTTGTGGAAATACCAGACAAGGGACTATACTACTGCTGAGACACGCGGCAATACAGGCACCATCTACAAAGCTAAGAAATAACTTCTGGAGTGAGAAATGTTCCACACGAGCCTAGCTAAGTGTACTCAGTGCCCTTATTTACTTACTGGTGTGAGAGACGAACAGAACGACTGACTGACAAAAAGATAAAACTATAAAGAACATCCCCCCCCCCAAGCAGCAGCTAAACCTATGAAGAACACAACCCCCCGGTACTTCAGCCGTCCCCGTATTTCTGTCGCTGCGGAGCCTGTGCGGCCGTGCTTCAGCACAGCCGCCCTTCAGCTGTTCAGCACATGAAAGCCTTGCAAGTGAAATCAGGGAGTCTTGCAGATGCAGGAGTATCTCAAAGATGCAGCACTCAGAGGACAGATGGTGACAAATACGGGTTGGTGCTGATGGTGACAAATAGAGTTTTCTGCCCACCGTTGCATTCTGTTTGAAGGGGCTTGTCGATATTCACCTCGGCTTAGTTTACCCACACTTTAAATATGCAGAAGAAGACGGTAACAGAGTGGTCAAGTTATACAAGCAAGATTTTGGTCTTTCCACAGGAAAGACTTCTTGTCAACCCTGTTCAATGACAGGTCCCTGAAGACTAGGTTTTGCCCTACAGTCCCACCTGAGAAGCATCGAACTGACTTGGAGTGATGTTCTTGGAATGAAATTTTATTGGAAGATATTCCTGAGGGGAGGCAGGGCTGGCGTATGCTCCACTAGATAGGGCTGAGAAGAACTCCTCCAGCTACAATGTGTGCATACAACTATAAGCAATTCAGGAACATACATAATATGCAGCAATCTCAAAAAGGAGCAGTTGCAGTCTTTCCTTCCAAGCAAAATAAAGTGGTAATACAAAAAAGGATCATGCTTTTCAAATCTAAAAATAAAGCTTTGCAATAAAAAAAATCCAAATATTTTTCTTTGAAATAAACATCCCAGAAAAAATCCAGCTGCTCAGTATTTCATGCCTTCACTCCTTTCTCAAGGGAATAAAGTGTCTGACATGTAATGGTTTCTTGTAAACAATTTCTTTATTGTGGACAGCTGTTTATTTTCACAGTAGGATCTTCCCATTAGGCAACCAATAATGATTTACTACCTGGGTCTGCTCCATCAGAGAGAGAATATCGCCATCAAATTAGTTCCTGCAACCAATTTGGGTGACTTCTCTGTTTATGTATACGGTACTCATAGTTTCATTAAGAATAGATTTGAATATATTTTCTTTTGTAATTAAATGATACAGTAATTGTGTTTTCATTTCCTTTTCTCTTTCTCTGGTAACAAAACTAAAGCAAACATATTTTTTTTTCCCCTTTAGGTCACCGACATAGTAATATTGTAAGTTTCAGTGGAACATTTCATGGCAAAAAGAACTTGGAAACTTGAGAACCTACCAAATTTACCTAGGAAAGATTAGGTCTCATGCTGAGTTTCTGATTGGTGCTATAGATGGGGCCAACAGGGAAGTATTTATGGCCGTCATTCTCTTCTAGTTCCTGGCTCAAGTTGCAATAAGCTGAGACGTTTCTGTAGAAGTCAGATAACACCAGGCTCCAGGGATCATCTGGCAGCTAAAAATTACTGAACTGCAGCATGCTCTAACAATATTCCTTCCTGCCTCCAACTTGCATGAGAAACTGTCACAAGGATTACATAATTGGAGCTTATTCTGATTTTTAAAAATGGTTACTGAGGACTTTCCATCCTCCATTTCCTTTGTTTCAGGGCAAAGGAAATAGAATAGAATAGGATAAAGAAAATATACTATGTTTTCTATGTCCAGAATAGCCAAATTAGTTTTTTAAAAGGTTAGATAAACTCAGGTTTTGGATTAACTAGACTCATCTAGTGTGGACTATAAAAATAGCTATGCTGATTTACATCCTGGCAAATCTTATTAATTTGCTTTGTTAGTTGATTGATTGGCTCAGCATACAAGGTTTTAAAGGACAGAAAGTGTTACAATGCCATCACGATCACATTTACCACTAACCTTCTCATGGACATATGAAAAAAGATGGTGATTATTAAATTTCTTGCAGGATTAGACAGGTTTCCACATCTTAATCTTAATTTCCAAATCGTAATGCCTCTTAAAAATCTATTTCCTACTTCTCCCAATTTTTGAAATATTTACAGTAGAAGCAGACTCAGTATTTACAGCAGTGGCCACACTAGTGCTTCATACAACTTCTCTGTGCATATTAGTCTTCTTATGGATCAAAAGATTGTAATTACAAATGATGACATCATTGCTTGGAAGTTGAAGGTCAGGTTGTTCCTACCACCATTTGAAAAATTTTTACTATCAAACCACACTAGCATTATTTAAATTAGAGCTACACCCTTTGATTGTAGGCAGGTGGCTTGATTTCAGTTACACTAAAACCATTTATAATATATAACATTATTGCAAAAAAGAGAGATGCTTTTTGCACATAGTGTTCATTTTTATCTATTACCCAGTTCAATATTATTGAAGCCTAATTAGTATAAGTATAGTTATCTTGTTCATAAAAATGTTTAACTATGAAAGTACACTAACCTGTCTCACACAAAAAATATTATATAAGAATTAACATCAAAACCAATCCTTTCACAGGAAGAAAAGTTGGGTCTACAATTACCGACACTATAGTACTCAGTGATTCGTGTGCAATACAGTCTTTCAGTACAAAAAGGATTTCTGAAGAAAATGAAAATGACATTATGTAATGTGTTATATATGTCTATCTAATAAGACTGATTTTTAGAACCAAATTTAGGGCCTGAAGTTAAACTTCTGTATTCATATGCTAGTAACTAAATTGCTATCCAAAGAAATGGCATTAATTTGTTCTCAGTCTTGAGCAATTTCAGGAACTCATCTTCAGACTTGCAAGGTGGGATTTCTCTAAATACTGCTACATTTCAGCGAGCATGCTAAAATCCTCTATAACTCAATGAAAAACTATTAAAACAGTATTAATTACAATTTAGAATATAGTCTATATTTAGCTATATTATCCTGAAGAAGTATTAGGTCAGAGGAATAAGCCCTAAGCTTAATTGATTATACCAAGATATGCATTAGCTTTAAACAACGTCTAGACAGGTAGCTCAGACACTTCTGTTGTAGACAAATAGGACAAGATTCAACTGCCAAAGCCTTGTTAACTAACGCCATCTCAGTGGCCCAAGGAAATTCAGGGCATCTGCAAGAGGCTTGCAGGAACTATGGAATTTCATTGCCCTTCTAAAGCATCAGCTTGGAGCACGCAAAAGCATTTCAGATGTCAATAGACAGCTATGTATGGGCAACTGAATCAAGGCCTAAAATCTTGAGGGCTGAATTCCAACTCACAGTCTTAGAAACTGTAACCATTGTTTCCAAAAGATCTTTGTAAAAATGATACTTCATTTATTTCTACCCTCATAGTAAAAAGTTATAGTAACTTTTTTCTGAAGTGTACAGGATAACAGGAGGTCAACCAACGAGGGGAGTGCAAGGAACTCCTATTCATGGATATGGTGACTGCTTTACACTTTTAAGGATCACTCAGATTTGAGTCTGGAGAGTGCAAAATGAAAGTGAATGTTGTCATCTTTTAGTATATTATAAGAGCAAACTATAGTGTTCTTTTACTGCTATCTTCTACTGAGATGTCAGACAAAAACATAAAAATGTTAACTGTTTAACTGAAACTATAAAAAATCACGTACTGGGAACTTTGACTTTTACTGTGCTGTGTGACAGCAGGAGTCAGTTAGTGGATGATTGTCCCCCTTTATATGGCACACTGCATAGAGAAAAATGCCCTTATGGGTAGTAACAGACCATGTCACCACAGTTCAACAAGTGTTTCATCAAAATTTTCATCCCGCTATCCATGTACTGTGAGGACAAACTGCTCACTGGAACTTTTCTAATAGGTATTTTTTCTCATAACGTACTCAGAGAAAAGGCACTATATGTATATAATGTCACAACATTAACTGTTGGGCAGATACCAAGTATACGAAGCAGAACACTTCCTACCACATCTCAGCAAGCAAAATATCAGAAGCCAAAAGTCAGCCCGTATTCCAGAAATATAGTTATAATTAGATTTGACCTCAGAAATAAATCTGCACAATGGAACACACAATTAATCTGTAGTTTTCCACTTTCATTACAGAAACATGCTAGCATCCCTTTCAAAATCTAGTTATGCCTGTATTAGCTACTACATCAGTTATTTCTACAATTTAGTGTAATGACAGCGGATGAGCAGATCAAAGCAGTTGATCCTCGTGACACTCCATTTAGAATATATGTGGGTTTGAATTTTTAGCACTACATAGCATCTTATTTATTCTACCAGACACTCCCACCATACATGTACCTCACAGCTTCCAGAAGGACCCTATACTTTGGGTGCCCACCTAAAATGGAGCGTCAGATCAAAACGGAATCTGGTTTATGTGCTCCAGAACCAGCTTGTGACTGAAGCAATGAATAGTAACTGGGAACAATGATTTATTTCAAATTCACATCCAGTGCTCTGAACCAAAATACAAATGTATACCCAGCCTATTTTATTTCCACATTCCAATTATTTGTGGAGTCACTTAAATACTATATGCTCAGATTTACAATTTGCTATAAGAACAGAAGAAACATGTATTTAACTTCAGAGGCATGGACCAGTAATAATCTAAAACTGGATTATATGCTACACATCTAATGGTGTGTATAAATACATTTACTAAATTCTAAAAACTCTGAAAATATAAAACCAGACATGAACAAAATACTTCAAGCACAAAGCCTAATCATTATGACCTAGTAGAGCTTTATACTATAACCTCAGGACCTGGATAGATTTGTACACTGCAACTCCAGAAGAAAGAAAAAGAAGGGTGGAAAATGAATGTGCACATGTATACATATGCATAAATATATATAGATACACCTGCATACCCATATAGACAACAACTTCAAAGGCACCCTATTACTAGTAAATAACTTGCTTTTATTCCTCACGCTCTGCTCAGCGTGGAAGATTTCATGCAATGTTTCAAACTACTTGACGGTAGGCCAAAACCCTGCATCTTTTTTGGACACCCCAGCATCAGGATAACGCCAAAATGCGAATAAAGCTCCAGATGGCTTGGTGTTGTCTGGGATCAAAATGCTTTTTAGTGTGGTATCAAGACAGACCTAAGTTTGATCAGTTATAGCAGACTCAATTTGCTAGACTATTAGAAAACTACTACAGAAACACTTATCCACTTATCCAGTCTGGCAATTTCAATGGTTTTGGATCTGTCTTTAGAAAAAAAAATATTGGAGTGCCTTCACCTGTACTTGTTATATGTCCTCTTAACATCAAATGTGTTATATGGGGGCACAAAACTCTGGAAAGAACATGGCAATGCTAATCATCTGTCTCGGACAGAAATCAATCATAACCACAATAGAAATCTTGGAAGAGTACAAAAGGAGATCATATGGAAATAGTACTATTTCTGGAGGATCAGTCACCAGTGTCTGAATTTACATACATGTCCTCACAGAGCTCACAGCCACCAGAAGAGCTAGTTTCATTGACTGGCTAAGAAAGGAATGTGTTAATTAATGTAGACCCCATCATTGATGGTACCATAAGATGCTCTTCAATAATGGGCGAATGATTATCTAGTCCTTTAAAAAGCTTCATAACTGGAATGAAAGAAGACTTGCTGCTTATAACCACACTGGAGTGATAGATAAACCAGTATTTTCTGATTCGGGGGTGTCCTGGTTTTGGGGATAATCAAAGATATGGAAGTTTTATCAGGGATATGCTGATATCCTCCTGCTGAGGAGAAGACCAAGAAACTTGCCCAGATTTTGGCTCAGGAAATATTGCCTACCACTCCTGAGCGTTATCTAAAAGTGAGAGAGAGACCCAGACCCACATGAAGAATCACCTGAATCCTATTCCTTATAATAAAGAGAATTTGGGCACAGTGATCTTCCTGAAGCTTACAGAGGGCTCATTAAAACACAATTAACCCTTTCTAAGGCAGAGCAAGGAGAATCGCCTCATTACACTAAAACATATCCATAGACAGATTTCAGTGCAAGTCTTAAAACAAAATATCCAAACATTTTGTATGGAGCCAGCACTACTTAAGCTCAGTTCATTCATTGTGGGTCAATCTAGGCTGCTGGATTCCACCAGCAGTAAATTTTCAAGCAGGAGCCCAAGTCAACAAGTAAGAAGAAACTAAGAAAAATCCAAAACTGAGCAGAGCAGCTCACAAAACAGTAGAAATTGCCCTGATTTGATACAGAGCTGCCCTGTATAAGATTTCGTGGGTAGCATGCGTGATAAAAATGTGATGTCTCCTGTACGTGGTGGACCCATTGCAAAGATTCGCAGCAATTGCATACAGTAAATTAAGCCAGGCTGCAGTTCATACAGAAATCCAGAAAAAAATTAGAAAATCTCCTATTTTATCAGGCAGGTAACAAAAATGTTCATGTTTTATAGTAGCCCCAATTGAGGGACTAAGCAATTTTCCATAGTATAGGATTCAGCTTTAAAATTGTTTGAACTTGACTAAATCCCCAAAGCAAATCTTCTCCCCTACGTGACTATTCAACATGGCATAAATCTAGGAACTACAGATAAGGACAATCATGTATTTCAGGATTTCAAGGAATGAACATTACAAGAGACATTTCAAAAGAGCAGATGGAATACTGAATAACAGAATCAGTAGGTAGCTACACTGGATGCATCGAGAGAACGGTTGGACTAAACTGTTTGAATTTGCTCTTTTGAATATGTTTTGTTTCCCACACACTTGAAACCTGAATAACCATTGTTCCGAGTAGGATTGTAAATATATATCTGCAACTGTCTTGTTGAAAGCACTTGAAGCTATAACTGGCCCGGTCTTGGATGTGGCAGCTATTTCAGGATTGTGTTTGGAATTAATTACCAGTGAAGTGCATTCCAGTGGCAGCAGGGGGTCTGCTTCGTTGTTTCTGCATCATCCAGGAGAGTTGGGTATGACTATTAGCAACTTTTTATTTCCTCTAATCACCCACCTGCACAAATAGACTTTGGAACTGCTTCAAGCTTGCATAACCCTTGTAATATCAGGCAACTGTCTGGAAAAACATCTCTCATTAAGTACTAATGAGAGATGATGGGTGATTTCCACCATTTCCTGAGTAACCTTTTGAGACTGCCTCTGCAAGCTGTTGATGTCTAACTGAGCATTCAAAAACAATGCTACATGTTGCCACATACTTATTTTTTTGTGAAATGGGGTTTTTTGTTGGCTTTTCCATGTTTAAAAGGTTTGTAGTGAAATGACTGCACTTGCCTATGACAGATATTTCATAGATTTTGACATTTGCTTTGTCTCAGCACGTAGTCATGTTTCTGGAAGTTCAATGAAAAGCATAAGGTGTAGTTACAGGTGCCAAAATATTTTTGTTTATTTCAGTCATTCACTAAAATCTGGAATGCCTAGTAGTCTTGTAAAAAACAAACATCCTCCGAAAAAGAATGATACACATTGGGGATGTCTGTGCTTACTTTTAAATTTAACTCATCAGTTAGAGGCCACTGAACGCTATCACATGCACGTCTTGGTATTTCACAAGGCTTCTCCTATAATCCAATGAGAATAACCAAACTGTGCTGTGCCAGGAAAGTATACTTCTTTTGCAAATACAATAGATGATTTGTGAATTAGGCTACATTTTCAAATTATCTCAGAATGTAAACTGCAAAAGGTGATGACAGTAAGTGCTCTCAAATCATTTAAATAATACTGATGGGAGCCATATACCCCAGGGATCAGACCCAGTTAATAAAATAATTTAAGCAGTCTTGAAGATAAACTTTCCAATACGCATCTATCTTTAGTTGCAATGAAATGCAATTTATGAACAAAGCTATATTTTCATGACCTTCAGTTCTTCTGAAGTATCAATTAGTTAATAAAGCTCTTTATCAGAACACTGAAGTCAAAAAGCTAATCAAAGTATCTTAAAGCCAGAGACCTAGAAATGATGTTTTAAGATGTTTCAATATCCAGTTATTCTTATTTAAAGTATCTAAATTTTTGAGCAACTTCAGAGAGCTCAGCTCTCACTCTGAAAATTTACATTTTTGTTTTTAATATATATATTTATATGGAAAAAAGTATTTTGTTCCAAACCTGAAATGTAAGTTGTGTCCCGTGTAACAGTACACTCATTAAGCACAAAGAATTTGTCCAACAGATAATGTGCACTACTAATACACAGTTAAAATTCAGGGAAACTTAAAAGTCTTTGCTGTTCACTTTGAAAGCAATATGGAAACATCTGCACCAGCGTGGACCAGCTACCCAGTCCAATATGTTGCCCTGACAATGTCCAACGATTTGAGAAAGATAAAGAAAATACTGTGGATAATTTTGAAATAACCCAATCCAGTTTCCAACCATTAACAGCTAATTTGTGGCATGACAGTACTAGAGTTTTTAGTAACTAATAAAATTGAAACACTTGATTTTTTTTTATCTCCCAATTATCTTTTTTATAATTAACATGCCAAAACAATTTTGCCATATATTACTTTTATGTATTTTTATTTACACTTAGCATTTTCTTCTGAAAAATACTCAGATTTTACCCTTTTTTACTAATATACTTGCATTAACTTATTTTCTACTTGCTGCTATTTAGATGAAATTATAGGTTACAACAGTATTATATTTTTACACATTATTAAGCTTACCTTCTCACTGACAAAGCAGGATTTACATAACTTCTGCTCTGAGTGTTTAGAATCTTCTATACATTTCAGCATATTTAATTTAGTTACTGTCACATTGTGCAGTTTGTCTCAGTAGTTTTCTCTTCTTTTTTTTGGTTGTAGGTTCTCCAAGATCCACAAGCTAGCTTTGCAGATTTCTTAAAATTCTTCCTATTAAGTATTCCCACTAATGCAACCTACTACATTTCTTACAGAGACCACAGATATGGAGATTGGATAGACCCCTGGAATTTTTGAGCAGCTAACTATATAAAGGAACAATAAAGATAGCACAAAACATTACATATATTGAAGAGACATGCTATTCGTATTTGCTGTTGATAGCAAATGAATAAATCACAATTTCTAGACCATGCAGCCTTGGCGCGTTTGTTTGACATAGAGCCAAATGAGGATATTCAGACAAGAAAGAATATTCCAACGCAGTGGGGCAGAAATGAAGTAGCTGATCCCATCCAACCACTAATACCAAGAGAGGGATCATAATTAAGTATGTGCTTTTTTTTGCCAAGTTTTATGGAGAAATATATGGCTAAAAACTATTCAACAGTCCTTAACTTTAAGTCTTAAACTACAACAAAGAATTACTATTAAATTACACTGGAATACAGGTAAGTATTTAGCCAAAACAAAAGGGAGGATTCACAGAATTCTTGTCACTCTTACTGCCAGAGCTCGTAACCACTAACAACTTCCTATTGCAAATGACATTATTCTGTTAGAATATGAGTTACAAATTCATTCCACGTTGCATTTATCAGGCTGATATCTAGCAGTTGGACAAGCAATTTATAAAATGTGTTGCTTTTTGTTTGCAATGGCTTCACAAGGCATTTAATACTTTTGTTAAATTTATCAATGGCAAGTCCTTGTTGAAGTTATTACAGGTTGGATGAGAAAAACTCTGAAATACACTTATATAATTGATCAGAAAAAAAGTATTTTTTGCAAATTTTACTTACACAATATTCATAGAAAGTTTTGATATTTTTTCATCATAATGTAAGACAGAAATAGATGTCAAAATAATGGAAACGCTCTCGGAGAAAAATTTAGTTTCAATCCCAACACTACTGGTAAGAAACTGGTTTTAATTGTGCTATATTATTTAAGTATCTTCCAGCAGGGCGGGAATGTTATCTGAAAGAAAAAGGACATGGAGTGAACAGCTGGAGCTAGACTGGAAAGAATATTTTTACTAACAGCTGTTTTTAATATCCTCATCCAGAACTGATACTACCACAGACAATGATATATTGTATTATAGAAAGAATAATACACCCTGCTCTGGAGAAAAAATATGAAATGGTCCTTCTGAAGACTTTTCCTGCTTTCTGAAAGCAATAAAGCAACTGAGTTTGAAAATACTCTTTCATATGGGTTCTTCCAAATCTGCAGCATTTGAAGGCACATCAGAAAAAAAGGAAAAGACTAGTTTGATATCCTACTTTGCAGAAGAAGATTATTCTATCATTAGCTGCTAGTAAAGGTACGTTGCATCTATACATTTGTGGATTGGCAATATAAACCTATTCCCACCTTATTTTGATAATACAGCAAAATCCTACATCTCTTCTACACTTCAAATTTCCTTTTGACGTGGCACAAAGATGAAAATGATATAAAAAGAACAAAGATGAAATCTCTGTGAAGTAATAGAAGGAAACTTTTTGGCAGGAAGCTACATACTGCCATCAGGACTAAGCAGATGCAGAAAGGGAGACAGAAGCAGAGAAAATGGAAGTACACGAGTGTTTTTTATTTAACTTAAAATAGAACAGGAGGAATATTTTTTCTTTTACAGAATGCAACACTGATTACCTTCACTAGCAATCAATGTTCTTCTACTTTTTAGTCATCTCTGACACTGAACAAAACAAATAAATCTGTTCATTATGTACAAAAATGGTTTATTCTAGTAATTGCTTAATATTTTCACAAATATTTTGATTTTAACAAAATTTAGCAAGCTCTGCCAAGATTTCTGCCTTCCAAATTTAGTAAAGTTAGTAGAAAAGTTTATTTAAAAACCTCACAAAACATATCATATTCTCATGAAAAAGTGAGCTCCCGGTAGAACACAATTAAAGGTGCTGAAATATTAAATACAATAACTTAAACTTTTCACAAAATTACAACACAAGTTGTTTCTTACTGGAGAAGTAAAGACAGTAGAAATGACTTTTTTATCCTAAAAGAGAGTATTTCAGATATGATTCAGGTCAGTGCTGAAATAAAATTATTAGCTTGCATATTCATTTGATTGTATGATATAAGCTAAAATCATAGGCCAATTTTGATGCAGTCAGTCACAAAAAAAAAAAATTCTCCCAAAGACTGTCAGCCAGAAGGACCAGCAAAACTTTTTCAGTTTGTTTGGTGGTGACTAGAGGGGGGAGTTATTCCTACGCTAAGACTACTAGGACTGTAAAAAAGAGAGCAAGGTTACTAATTGCGTTCGTAACAAAGCCAGTGACTCTTCACTACAAGGTTTGGAAGAGCAAAGTAGCCGCGTGGCAGCGGATGACCCCTACAGAGAAGGAGTGACATGAAGCAGGCAGAGCCGTGATCCAGAGACCTCAGTATGTGTCCATTAGCAGAACCACCAAACTGACGCGTGAATGCAGCGTATAGCTGGTCGTGAAACTTTGGACAAATTTTTTTCTTCACCATATAAAAACTGATTAATCCAAACTGATTTTCTTAGGGAAATGTATCATTTTCAGGATATTTTCATCAGAAATCATTCTCAGAGCAGGATGGAAGTCCTGGTGTGCATTTACAAGAAACACTAACTGGAAAAAAAAAGACAAAGACTGCGGGGCAGGTATCCTACCAAGCTGATCTTTTGATCATTCAGTTCGTGGGTCTGGCCAGAGCTCAGCCCTATTCTGACAGAGCAGGGCAGGGGCTGAGTTCGTATTTCTTGGTCTGACATGGAGCTGGGATGGAGACTGGATATGAAACATGTGCCCAGCACTGAATAGAATTCTCATGTCCTGCGATACAGATATAGTCACTCATATTATAGCCTGGTACTTAGGGTTCTCAGCTTGATCCCCCACATCCCAGGTAAGTGCCCTGATATGGGACATAGAAATAGAAGAGATTGCTCAAGTCATCAAATCCAATACATAAATCAAAGGCAATCGCATAATAATAACTCTGCTACAAGGCACCTGTAGACTACACACCTGTTCACCATCTACAGCAAGTCACAAAACACTCCCTAATAAACTGTATTAAACTTGCAACCTTTAATACAAAATATCAAAAAGCCTGGAAAACTACACAAGAGGCAGGAGAGATCAGGAACACTGTTAACATCCTAACTTTCTACAACAGCTCAGAATGTTTAGATGATCCTAAGATATGTGTATTGCAGTGTCTAATGATTAATCATTCAGAGTTGAGCAGCTTTATCACCTGAAATTGAGACACCAATCAGGGGAGAAATTAATCTTCCACAAAAGACAGTTCTTTGTGTGATTCAAGACATATGTATATTGCATTTCCAGTGTTTCTGAAAACCAGTTTAGCTTTCTTTATAGTACTTGAACTTTATTGCATTATAGACATCAGTCAAGGGAAACACTAACTCTTCAGCAATGGATCTCTCAAATTTTAGGACTCAGTTTCATCTGAATACAAAATAGGACAATATGCAAAGTCTTGAGTATTACAGAATAAAAAGTATGAAGTCAAGGCAACTGGTTCCTTCCAACTTCTAATATGGAGTAAGATTCAACCTGAAAAGCTTTGGAGAAAATTCACAGGTGCACCAGGAGGCATATAATATTAGCTAAATGCCTACTGAAGAGCTCCATGCAGTGCTATACCCATTACACAAGCTTATATTCCTCTAGAATATACCAGATGCATATCAAATGTAAACAAATTAATGGTAAGATGAAGTTTTACTGTTACTGGTAGTATCAGCAATTTGATGGGTTTTATAGCAATCTTACATCTCATATTTATTAAATTATTGCCACTTATAAAAGGTACTATCACTTACATCTGCTCAGTTATACAACAATCTCAGCAGCATGTTGAAGCATGGATTACTTACTGGAATGGAATATGTTGTATATGGTCTGTGTATATTTCACTCCTGACTCAAAAGTACTTGCAAAGGATGCTACAACTAATAGTCATTTAACAAAGAAAAACTCAAATCCTGCTAAAAAATATTTGCATATGAGCTTTAAAATGCAAAATACCTCAAAATAATTATGTTCCTTTGAATTATTGTCTTGATTTGAAAAAGGGGTTTTGTCTGACAGCATGCAGTCAAGTGTATAATGAGATCATTCTAGCTGGTAATCACACCGGGATGGATTAAACTGAGTGTTGGTCAGAATGTGTGCACTTTGATGAGCACTTATTTGCAAAAATTGCCCAAAACTCCCATGAAAGCTAATTTTTTTCAACTGTACTTTAATGAATAATAGTAAAAAGCAATGAAACATCAGAAAATGTTTAACATATGTCAAGCAGCAGCCTTTTCCTCTCACTCTGCAAAGAAAATGTAAGCTAGTCCTTTAGAAAGTGGAATTACTTTAACAACATAAACTTGTTCACCAGAACATGCTGGATGGGTGGAGACCTGCATGTATTTTGATAACGAACTGGTCATGTGGTATCAGTCATTCCCATGTGCTTTAGCTTCAGAAATGACAGAGTATTTTTAAGAATAACATTCCATTGTTAAGGATGTTACTAGGGATATTATCCAGAGGAGCATAAGATGGGGAGCAATTATCTTAATTATATACTAAAAACCTCTTAGAGGGATGATAAGGTTGTAAAGGAAACTACATTAGAGCTTCGATATGTAAGAATTGACGTGGCTCGTGCAACCTCAATTCAGCCTCCTGTGCATGTACGTTCTGAAGAAGTCTTTAATTATAATGCTGTTTCTCCGCAAGACCTCTGCTGCATCAAGGACATAAAGGAGTGGGGGAAATGGACAATGGAACAAACCAAGTTATGGCACATTACTCTAGAAATGTGACAGGAGAAGTAATATTATAAAATGAGAAATGTAAAATATTTTCTGTAAATAAACAGAAACGCATATGAAAATATGCTCGCATGAAAATATCCAAAGGGAATGTTAAATGAGAGTTACTAAAGCTAGAAATTTTTAATTGACAGATCTATCTAATTTGTATCCAAGAGTTTAAAAAGATCTGGCAAGAAGTTATCTCAACAAATGGTGCTGTTTCTTAATAGCGCTTAGAATATTGATAAGATTTGAGAAGACTAAAAGGAAGCTAATGGAGTAACTTTAGTAGTTATAGGCTTTCAGTCTGACATCAGGAATAATGAATAGCTGATATGGATCGCCATTAATAATAAATGAAAGGCGTATAAGTCATGCAAATCGGTATTGCCTCAGAAACTGGACCTTATTAGTTAACCTGGTTTTTTTAAATAAAATTATAAGTTTGTTTAATACAAGTAAATAGAGTTAATTTGACATTCACCTTTATAATACATTTGGGTTATTAAAATTTATTAAAATGGTCTATGTTTGCAACTGAGGTAATTTTAAAAAGTTAATAATAAATGGTTCCAGATGTATGTGCATGAGAAATATCCACTGTATATATCATTCACTTGCTCTTTCCAGGCTACCCAAATGAAGAAGAAAAAAAAAAAAGTAACAGTTTTATCCATATTTACCCTACAAATACCACTGAGGGTAGGAGGAGAGTCAAAAAGCCTGTATAAACCTCATTCCTCTTAATGCTCTTCATTGGGATTCTGAAAACTGCCAGTTAAATGGGCAAGAATCAGTCAAGAAAGTACGACACTAGAAACAGCGATCATAGAATGCTTCCACTGCCTGCTTCTCAGTTTGTGATACGGAAATTAGGTTTTTCCTTTGCTTTTGTCAAGAAGGGAAATTAAACAAAAAAAGCAGGACTTTTTTTTATTCCCAACACAGCAAAGAGTCAATTTTTAACATAGTGGTTTGCGGTTAGAGTCTGCCACTCAAGTGATGGCAAATCAGAGGATTTCCATTTTCTAGTTATTAATACTAGAATTTTATGACAACAGAAGTTTGTCCAAATACAAAATTGCTCTGTTTAAAATATAGAATAACTAAGGCAACAGCTGTGTTAGGGGAACCTATGGCTTTATCTCACACTGCTCAGGACTGCTTAGAGTGGAAGCAGACGGTGGATGAACTATTACTGAAATCTTTTATCATTCATCTTCTCTCATTTATTCATTTTTCTGTTAATACATTTATAATTTGAGTCACACACTAATGAAAATGGTGCTTATTTTTCACCACAGGAGTTAAATTTTGTTTTTCATCTTCCTTTGTAATTTCTATCAAGAAAGCTGATTCTCCCATCGCACAAAAAAATTGAAACGGTAAAGAGTGGATATGTTTTGTTCTTTAAACATTAGATAGGCAATACATGCACTGTTGGTATAACTCTACTGACAGCAGGCTACAGCCATACCAAGAAAGAATAAGGAACAGGACCTGTATACATACAGTGTATATGGATCACCTGGATCTGTTTAAGTGATATCAGAGACCGATCTTAGCGGAACTACCTAGGAATGAAACTTAGCCTGAAAATTCTTTCTATGGTGGTCTCACTGACCTCCTGAAACCTACCCAAAGATAATTAAAATGGGTCATAGCTTTCATATGCTGTCAGAACGTGATTTTAGGGAGGTAGCTAACTGGGCAGAAATTAGAGATGCACACCGCACTGACCCATCTACAGCCACTTCCAACTACAACAGCATTATAACACCTTAAGAGGTATCCTCTCCTGATTTTAGACAAAATCAGAAGAAAAGGGAAATATTCTCACAGACAGTACCTCATTTTTCATCTTATGCTACAAGACACACATTTTTCCTTATCTTATATCAATACTTAATTGAATAATTCCTAATTTTAATAAAGGACTTTCTTTTGGGAGAAGATATATACAGTGAAAATCTAACCCAGCTGAAATCAATGGCAAAACATGTTGTAACATCCCTGAGGTTAGGAATATATGCCAGCCTCTGAGATCACTCGAACACCTACTGGTCAAAATCGCGAGGTTAATAACACCTGTCAACAAAATAGTAATCAACACAGGACCAGAAACACAAATGAACAGTGGTCCTCTAAGTGCTACAGTACTAAAAAAGCTAATAAAAAGCATCCTAATTGTACTCCAAGAACTATGATAATGATATCAGAAATACAGAAAATGGGTATGAAAATGTCATTATGCTAAAACAGAACTCCCGAGCTGCCCATATTTTGGGGATTTGTACTTAAAGAAAATAAAAAGGACTATAAAATGCCAGAAAAGACTTAAAAATAGAAAATAAGTTATAAATTTATAATTTATATTATAGGAACAACTATAACAGCAAGCAGTCTCCAGGCGTAATTTTCAGAAATCTTTTCTTTTTACTTTTTTAAAGGGTGCTTAAAGCAAGTACTAGCTGTACTAAAGAAAAAAAAAACCAACAAAATGCATGATAGGAGAGCTATTGTATATTTTATTCTTCCATCAGCACTCCCTTAACCTTTATTAAAATGCCATGTGAAATTAAAAAATCTGAACTGCAAACATATGCTAGTGCATTAGACAAAATTGCTTCTGATAAGAAGTGTGCTCTCTGTCCCGTGGCAGTAGGAATGACAAATATGAAATGTGTCATCACTGAAACTCAGTCAGGAGAACGTTAGTTTGGTTTCTAATACACTATGTTCTGGCAAAGATTTGTATCTTGAAGCTCTGTGATCCTTATATCTTTATAAATTAACCTGTTAAAACAAGTAAATGGAGAAATTCTGTACCACAGCCAAATTCTCTCCACATGGCTCAAACACAGGTTAAAGGAAGACAAAGAAGAGCAGAGCAGAGAAAAAAGTATGTATAGGTCTTATAATTAAGGCGGGGCATTCTATTTCACGATGAATAAGTTATTGACTGAAAAACACAGCTGAAAACTGTTTGGGAATTTCCAATTTTCACTTTAAAGTAAATTTCACTAAAAAGCAGTTAAGCAGCAAAACCAAAAAAAATATTTTCAGCTGGACTAAATATAACATTTTAATTGAAAAAATATATCTGTTTTTCAGTTCAACTACTTCAGGTCTTCTTATAATCCTCATAACTTCGCTCTCCTCTTCTTACACAGAAAAAGAGAAGGATATTAGGGCACAGAATGTAGATGGTATCATCCAGATTTCTATAGAGGCCAGTACATCACATGGATGCATACGTACAGAACTAAGACAAAATAACTTGAACATACTGCGATACAGAGTACACACCTTTGGAAGACCTCTATGCAACGCTTTACCACCCTTTGGAGTCCTCGAGCCACCATGACAAGGCAGTAAATATAGACACGCATGAGGGCAATAAGAGATTTTCAGAATCATTCAGAGGCTGCCCAGAATTGCTTCTTGAAGAGTTACTGGAGAGCTCCGACTTAGCCAAAGACAGTACATTTAGGGTTCCTCAGTCTTGACTTCAGTTGGCCATGAATACACTGAGGTTGGAAATGAGAAGCTGCTTAATCATTAGCACAGAAATCAGTGGTTCTGAAACAGGTTTCTACTCAGAGTAACAGGCACAAAACCCCACCTATTTTTAAGATGTATCTTGAGAGGTTTATTAAAGGAACTACACAAAGGCTAGAACCTAGCTTTTCTCCGTTTAAGGGGAGTATCCTCATCACGTCAGGGCACCGTGAGATTCTTTTAATTGTTCTTCTCATGGCCTATGAATCTTTTTCTGTGCTAAAGGTAAAGGGGGATTAGACTGTAAAAAACACCCTGAGAACTGGGAAGCTTTACTTAATAATGGGAGCATTTCTCTAAGGCCAAAAATTACTTAGAAGAAAAACCACTTGCTGCCTAAGAAAGACTTCAGCTATTAGGTTGTTATGGAAACACAAGCCTCTTTTGTGAGTTACCTACTCCACTAAACTGATGCGTGGCTCCCAGTACGATCCACACCTATGCTTTGTGGTCCTTATTGACAAGCTGTGAGTGGCTCTTCACTTCTCACTCAACATACAGATGAATTATACTTTGGAGATGTTTTCTTCTTGAGTAATAGATGGAAGAAGAAGGGACATTGATTACCATTCACACATCAAGTCAGGCCCTGAGGCACTAATAAGCTTTGCTGGCCCTGACCAGCCTTCTGAGGTCCTCTATTCATGTCCCCCTTCCTGGAGACACCATTTTGGCTCAGCCTGGGGCATTTAGTTCCTGGCCAAGCTATGCCGAAGGACGGCCTGTCTTGTGCTTATGCCCGTGCCCTATGCATCCAGACCCCAACTGGTGGCCTGACTTCCCAGCTTGACCTTGGACCTGGTCTTGTCATCATGAACCCTCCTGGCGATCGCTGGACCTCATCCTGAGCTGTGCATTGACTTTCTAGCTTGACTTTAGATCTACCTCATCAGCACAAACTTGCTTGATGATCTGGGCTCTTGGCTGAACCTGGCCATGATCTCTAGGTCTGCCCTGCTCTTGGGTGGTGAGATAGGGCCCTGACTAGTGAGGCCCCTGCCCTGTCAGCCACAGTAGTCCCCTTCGCTCCTGCATCCCCGTCCCTAAGAGAGCAGCTGGCCCTTGCTGCTCCCTGACGCATCAGGCCTAAGACTTAGAACTTGGGAAATTCAGCACTCTTAGCAGGGAGGTAGTAACGATCTCGAATATGCACCACACCACCAAAAGCTTTCATGGACAATCAGTTGCTGCAGAAACGTTGGTGTCAAATCAGCCTAATTTCATAGACTCTAGCTATTTTCAGATGGTTCTAGACCAACTGTTATATATTGCAGTCACTCTGCTTGATAAGAGACTCCCTCCTTTATTATGTTCTTCTCTCTACACAGCCAAGATGATCCTTCTTGAACACTGGAAGTAGTTAATCCTGAGGAGTTAGACTGTGGGTCATGTGTTTAAGTGCACTATATCATCCTATCTCTGGTTTGAAAAGCGTGCTTAAACGAAATACAGCTCTACTAGCAGTCCTTCTGCTTGAAGCAATTTGGCGGAGTGGACTTTGGAAAGGTTAGTGCATGATCCTTCAGATCAATTATAGTTTTGAAATGATGAAGCATGGGTGTCTACAGCTACTCTTGAATTCTATTCATCCAGGCAATTTTGTATATCTCGCAGTGTGTATGGTTCCTTTCTGTGGCCACTTTGCACAGGTTTGCTTATAGCTAGGAAATAGCACAAAAGGGAAGGCATAAATTCATTAAACAAGAAAAGATGCACTTGCTATCTTAGTCTCAATCTGAAGAACTGAATGTCCAAATATTCAGGACAGGTGCTACAAGTATTTGTTACTGAAGTCAGTCAGAAACTGATGACCTGACAAATAGCACTTTATTTACCAAGCCAAGTATTTAATGATTTTGGGAACTATGTAGAAGTTTCATATTTTAATTTTGATAAAAATGTTAACACAGCTAAGCTATTTTTCAGTTCAGGTTTCTAAAGAATTGTCTCCTAGATATCTGTATGACACTGCTGACAGAGTGTTATACAGTAGACACAAGAATGAAAGCAGAGGTGAGCTGACACACTGGCTACAAATTTTCAGGTTCATTTTCACTGTTCTGACAGGAGAGGGATGCCAGGCTGAGAAAACAAAAATCCCCTAACATTGCAGTAGATAGGCCAGCTTGGGGACAGTTTGACATGTTGCAATAATTCAGTGACAAGCATTTTTTGTTAGTTTCCCTGCTGTGATTATGAGGCTATAGGAAAAAGGTATCATTAATTAGATTTATTATCTTGCATGGTCCTCCTTACAAGTTACTGGCATTTAAGTGCAAATTAAATAATTTTTCTAAATAAAAAAAACCATCATGACTGACAACAGCAAGATTTCTCCAAAGTACATTTAGCTGGGTAGATAACCAGAATAGCTGCTAAGATAGCTCTTTCTTTATGTTTCAACTCCTTGCCTTGTGTTTGCCTGCTACAGGCTAGTGGCAACACATCACATATCTGAGGACATTTTTATCCCCTTGACAGAACCCATTTCTTAGATGTACCCACGTAGAGTAACTGTACCAGAGCTAGCCATCTTTAAAATTGCCAACTTGGGAGTTGCTGTGTGGTGGCTGAGAGCTCAGCATAAGTGAAGCCCCTAAGTATTTACCTTATTTCTCAGTGGATTTTGCAGCCCACTCTGAGCTCTGCATTGCTATAGCTGAGCTGTTTCCAGAGTTGAAGATGGCTCACTAAGGTCTCCTCGACCTGCAGCCACAGTGAAGTAACATAACTGCAAAAAATAGCTCCTTGATCTAGAAATCCCTTATCCAAGGATGATTTTCATGCAGTTTAGGAACAGCAGTGTCTCTTCCTGTTATTGAGATTCTGTATTAAAACCTTTGTTAATCTGCATGGACAGATCAACTTTCCCAAAGGAGGATTTTTTTTTTTCCCCCACTAAGTTATTCATGACAAACAGAGTTTGAAAAGTCCTCTCTAATTCCTAATGACACTCAATGAGACCTAAAAATATTTTAAGTAGTACTGGTCATCATTCACTATTATTAAAAATTTAGCATGTAGACTGCCACCTGGTCTCACTCCTAGGGAGTTTCTGCAGTAGAAAATAGAGGGGCAGACTGAAAGAGATATGATCTCTCTATTGGCTATGGACACACAATTAAAAAAATGTATTTGTTAATATTTCTTCTGTCACGTAGCTCGGGTTTCATTCAATATTTCTGCTAAATAAAGTGTATGACATTATGAAGTATGGTACGAAATGGCCAAGCTACCAAGGATGCAAGTTAAGCCTGTAAGGGTCTTCAACATCACAGGCTCAAATGCAGTATGGTGCTGCACCTAAAGTTCTGTTACCAGTATTCTAGACACTAGAAAACTGATCAAAAACACACTGTCATGGTTTAACTGCTGCCAGCCACTAAGCACCATGCAGCCTCTCACTCAGTCCTCCTCCAGCCCACAGTGGGATGGGGAGGAGAATCGAAAACAAGTCAAACTCATGCGTTGACATAAGAACAGTTTGATAGCTGAAATAAAAAAATATTATTAATAATAATAATAGTAATGAAAAGGAAGATAATAAAAAGAGAGTGAAATATAACCCAAGAAAGACAAGTGATGCACAATGCAATAGCTCACCACTCGCTGACTGATGCCCAGTTAGTTCCCCAGCAGTGATCTGCCCCCCCCCCAGCCAGCTCTCCCCAGTTTATATACTGGGCATGATGTCCCATGGTATGGAATACCCCTTTGGCCAGTTTGGGTCAGCTGTCCTGGCTGTGTCCCCTCCCAACTCCTTGTGCCCCTCCAGCCTTCTCGCTGGCTGGGCATGAGAAGCTGAAAAACCCTTGACTTGGTCTAAACACTACTCAGCGACAACTGAAAACGTCAGTGTGTTGTTAACATTCTTCTCATACTGAACCCAAGACACAACACTATACCAGCTACTAGAAAGAAAATTAACTCTAACCCATCCAAAACCAGGGCACGCACTAGCTTCTTGAAGATACTTGACAATGCCTACTTTAGCATTAGAATTATCCAGTGCCTTGAGCTTTAGCCATTTATTAAAAGTTTACACCTTTTCCAAGATGATTTGTTGCTACAGTTCACAAAATTTAGTTATATCCTTAAGATCAAAAGGGCAATACTAATGCATGCCTTATGAACTAATAAAATTTTATGGTTATTTTTCAAGGTTAAATATATCATGTGATGTCTTTTTTTAATGGAAGGGCAGTCTGAAAATTAAAATGACTAGTAGAAGTGTCTCATTTAAGGAATGAGGACACTGTTCTGGAACAGCCCAACAGAAAGATTAGTAAGATTGATTCATAAATCAATTCATTTATGAAATTAATTTTATGAGATTGATTTATGACATTTTAAATCCAAATTTATATTTTACTTAGCAGAAAAATTTGTCTCAGTATTTCAGAATATTCCTATCAAGTCTTAACTGTTAGTTTAAAAGCAGAGATACTGAGACAGAGATGCTAACACACTCTGCCAACCTTGTCCTATCAATCTACTGCAGAAACAAAGAACAGATGAACTTGAACTCAGACACACATGCAGTCTTTTTTACTCTTAGATTAGTCCTAATTAGAGGCAATTATTTTAACTGACAGCATAAACCAATAATGTAACTGTTGTTCTTCCCATATAAACCTAATTTCTTGCAAACAACATAACACTCACATGACATAGGATTTCAGAAGTGGAAGTAACGAACTTTATGATTACTTTTATTTCCTTTCTGTTCAGTTTTTCTCCCTTATATCTAACAGTCCTTCACCATTTTGTGCATGGAGTTCTCATCCTCTGCTATTCCCTACCAGTTCATATTATTTTTAATTTCCTGAATCTTATTCTGGGAGAACTACAGAGCAGTCTGTTTTTTTCCCCAGTAGATCAGAGAATGGTGACTGACAAGGTGACTGTTCCCAACCTGTTAGGAGTTTACTGGCAGGGCAGATAATAGTTAGAACATGCAGCTCTACAGATTGAAAGGCCAGCCGGAATGACCTTTCCTCTCAATACAGGAAAGGGGAATTTTCAATCACTGTGTGCAGTCAGTCTCACTCCTACTGCCAAGAGGTAGTAATGCCCCAGACAGTGGGGAGAGCTGATCAGAGTGTCCTACCACCTAGGGAAAGGAGACTGACAGATGCAATTTTATGTTCAAAGTGCTGCCTCATGCTCTGAAATGATCTCTATACATGACATAGTACAGCAATTTGAAACAGTATTCCCAAAGTCAGCGTGTCTCGGTGATAGAAAAACAGGGAAATTCAGCAAAAACGGCATGCAAATTAGATATGTTTTAAATGAATGATCTCTGTAATCATACATAACTCATTCAAGCAATAAATCTGTATGAACTGAAGTGGCAGGCTGACATGCACATACAATTATGCATAGTGTTAAGTACCTTATAACTGTGAGCGACATGGTTCATTTCATTTGGGCCATTTGTAGTATAACAGCCAACATGATTACAGATATGGCTTACAAGCGAGGCCAGTTAGGTAACTACTACATTTATAGCTTAAAATAAAATCACATTTTGGAATCTGCTTATTTATAGAGCCAAACATTCTTCCCAATCAAATGCCGAGGAAAAGATCATAGTGGTATATGGAAAACTAAGACAGAAGGAATTATAGCACATTCGTGTTGTGAATTCATTGACCTTGTTATTATAAAGATGATGGGTGCCCTCATGAATGTCCTACAGCTTCCTTGGTTATTCTCTGGGCCTCTGATACGCACCATATTTAACCGTACACAAAGCATATTTCCAGATTAAGACCTAAAAATGTTCTTTTTAGGATCTGTTTTTCATACTGATCTTAATGGACTTACTATGCCTAAGAAAAATGCCTATGTTCAGTAGACAGCACACTTCCAAAGCCTGGTATTTTAATACTAATTACACTGGAAAGCTTTGTAGTTGAGCCCTATTGCTACGGAGGCAGATAATGAACTCCGTTGGCCAATTTATGGGGCAGGGGTATGGCAATCTTCCCAATGCAATAAGTATGTTTATGGTGATTAATCAAGTAGAAATCTGAAAAACAAGGATAATTTGGCATTTTCTTGCTTTACTGAATGACAACCCGTAATATTGTCCTGCACAGTCTGCTAATTTTTTAGATTATCAGAGCCAAAAAGCCATCAACAAAATAAACCTTCAGTTACACAAGTAGTCATGCTGATGTTCCAGTCAGATTCTGGTCCACTCTGTGCAACTATGCTATAAAGATGCTATCCTATTTTGTGCCACCTCTTAGATCACAGTTCATAATGCAGGTTCCCTCAAGTCTTCTTTAGCCCAAATTTTATGGAGAGGTGGGAATTATGATCCAATCCACCTCACCTTGCAGATTCCAAAGCTGTATCTGGATATCTGGCCCTTATATACTCTGCCTGATATAGCTCTGGCACTCTTCCAATACTAGTTCAGCTGTGAAATCAAGAAGGTGCTTCCCCTTACACAGACTAGATAGGTAACATGATGTTGGTCAACAATCATCCATCATTCTTGTATATTTCCCAAATCATGATTCATAATCAAGATAGCACAGGTCGAAAAGTCAATTGCCCACTTCAGATAGGTCTGTGCTGCTGAGAACTGTCATTTGTCAAAGCAGACTCTCAGTCCGATTACTTAATGTGAAATGATTATATTCTGAAGTTCCTGTACCAGGTGGTGACTAATGAAGAGTTCAAACAAGGGTAATGGAAGAGAGCATATAATTTTGGAGAACATAAACAGTCCTTACAGATAATATAATTCATCTGACTCAGCATAATTCTATTGTTTTTTAACTATCGTAACTCATTGCTGTTCAAATCTGTATAATACAAACAGCAGTCTGCCAAATAGTCATTTAATATTTCTATCAATTCTCATTCACTGTTTCATTTTCAAAACTGGAGCAGATCTTCCTTTATGTAACATGAAAATACAGAGTACTTTAAATTTTGAATTAGTTGTAAAATGTTGTTGCTAAGCATTTCATTAAAAAAACAGAAACAGGTTAGTAAATAGATTGCTGCAAAAGGCTGGGCTTAAAGAAATTGGATTTCTAATTTGGCTTTTTGCAATCTTATATTTATCTAGGAAGTTATTTAAGCCTCTGCTTTGTTTTCCCTTCTATAGCATCTTGCTGTTAATCTTTATTCTGATATTAAGCTCTTATAGGAGCTATAGAAGACTATAATTATGCTGTGATAATAAAGAGAGTAGCGTATTCTTAAAAATATAAACCTATACCTTCTACATATAATTCTATACCTTCTGTAACATTACACTTACACCAAAGACTATGTAAAGGATTATTTGGGGATTTACCTGGTCTTGAGGAAGGAACTCTTGCTATCTCTAGGGAGCAAGGTTTTTTGGTCACTGCTATGTCTATCGAATCACAAAGACTGCTGTCATTTTCTGAAGGAACTGCATCCAGAGGTACAGAGGGTATTGCTTCCAATGCATAACCTCTCTTCTTTGAATAAGATTCCTGAAATGCAAAAAATTTAAGTAGGTAAGAGAGATGTTTCTCAGATGACACAGGAAAAGATCCAGGTTCAATAACTCTGGCTAGCAGGGTTTAAAATTCAGCAAATTAAATACCACATTCTGCTGAAATCCAAACTGTAACAGACTGGAAGAATTACTTGCATGCTAGAAGAGAGCACTTGTTTCTTTAAAATTTTCTGCAATACAGTTCTTGTTTAGTTACAGATATGTCTTTATTCATCAAACTATGTATTTAGCAAAAGCTCCCACATAAATGGTCTTGCCACACCTGCTTTGCTAGATTCTAATTCAGGGGATGTCTCTTATTCAATTTTTTAATTATATTTCATGCAAGTGACAATTACATTAACCACTGCAATTACTTTCTCTCTGGGGATGGTTTTACAATATGTTTATATTATATAAGAAAGCTAAAGATAGGCCATCTACATTTTGGTGGCAGAATCCCAGGTTGAGAATGAAGATGAATTACTGCTCTATATTTGAGTGAACAGCAATAATGGCACAAGATCCTTTAACAGTGATACATATATATAGTGAATTCCCATCATTAGCAAATGTTGAGGGAGGGGAAAAAGGGAATTAGTCAGAAGTTTTGCTGGTACATTAAACTGTCCAATCAAGCAGACTGTCTCTGCTTTAGAACATGAATAAGATGATACTATACAGTTTCACCAGAGTTTCTAGATTTGTGATTTATGTTTTTTAATCCCAGCAGAAAGCAATTGCATGGGCAAAGACATATTTCCACATCTTTCTTACATTGGACATATGGAAAGTCAAGCACCACACAAATCAAATATGATGTAATAAAACGCAAAAGGCCAAAAAGCACCCTGACAGTTAGATATTATCATAGCACTACTCAGAAAATGATTGCAGAATGTGATGACTAGAACAGGGTGTGGAATAACAATTTCTTCAACAAGAACTCCTCATATTACCCAAGGTAAACTATGGCTGTAAATAACAGTCCCTTTTTTAGGTAAATGATTTAGACTGTTAGTGGATCGTTATACTACCGAACTTTTTGCAGTTTTTCCTGCTCATTGTTTTGTGACCTGACTTTTTATGAGTTCACAATCTGGTAATAACTCAAGGCCTCTCGAAGGATAGGCTTGAGATGGCAGCAACAGGAGCTCCACTTCAGAATTCTACTTGATAACTTCAGTAGAACCAAATTTTAAACCACCACTGAATAAAGAACTTGAAAATGAATACTAGAAACAGTTAACAGGGAAAAAAATATACAAAATAAACAGAATACTAACAAGAATTTGCAATAAAAAATGAGTATGTACTAGCAAACAATACAAGATTGGGAGCCAGTGTTCAAAAAACATGCCTAAAAGAGTAATGTGATTGTGTCTCTACCTCTTTTACCCTTTCCTGTCAGTCAGAGTATAAGCTCTCTGCATTAGCAATCTTACTGGTATGTAATAATAGTAACTAGTTTCAGCTAGCAGACTCCAAAGATGTAACAAGGAATTTGAAAAGTTTGTAAGTGGGCTTACTGCAGCTCCAAATACAACTTTTTAAACTTAAATGATCTCATTCCATAAATGAATTCAATAGAAAATTATTTCTGTAGCCCACATCCTCAAAAAAAAAAAAAAAGAAAGCATGGCTATTAGTAAGAGTACAACTGAAATCAAGAAGTTTACAAATACACAGTTTTATCACTAGAATAAATGTGCATGAGTTGAAACCTTAGGTTTAAATCAGAGAAGACTTTAAAAACCTTGTAGTTTATAAATAACAGCACTGTTAACTCTGTATTACATTCCTGCCTTTTTATCACAATAAATATAGAAAATATTTCTCCCTAGACTGCGCTGTGTAATGTGGAGGCATCAAAGCAGCTGAACTGCAACTGCAGAACAAGAGGAGGATTCCTTCCTACCTTGAAAAAAAGGAATTTCTACCTTGTCCATTAAGTCTGCTGTAAAAAGTCAGAGGTAAAAATTTATTTACCAAAACAATGACTAAAACAGCAGACTTCAGTTTAATCCTTGTAGATGCGATTTTCTATAAGAATAAGTCAGAATGCCAAACCCCTAGTAATAGTAAATCTGCCTAGAGAAGCCCATGAAGAAATACCACAGCCTTAAGATTGTCACCAAACACCAAAGTGAAACCCTGCTCAGCTCCTGAATTCAGCTACATTAAAAAAAAATAAAAATTGATATATGAAACATAAGAACACACATCAGATCCTACTTTATGTCTATGCCACCCAAAATTCTGTCTACAAAGGCAGCCAACAGTGCTGGCTTAGAGAACAGTGAAACCAGCACAAGACCAGGACAAGCACGTAGCAGGACTTCTCCTACAACCCTCTGAGGGTCCCACACTTCAGAATTAAAAGGTGCTGACTTTGTTTTGCATGTCCACCAATCAAACTTTCTAAAATTACCTTCTCAAGTTGCCTTTACAGCACATGTCACTTTACAGCTTGCATGCACCCCATTTGTATTTAGCTATCTCACCAAGCTTGAAATCCCCAATTCTTGTACTTCAGAAGGCAACGAATGGTTGTTCTTTACTTATCCTTTCCTTGTGATTTCACAGACCTCTGTCACACTTCCCTTGTCCTCTCCTTTAGGGAATGCGAAATTCTGATCTACTCACCCAGCTGTTTCAGGCTTTTGACCATCCCTGTCACCCCTCACCCTCTCAGTCCTCAGTGATGTGACAAGGATCAGATTTTCACATGGCATTCAAGGTGAGGGCTCACCAAGTATTCATACTGACATAGTGATCTTCCCTCCTTTGTACTCTACTCCTTTCCTAATTGCTCTTAACTTCCAATTTGATCTGCTAAATGTTATTCAACATTCTGTAATTAATATTGCAAGAATATAAATGTCAGAGAAGAATGAATAAAAATGATGGGGTTACTGAGAAAATGGTTGGAATGTAAATTACTGACAAGTAAATTCTTCCCAAATCTCTCCCTAATAAAGCAAATATGATAATAGTATGCCAAGCAGAACTTAAATAAGCTAGAGTCAAAAAAGAATTGCTAATACTTTAAAAAGTCTGGAATTCTATCAACTGATTAAGACGATAAGCCTCAATTAAAAACTGCACAGGTAGCAAAAAACCCCAAACTTCTCAAGCAATGTGAAGTCTTCTGGTTGCTGCAATGTGTTCTCTATTTTGCAGGTACTGAGCATATTCTAGAAATTTTTAAGCTCTAAACTAATTTAAGTTAGATGTTCACAGATGACAAAATTATGTTAATAGCAGGCATCAAGCAATGCAATTTGTTTTTTTTCTTAAGATTAAAAGCTCTTCAGGATTCTTCTCAATAATATCAGTTCTGTTGTCTCACCTCACCCACTGCAAAGAGCAGTAACTCTACAGTAATCCTACATGTCCTAGATATTTTCATCTGCATAATAAAACCTTCTAGAAATACTCTTCTACTATAGCTGAATAATCTTTAGTCCCAAAATCAAAATAATCCAAGTTTAATTTTTTTTTTAAATTAGAGATGATTCAATCTTGAATTTCTGTAAACTATTCCAAAAAGTTGAAGATGACACACATAACTGGCCACCACTATTAAGTCAGAATTAGTTCTTATTTGAAATTACAACTTCATAAAAGTAATGTGCTGGGCTGTCGGTACATTAAAATAAGTATGTTTGTGGAAAAGATAAAAATACATACACAATAGAAGTGACAGAAAAAGAGAAGACCGAGAGCAGGTGAGTCACTGGGAAAGCATTAAAGAACAGTTGCCTGTACCAATAAAATACAAATTAGATTTTTGCCTTGTAGAAAGAAGGACCTTAACTCAGAGGCCTCCAGCCAGCTGGGTCTCTTCTGAGCATATGCTCGGTGGTATAATACCTATCGTATATAATCCGAAACCTAAACAGGGCTAGAAAATATAAAGGGGGGCGGGGAGGATGTGATTGTTGATCAGTGGGAATGAATTTGCTTCTACAAGTATCTATATGGTAATTGCAAATGGTTATATACAAGCGTGAAACAATATTCCATAATGTGAGTAAATTTTCAAAAACTGCATGATGTTGAGTTAGGCCTCTTCTTCTACGTTTCTGCCAAGCTTCTCACTACTCTTGCTTCTGCCTTCTAGATACTCTTGCATTCCTTTTAAGAATCAATCTGAATGATGTATGCTCAAGGACTGAGACATAAGCAGTATATACAAATTTGTGTTTGTATGACCTAAGAATAAAATTATAGAGGCTCAGTAGGCATCTAATCTGAACTGACATTCTGACAAGAGAGAATCTGTATTTAACTGAAAGTTTTTCCTATCATCCATCTCCTTTCCTACAGAAATCAGGTCAGTTGAAGTTTTATTACTTCCCTGGAACATGGGACAACACATCGGAGTCAGACATAACTGCCAGAGGAGCAACAGCAGAAAAACTGTTCTTTAAAGATGTACTGTTACATTTCATTCATCACCGTGATAATTCAGGTAGGTATGTTGTGTCTCACCAGGCAATTACTAACTTATCTATAACTTATAAATTCTAAATTTATGAACCTCCTGGAGTCTAGGCTACTCACAGTTGAAGGCCACACTGTATCCTGTTATTTGAAAACTTACTAGGTCTGGATTTGCTTAAGTCTCTCTTTTGATATATTACTTCCTTGTCATTAAACACTGTCCTCACAATTTATGTAAGACACCTAATAAGAATCACAAAGATTAGAAGAGATAGCTATTTTAGCCCTAAGGCACTTTTTTAGAAAGTATGGTGAGCAAGAATGCCCCTATGCATATTTATACTTGAAAACATAAATTAAGGACACTGGTTTAGGAAGAGAATGATTAGGGGGCAGTTTCAATGGTCTTAAATTATATTTTCAGATAATTCAGACTTCAAAGAAAAATTTATGGCTATAATTATTGATTATCTGCAAACATATAAGAAC
The DNA here is from genome assembly GCF_000737465.1 of Haliaeetus leucocephalus. Lineage (NCBI taxonomy): Eukaryota > Metazoa > Chordata > Aves > Accipitriformes > Accipitridae > Haliaeetus > Haliaeetus leucocephalus. Next base: position 14,916,538 of record NW_010972587.1, read on the forward strand.
AAGAAGTGAAAGATATCCAGGGTTTCCTTTCTTCTGAATAATAAACTTTAAAGGAGAAATATTCTCATAAATGTAGAAAGGAAGAATGCAATTTATCTGCCTTCTTCAGAAAATTTCTTTTTCATTTATATAGACAATGAATGATTACTATTAAATTCTGACATAGCCTTTGAGGCCCACCAGAGTATTGTATCTTTTCCCCTGACTTGCTGCATTCCAGAAGGCCAGCATGAAGAATCCAAGTGGCTCTTCTTTCATCACAGTGGGATAAATTCTGCCTAGTTGTTCTTCAGGAGACTACTATGATACTTCTATCGATAAAACTTTGGAGAGTTATTGATCCTAAATGCTCTGTCAACCCAAAGCTAATGGTTACCATGAGAGTGAGCAATGACTATTGCATTTATGCCATTTATGTCATAGAATTCTAGAGTAGTTTGGGTTGGAAGGGAGATTTAAAGGTTACCTAGTTCCAACCCCCCTGCAACGAGCAGGGACACCTTCCACTAGACCAGGTTGCTCAGAGCCCCGTCCAACCCGATCTTGAATGTTTCCCGGGATGGGGCATCGACCACCTCTCGGCAACCTGTGCCAGTGTTTCACCACTCTCATCATAAAAAAATTTTCTTCCTTCTATCTAGTCTCAATGTGTTTGCATCAAACATACTTCCTGATGTTTGTAAACAGACTGATATATAACATCGTTGGATTGGGACACTTCACACTGAAATATTCATGATAAGTAACCAAAGGCTGCTGAGAGGAATCAAGAATTCAAGCAAGAAAGAAGTCCTGACCAGTCACTGAAGGGAATTAAGACAGTTTTTTTGACATGCAGCAAAGTGGTGGGGAGAATGCCCAAACCTGAAGGGTGTTGTGTGACTTTGTCACAATAATGTACTGAGCAAAAACAATTGAAAGTATTTCCTATGTCATCATAACCCCAAAAAACAATTAGGTGGTGAAATATTTATTTTGACCGCCTCTCATTGAAAGAAATCAGGAATATTACTATAATTTTATGGCTAGTAAAAACACTTTTATCTATTACTAATAATTTAACCAAAGTAATTTTTATAGTATTGTGTAATTAGAATAATTTTTCATGAGTCAAACTATGATAAATGTTCACTGTTATGACAGCTAGAAACACTTGAATATGTAATTTGTCATAGAACAGATAATAAGGTTCACTTCATGATATATTACAGAATCTGGAAAATCCCCAATAATCTCATTCAAGGGTAATGACACTGGAGGATCTACTCTGGTCTGCACAAAATATTTATAATATAGATTTTAAAAGGGTACTTTCTTTTACTTTCTCACCAAGCACCTGAAACAGTGAGTTTGCTGTTGCAGGAAAAATACATGTCCAGAGTTATCTGAAATAATTCTTTCCCTCCAGCACCTGAAACAGCCTTTGTGAATAAGTTTCAGTAAGCCTTCCACAGAGGTGAGAAAAATTTTCATTTTAAAAAACATGCTAATTTGTTGTCCTGTATCTTTATATTGTTAGAAATGTAAAGATTATGCGTAATTTTTCAGAAACCCTTCCAAAAATTTAGATCTGCTTTTTCAAACTTTGTGTTTGAGGAAAAGTGATCATTACTTACATAGCACAAATACATAGCATATCTTACATAGCATAAGTCTACAAATGTAGATTTATCCTCTCCTTTTCAAATGCATATTTTCACATATCTTGTTTAGAATCTAAAATTTCATATGAAAACTCTACAGATGTCAGTCCCCGAAAGCCGAAGGTTCCTACAAAGCTTTACAATACAAAACTCATTAACGTAGCCTAAACTATAAATGTCTGAAAATATGGGTAAATTGTGGGCATAATGAATGCAGTGTAAACCTCAGCAGCAGAACAATATCACTATATTTTATGCAGAGTTTTCATAATTCTATCTGGCTGATATTCAGAATTTCAAATGAAGTTAGATTGTTGTAGTCATGTTACATACTTTCCCATGCATACAGCACTCAGGCCATGAAAAAGAGCAGATGCTTCCTCTAATAAATAACGCACTGTGACAAAGAATATACTGCAAGTCTACATAATCTGTTTTATGCAAATGCTAACGGTTGTGTGTGACAACATAGCATAATACAACAACTGGTTTAATAAATGATTCTTAGTTTAGATGAACAAAATGCAATTACAAACTAGAAAGTAATTTCCAGGTTAAATATCGTCCCATTATTTCACTGTTTTCATCCACAACATTAAACAAAAAAACCCATGTCTTGTTTGCATATCAAGCTATAGGAAAATACCTATTTAAAATAAAGGCTATTATATTAAAAAGATAAAATGAGCCGAAATCTCAGCTCCATGGAAACAATACTTCTATGCAAGTTGCTTATGTTCTAATGCCTAGGTTTTAAACACACACAAGCAGTTAGCTGAATAGATGGCGCGAATTTTGGTAAATTAAATAAATCGGGATGAAAAAATTAAGAATAGAATGTTATGCATTACTAAGTATGATATTAAAACCACTAATTAATCTTTGTCAAAGTATTCAGATGATATTTCATAGCCAGAACTTCATATATGAAGGAGGGCCCATAAAAACATTTATTTTCATACAACACTTTCTCTAGTAAGAGATAAAATAATTCATTGGAAAATGAGAAGTTTGGGCCAGAAGGTGTCTCGGAGAGTGAATGAATAGGCTCAGAAGAGTGTCACAGTTCCAAGGGCATCAGCTTCAAAGTTCAAAACACACAGAACAACATGAGGAAGGCTCTCCTAGTACCTACTGTGGTCAGAAGAAAGAAACTGCTTTCTACTTTCCCAGAGACTGATAAACCCGTCTACTTTGTCAGGTTCTGGACTTCATTTGGTAACAGCCCAAAGGTTTGAAGGTGGTTCTGAAGGGACATTTCACACAATATCAGTTTGTTACATAATCAGACCTCTTCATTAAAAAAAAAAAAAAAAAAAAAAAGAGGGTTTTCTTATTTGTAAGAAAAGGATCACAACAGTTTTGTAGGAGTGGTAGATCTCTTGACTTACAGTGATCCCAACAGTATGTGACTAACAGCTGACTTTAAAAAAAGTCACCATTAAATCACTTTCCCCTAAGCCAATAAAGAAATATTTTCCACTTTGGGTTAACATTTTCGAATGTGCATGAGAGTAGGTGTGAAATATGCACAGAAAGAGTGAATGAGAATTTCTAGTTCTGCCTTTGGATCACAAGGCAGTGAACCATTCATGCTGCTTCTCCCAGGCGAAAGACCCATAGGCTTGGTCCGGCTCTTAAGTTTTGTCTCCTACTCTGGTAGAACCTACCAGACTTAGGTTTCCAATAGAAGCAGTGAACATGAAGTAAAAACAATCCCTCATATTATAAGGATCAAAACCATAGAAAATGTTAGATACTGAAAAACCCTAAAGTGGAGTCAGTATTTACTAGACAGCAAATGCAGAAAAAAAGTTATCACACTATGTTAAGCAGACAGGCTGACATTTTCTCCCATTTTATAGCTTCATTCCTATCAATTACTGTGCCAGTAAATGAAAAATATATAGGTTGCTATGGAGGCGAGAGAGGAATTGAACACACCTAAGTAGGTCTGGAAGCAAAACACATCATCTGTGTGAATAGCAATTTTCACTATTAACGAAAAACAGAAAAGATCCCTAGAACTGTAAACTGACTTGATTGGAGGGCAGATAACATCACTAAAACGAGACATTACAGAGGACATTTTCTTTGAAAAGAAAGCTTTACCAACAAAGTGTGTTAATCCATTATCTGTTACAAATAATCTGCGCATTTTTAGAAAATATTCTGTATCTGCCCATGCATCTTGTTCTGAAGTAATGTAAATACTTTCACGAATTTGCACAATAGAAACCAATTACTTGATGCCACACCCAATGGATTTAATAGAAACTACAAATAAACGTTTGCTATTTCAGGAAAGGGAATCTCCCATGTTTAAAAATTTTCCAGTTTGACACTGAAGAAATAAAAATTTAGTTGTTTGGTATAAAAGTTATTATTGCAATAGTGTAAGCCACAACTCTCTTAAAAGAAACCCCTCCTACACACACTCCCACAGTAAAACAGAAAGAACAACAAAATGTTTTTTCCAAATATTAAAGTTACTGAAAGTCACATTATCAAAAATGAACAACGTTGTTGTGAATCATACCTTCATCTGGTACACAACTGAAGAGAAAATGAGATACAAAATCAACAGAATAACAACATCTTGAAATTGTTCTTTAAAGGTCCCAGGATACAAGCAAAGTTTGTAAAAGTTAGTACTTTCTGATTAAATAGGACCAAATAACCTTTGTCTACAGTAAGCATGGTATTTCAGCAGTATGAAAACTGAACGTAACAGTAAGAGGCAATCAGAGGGAAAGTAAATTCATACTGTAAGTTAGAATCAGTATTTAAAAACTATAAAATAAATTATTCCATTACAACAGGAGAAATATGCACAGTAGTAGTAGACAAATGTTAATACAACATTATCCGTATCTCCCATGTTCTTAAAGAACCCGGTAATTTTCTATTTCAAACCACAGTTCAGAACCATAGTTCTGAACGGGACCCTATGAACTCTGCTGTTTCCTGGCCCAAAATGTGCCAAACCCCACTAACATTCAGAACATGGATATTTAGCTTTATGGATACAAAAAGTTCCATCATCCAGTGCTATCTTATCATGCTACCTACATACTTGGCAATTTTATGAGGACTGACTTGGCCATGTTGAACTCAATTAGCTAAGACTGAAAAATAAGGACAATACATGAATATAGTTACCTAATTCACTACTCATGACTGAAGCAGAAACATTCAGCTAATAAACATGTTACTTCCTTATGGCTCTTTAAATAAGGAATCCCACTGTTTTATGTCAAAGCTCTACTGCTTTAATTGTTACTATAATGATTTCCATGGTATGATAAATTACTTATTTATTGCAAATACTCAGCCTTACTTATTGCATAATGGAAGCTGAGAACGTGGAGATTATATCAAATGAACTGGATAAGGATTATAAGGTAACCAATGTCACATTGTCAATGAAATTTGAACTTAGAAAACTTTCTATAGGTTCATTGCAAGATTCCAGTTTCAGAACAGCTACCACAAAATCATATACCTATTTGGCCAGAATTAAGGAATCTTGCCCCAGATTTGCACTCACACGAGCTGTAATACTTTCACTACAGGTATTCTCTACTAATGCTGCATGACCTTCCTTCATATGCAAACTACTATGTCAGTGTTTCACACAAACAAGGTCAAAATTACACAAAACTCTTTGCCTACTAATGCTGTTGCTCTAGGTTCTGATTCAAGTCATTTCTTATATTTCAACAAATGAGTAACTCAACTTCAAAATAGCCATGTAAATGCTTAAAGTTAACATACACTTAAGTAACCTGCAAACTCAAGATCTGTTCATAATTTTGCAATGAGGAAACAGTTGGTCAGGAAAAGCGATCTGCTACTCAGAGCCTGCATGTCATGTGGAACCACCTAAAGCCAGACAACAGGGAACACTCGCCAGTGGATCTTTCATTCTGGGACAAAAATGAGATTCTAGCCACTTACAGTCCAAACTGTGGAGTGCCTGCAGTTCTTCTTTGGTCATACAGTCCCGATGAGAAATAATTGCCCTTAGGAGAAAGATATTAAGATAGCTATCCTTAAGAAGCAACGCAAACATTGTTTGTGCACTTTACAACAGAACATTATTGCATTCAAAAGAAAAAAAAAAGATGCACTCAGTCTGTCCACTTTGGAAGTGGACAGAAAGGAGTGAAGGAAGGCTGCCTGCTTTGTCAGCTGTGTACCCTCTGTAAGTGCCCTGGTGTTCAATTTGTGCACAAATTTGACTCAAAAGCTAGGCATGTAGTCAAACACATCCCTCTACTTTGTATCTCACGCTGGCTGGCTTCCAGTGGCTTCTTGTTCAACATAAAAGAGCAATCAATTGAACATCTTCAGAGATGTCCATGCTTTCCCATTGATGCAGGGAGCACAAGCACCCAGGTGGGTTTCTGAATGAACTTTTCTGCTGTCACTATTTATTCATCACAGTGCAAAACCAGTAACTCTACAAAACCAATCTGAATAAGGCAGAATTTAGGCACCTATCCACATACAAACAGATTACAACAGTTTACTCAGCTTTACGTGTATATAGAACTTAAGTATCTGCTAAACATAAAGGCTGATCAGGGACGAAGCTAGTGGGTTGTAAGTACTTAGACAACTAGGTAGGCTAAAACACTGCCTGAGAGTTATGGACTCAATTTTGCTAAATTAAAAATTAGGTAGAATTAAACATGACTTAACTTTGCCTACAGATTTTATTTCCTCTCCTTTTTCACAGTACAGAATGTTGTAAATCAAAAATTAGGATGCTATAGAAGTATAACACCTCCAAAAATAATTCAGTCAATTTGATACTGTCAATTTATTAATTTACCTCAATTTCTTCACACTTATATCCTTTATGTTGAAAAATGCTGCAAAATGCAATATGTTATGGTTACACAGAGAGACATTTATAATATGTTTTTTTAAAATGCTATCTCCCTCTTTTTCCAAAGTAACACAACTATTCCCTATATTATTAGTAGTATCACTGTTATTTCTATGTATTATAGTGAGATTTTATGGATCAAGGCTGCTTATTGCGTCTGGAAAGTGAATAGAGTGTTTGCAATCTACAGCAATACAAATGATTAATACCATTCTAGGTAGAATAACATAAAACACAATGTTCCTCGTTTCCTAGCTGAATTGCCTGAGACACCTTAAAGTGGAAAGACTTATTTGACTAGAATTGGCAGACCACATTTTCTATCAATAAACAAATCCAAAATACCTTATCATGAACACAAGCAACAATGTAGTCTTAGATATTTCCCTTTGATATCTCAAATAGGGACTCTCCTTAAATTCAGTTTCATTTTATTTGACTTCCAATTCATGAGTTGATCTTAATTATGAATTATTAATAGTGGAAAAATCATAACAATCAGGTTTGGATTTTAAAAAACTCTTAGCCTTAGACTGGGTTTGGATTTTTGTGAACACGTGTCTCCCGATAAAGTTCTGTATGTATGGAAGCCCAAACGGGATTAACCACATTAATGATTATGCTTAAGTAGGCTTAAGTAATTTTTTGAAGGAGGGTTTATCTCATTTTCAGACTCAGTATAATGGATACTGGTAATAAAAGTTTTCAGTGAAATACAACAGCCAGACGTGACATTAAACTCAAGGCAGGCAATTTCTTTTGTACAGCAAGAGCGAATTCACAGTTACAGACTACAAAGTTGTTCTTTTTTAAATGCCCAGTTGTCAGTGGGGTGTTTACTTCAGAAGGAAATCAGGTTCTATCAATTTTACAGACTTCTCCAGGGACTTATTCAATAAAGCCATGAATTTCCCTACTACTAAACCAAAGTAAAAATAAATAAATGAATCCCTCACAGCTTCCAGTATTAGCTTGTCGCTTATTCTCAAATATATTTGTACCACCATCAAAAAAACAAACCAAAACAAAAACCCCAAAACCAAAACAGAAAAAAAAGTTGCTAGGCTCAAAAAAAGTTCCAAAATGTCAAGTGCCTTCAAACAGCCCTTCATAGAACTGTAACCTTACCACAGCATGACTCAATAGCTAATCCATGTAGTAATCCCAGTGCCTAGATATCACCACCCAACTGATCTCTTAACTCCAGATACCTCAAATACTAGCCTTTTGTCTATGAACTCTTTTCCTCCTGTTACTATCATAGAAACAACAAATCCAAAGTATTCATGATGGCTTTTTTCTCCCCAAAACGTAATACTAACAGTAAACCCAATTTGGTCAGAATAACCAGGAACTTCTACATAAATTTTCAGGTTTTAACACACTGTTTTAATACTTCTGATATGAAGCAGCTGAAGTTCAAACATGAAGTTTTTAATACAAAGTTGAACTTCTTTCATGTATAAAACTATTTGCTATGCATTATTGCTAGTCATTTGCTGTGCAATTCAAATTGATATTTTTTTTTTTTTCCATTTTCCCATAATTTGTCAGGCACTACTGGAAGCAAAAACATTCCCTGAAAGTGTGTCTTCTGGTTGCCACTAAATTGCAAACCAGAAAATAACAAAATGTAACACATTTATACTATTTAAGATCTCCCCAGTTGATCACTGTGCCATATTTCAGTTAGGAATGTGACAGTGTTCAATTCAACATTAATTTCTACATGAATTTGAATATCTTAAATAGTAATTAAAGTCCCTCTTGAAAACCAGCATGGTCTTCGATACTTCATCTGATTTCTGACATGTATCAACAATTCCATTATTAACACCTCTCTTCTTTCTCTATCTCATCCCACTTAGTTTCGGCGTTTCACGATCACACCAAGAGACAACACAGACCAGCAGTGCCCAGATTTACACAGGGCAGGACAGGGACAGCCATGCTTTCACAAACAGCAAGTTACAAACTGAAGAAAATGGAGTCAGTCCTAAAATTTTAAAGAAATCAGCTCATCTGAGGTCACGTATCTAGAATTTTACAGAGAATTATAGAATGTAGGTGTTTATGATTATACAAAAGAGATCTCTGGAAGTCATCTCATCCAAACTTTCAGTCAAAGCAGAGCTATCTTAACCATTAGGTTGCTCTGGCCCTCGTCCAGTCAATTCTGAAAATACCCAAAGATAAATAGATTACAACATCTCTGGTTATATTACATACCTGTGTAGTGATGTACAACTAGTATAGTATGCATTTGCCACATGACATCTGAAGTCATGGGCAACTGGAAATTTACATTGGAAATTAAGAAGCCACATACTATATGCAAGAACAAAACACAGCTTCATTCCTTAAAACACAATCAGAAAATGTAGCCTAGCACTAAAATAAGCCACAATTTTTTTCAATATACTTATTTCCCATCACTGTTCAGCAGGGTATAATCATCACCTGCTGATTCTTTCTAGGCAGAATACATATGGCACTTTTCAGTAGCTGCTTCTGTGTGGGGGTGGTGTGCTCCTGAAATTACCAATAAAACTTCAGCTTACTGCAGAAAAGACAACAATGCAAATCCAGAGCTTAACAGAAATATTTTTTTAATGGGTAATATATCTCTCCATGTCAACCCCATTTAAGTAAACTCATCCTTTAATCCACTAAATTAAGAAGAGAAAAAAACTAATCAAATTTTTACTGAAGGTTAGAAACCATAGGAAAATATCACAGATACTATAACAATTTTACTCTGGGTATTCGTGTTCCAGGTATACTGCATGCCAAAGTGTTCCTGGCCAATGGTGGTCCTTCCTGGAAAAGAATTCTGTCTCTACCATGTCTGTATCATCACCTATCAAATTAGCACATCACCAAACAAGATAACAGGTCTCCTCCCCTGTAACATATACATTAGATAATGCCACAAGTCTTTCTATTTCTAATTTTGGTGAACATCAGCACCAAGTAATATTAGCCAAATCTGTTTCTTTCCCAGTCTAATTTGAAATTACCTTTCAGTGCATTCAGTGGAAGTAAAAGTTGTTAGTGAAGGATGATACCATTTCTTGTGTCCAAATTGTTAAAACACTTTAGCCAGTAGTGTTTAGTTAAAAATATGCTCTTTGTTTTTCTCTGTTTTTATTAAAAAGCAAAGAAGAAATACTCCCTCTTTTATACTCCCTCCTCAGCACCTCAAAAGTTCAAAAAATTCCTATAACACTTGCACTGAGCTTAAAATCTAAGAAAATTTTTAGAGGCAACTGAAAATAGGAGTTCAAACTGGAATATGTTAAAACGAAAATAAACAATGTCTAATAAATTTCCTAATATTAAAAATCTCCAGAAGGAGACAACATAGAGTCATGCTGTCTCTCTCCAGAGAGTACCAGTACAGAGATTTTTTAGGAATAGACTTGATCTCTATGTGAAACCTGAGTTAGCTCCTTACTTAATTTCCTCATTCATCTCTCAGGTATCCAGAACCATCTTTGCAATTTTAAACATAATTGCAACACAATAATTTTCAGTGTCAGGTTTTCTATAGAATAACCTTAACCCACTTCTACTATACAAATAAAACACAAAACAAAATTATTCCCCATTAAAAATTACTTTTTAAAATTACATAAAAAGAGGTACAGACAGACATGATGAACTTAAGGAAAAGCTGGATATGAAATACATAACCCTATTAACTGACGCATCAAACTCCAAACTAAATATTCCTATCACAGCCTATACTGATAAAGAAACAGTATTGTATACAGTTTATCTCCTAAAAATGTAGTCAGGAGTCTACTTTCTCTTCCCTCCCTCTAATAACAGACATTTTTGGGGGAAAATTTCTCTTCCATAGGAGAACCTGTGACAAAGCTGCTAGACTTCCTACCTCTAGGAATCCTGGAATTGTATAAGCAGAACATAAATCAGCCTTACAAGTAAACACAAAGGTCTCCCAGCAGTTCATTGCTTCTAAAAAGATGAAAATCTGACATTAAGCTAGAAACGTAGTGCTTCTTTAAATATTTAAGTAAACTTTCTATATCTGTCTGTATTTTTGTAAATAGCCATGCTTCCTGGCAACTGGCAACATGATTTATACTTATGGCTTTTAAATTGAAGTTCCATTTTTCCATAGCAACTGCACTGTTCTCTTTACAGATATTACTTTCATTTTGTAATAGTTAGACAAATGTGGTGTTCCTGGCTGGCCATCATGTCAAACATAGGAAATAACTGTCAGGATTTTTAAGTTATACATACAACACTTACTTTAAGAGACGGTGCAGTCAAGCTGATCCAGCAACTTCCTAAATGGGACATACCTAAACCTACCTTATCTCACAATTACCTTATATCACAATTAGGAAAATATGCTGGCATGGCTGTCAAGATTAAGGTGTGCAGAATGCTTGCTTTAAACTGATAATATTGCTATGATCACACAGGACTCTGCACCACCCATCTCTGACATAGCAGACAGCCCTGTATTTATCCCGTACATCAGGCCCTGTTTGCCCCTTAGCAGAGAAATATTTAAAGCACACTATCCATGAAAAAGAAAATGGAATGAAAACTACAAAGTTTCATACATTTGGAGTATGCTGCTTCATTGCAAAGAAAGTGTGAGTATGTATGTGTGTGGGTACTGATAAACTTTGTAAAATAAATATATTAGGAGCTGAATAGTAAATTCGCCTACACTGCAGAATAGAAGATTAAGACCCAAGAAACAATTCTATTACTGGCACACAAGAGTGCTCTACACTTACTTACCATATTCCTTACCCCTTCCTTACCTTGTAGCCCTTAACCAATTGATAAAGCAAACAAATGCCCTCCCCAAACTGGTCTTTGTTCAAATTGCTTCCTACTACTTTACCAAAATGTGTGTTTAGGAGAGAGAGAGGAGCTATCCCTTGTTCAATCTTCTAAGTTTCTGCCACAAGGAGACTTTATGGGACAAATGGCTGAAGTATTCCAGTACCTTCACCTCCAGACCTGAGCTGCTTAATGCCCATTTCACATTTAAATAGAATGAGATTGCCGGAGTTAAGGTTCTGTCTTCTCCATAAGGCAGGAGTGAGAGCCAGGAGCAGACCAACACGCACAGCACTCTTCATAGCTCAGCCCCTCCCGTGACCAGTATCGTTCCTGTACTTTGTTGAAACTCAGACTGGGAAGAAAACTCAGTTGAAGGCTGGGTTTCAGAGGTGTCAGTCTCCCACTACAACCACAGGAGTGATACGGGTTGAAAAATAGGACCTGTGGCACACGTATTCAATAACTGAAGGTCTGCCTGCTAGCGAGGCTGTGGCTGTCTCTCTACAGTTACACGGCAGCTGTCACTGCAGTCTACGAACTGCAGACAAGGTGGTGGTACAGCCTTACAGCCCGACTCCACGGCTAGCAGCCTCAGCAGGTATGTCATCGAGGTCAGGCGCTGTGCTGAAGCCTCTGTTCTTACATCTTCACTGCTCTCATTATCTGTGCCGTGATCATTCCTCAAGAAGAGCACAAACAAAGCCGTAGTGTCAGCCCAATTATCCGCAGAACACTGTCCTGGCAGCCTGTGTTTCTTTGGACATCCTAATAACTATGACTAACCATGTTCATATTAAGCTGATTATGCTATTTCTACCACTAAACTTTCCGACTCTGTATTTAGCTGAATTATGAGTCTCTTGACTAACGCTTCCTCATTTAAGATGGTCAATAATAATGACACTACAATGCTTCCAGCTTTTTCTATCGCTAGCTGGCATTGCTCACAAATATTGTTTAAGGATCATATCTCAGTTTTCTTTCCAGTACTTACCTACAGCATAGTGAGATCTCTCCAGCTAAATATTATACTTTGTCACATAACTCCTATTTTTGTGGCTACTCTGAGAGAACGCTATATAAGAAATATCATATTGTTTTATTCCAGTTCTTGGACAGGGAGACTGTCCATTAGTATCATATTTTTATGACGGCCAGAAATGCAACCATTAAAGCATTAAAAATCTTGGTAGTTACTGTAGGAAGATTTTACAAGAACTGGAGATCCATGAAAGAGGGTCTAGTACTATCACACCATTTATAAAAGCGTTCTCTCAGTTTAATAGACATGTCATCGGAGAGTAAACTGTTTCCAGTGAAGCCTGCAATGCTAGAATTTGAGAGTGCTGTAGAAGCACTTTTGGGGTTTTACATCTTTGGGAGTTTTCAAAACTGTTTTTATCTTGCTGGTATTTAAGATTATTAGGAATTCTGGAATCTGTAGAAGATAGTTATTCAGTTATACAGGTGGAAAAAAGGTTTTTCTATTGTACTGACTGACAGCCAGAAAATACAGAACCTGGAATTTCCTAAGAAAGTTTTCTTCAGATATAAATAACTCATGTGTGGAAGTCAACATTTTTTACAAAAATGTGCATCAGTTTTACCAGGGATGGAGTTTCTAGTTTCTGTCCCTAAAAAAGACTAATTTCAGAAAAAAAGGAATAACCCCACATTAATCATAAATCATAACCTAATGTGAAATGGAATTCACTCTCTGCTAAAATAAGAAACAGCATTTAAAATTTCAGTCTCCCAAAATCCAGCTGGGCATCCTTGCTCTCTGGCTCTTTTTTTTTTAGGAGTGGATGAAGCTGGTTAGTAGCTCCATTCTGATGTAGAATTGGGCACTTTCTAAAAACCCTGAAGTTTTTACAAGACACAAAGATTTTCCATCAAGCTCTTCCAGGACTTTACCAATTGTGAGACTGTAAAAGAGAGCTGTTTATTCTGAGAATACAGGTATTACTGCTATGTGAGGTTTTAAAAGATATCTGCAGAACAATTTACACAGAACTTTCTATAACAACCCTTTCTAAAATGACACGTCCCAGCACAGTACAGACAGAAATGACATACTGCATGTCAGAAGTACCTCCAGCCAAGACTTTTTCCATAACTGCAATAAAGAAATCAAGTTTGTCAAGGAGATAACTGCCCTTTTCTTTGGCATATTGGAAACCGTTAGCTCATTAGGTCACAGATGGACACTGTTGTAATTTCACCTAAAATTCACTTGCATTTTACCATTGTACCTCTGACTGTGTATATAAACCAAGAATCAATCTTTATGTTTGTTCTCCTTTGATGTGTAAACACAGTATATTTATATTACTGTAAAATCTATTTTTAGCTACAAAAGAACAGGAAAAATGAACTTGTCATTTGTGTTCAAGAGTAATCGATAGACCCTTTTCCCTATTTTGGTATCTTTAGTAGCACGTGGATTTTAAGACATGGTGTCAAGTACCCTTATCTCACTGTTTCTTCATGATGAAGTCTGCATTTTCTGATATGTTAGTGGACTGACACGAGTATCAGAAACACATTTTTGTACTTTTACCTAAAACATGCTGTTGCAGATTATATCTATCATGATTTGTTAGACCAATTCAAGATATTGGACTTAATCTAAAAATTGAAATAAATACTTTGTGTTCTCAATCCCTTAGAACAAGATGTTCTCTGCTGCATTCTGAAGTAAATGTGAAAGATCCAACAGATTAGCTAACAGCTTGAAAGATTGCATACAGTGATGGCAACACTTTATAAACTGAATTCACTGGTTTGTAATTCTGAGATTTGTCACTACTTAGTTTCTTTCCTTTCTTCCATAAACAGAAAATCAAGAAAAACCCAAAACTGTCTTCAATTTTTATGGAGAGAAACAATCTTGAAAAGTGATCTGTCATTTCATGAATGAACATAGAATGACTATACTCTTTTTTGTACCCATAACTAAAAATCTTATTAGTTCTCAGAGCAATAAAGATGAGATTTGTAAGGTTGAGTTTAAAATTTAAGTACAATGAATAAAACTGAGGAGTCACTGCCTTGAAACTTACATTATTCCTCTCTTTATAAAAAGGAAAGAGAGACCAACCAACAAAGCTAACTTTATTCTATTTTTCAAATGCATTCCTCAGTTTTATAACACACTTTACATATATCTTACATTAAAAAGAAACAAGGAAAACAAAAATGTTTTTTAAAATTAGGAAATCACTCCAAAATGGCATATATGTTCATCATAGGAAAGTTTAACAATAATTAAACCATAGGTGATACATATTTAAATAAGAAAAGTTCCATTTAAGAAATATTTTTTGAAACAAATTCTTAGAAATGAGGAATTAGTAACTATGGCACTCCTATTGTAAAGCAGGATAATTCCAACAGCTCTGCACCTTGCCAAATGTCTAAAATGATAGATAGTATGAAGTAGAAAACAGCTACTGAAAGGGGAAAGGAATATAAAAGCTCCTTATAAAAAGACAGGACAGTGCTCATTGTTATTCAAGCACATGAGTTGCCATATCCTGTTTCCATTGACTGCAGTGGAAGCTTTAGCATTGACTTCAAACAGGTGCAAGTCCCGCGGGACTAAAGGGAATAAAACCTACAGTCACGGTATGAAAGCAACAGTGTATAAAGTGTGGTAAGACAGGATATGTAATTCCAATCTGGTACACAAGAATCTGACAAAGCTATTTAAATGCAGTGCCAAGTAAGGATGCAACTGAAAAAAACAGACTTTTCTAAATAGAAATTCAGCAGGCCTCCATTCAATGCTACAAGAAAAGCGCAGGAAAAATGTTACAGAAATTAGAGTGCTAAACCATGGCGGGGGGGGGGTTGGGAGGAGAACAAGGGAGACCCAGAAGTAGCAATAAACATCATCCTGTTCTGTAGCAATACAATATCACTTGTTCGGGACACAGCTGTTGGCATGCCTTGGTGGATACTGCAGACTGGCCTGCTCTGAGAATTGTTGGGACTTAGGCCCAGGTGTATTACCCATTTTTATTTATTCTCCTCTGTATTATCATGAGCATTAGAAAACGTTTGGGGACTTGTCTTTTAACTTACATAATCTTCAAAGAGAAGTCTCAGGCTACATTCTTACATCAGTTGAGTTATGCATGATGTCCTCAATTAATTTTATAAAGACAGCAGCTGAGATGTCATTATATTAATTAGAAGCTGGTCAAAAATAGAGTACTTATCCCAAAGGAAACTATGTGACTTCAAAATTTCTTTCCAGATGGAATCAGAAGAGAAAGCTATGCAACACAAAATCTAAAATGGGGGTAATAAATACTAAACAATCTCAACATTAAACTTATCTGGAAGAGTATTACAGCAGGATGACCAAACCTCAACGTTTGATTCTAAAACCTGATTTTGACATTAAAATGAAGACAGAAGGTAACAATTTTGAAGGGAATAAGGCAAGACTAAAAATGACTGTAATAGGTAAGGCAGAGAAGAGATTAAGCAGCTCTTCTATAGTTAATAAGTGTTATGATGAAAAGGTAAATATATACCTGTGCAAGCATGGGAAATCCAAGGTTCCTGCATCCATTACAAGGTGTCAATGCCTCCCATAAACCTGAAGGACCACAAGTATTTTCACCTGCATCATCATCTCCTTCCTCTCTTGGTGATAAACATGTTGAAGAAGGCCTCTGTACATAAAGAAATAGTACTTTCAAATTAAACACAGTGATACGTTGAAAGAAACATTTTACTTAATGAAAAGAACTTAAGACTCCCATTTATAAATTCCAAAAGATAAACTGCTATTTTAATACAAAGTAACTAACTCAACTGTCATTCTGCTCTACGAAAATCACACTTTCTAAGGAAGGTGCATATTAACCTATCTGCAATCATACTTTAAATATGCATGAACATAATAATACACATTAAAAATATGCATTTATTTTCTCTATTATCAAGTAATCAGCAATTTCTACTTTATTTTACTTTAAAATTTGCTTTAACATCATTAAGCTTAGGATATCCCACAGTTAATAAAAACTAACATTAAAAAAAAATACTAACCCCAAGAAGGAAATAATATAAGCTAAGGGGATCTTGCTTCAATAGTTATCTGTTGTGTTCAGAAAAGTACAGCTGTATTACATTTGCCTGGGTCAGTCCAAGGTTTTGCAGAAAAAAAAGATCAATTCAATCAAAATATGATGTTTCAATTTTTATTTTATATCTACCAATAATAAATGTGTTAGCTTATTTTGTAGGCAAAAATTTTATTTAAAAATGACCTGTCTTATTTTGTTTCATTGGCTAGAAGGGATGAAAAGTAGTGGGAAAAGTCACTCAGTCATGAGCATTAAGGCTTCCATATTGGTCTCAGTGATAAGGGAATAATGCTGATTTTCACTTAAACCAGTATCCTAATTTTCTATGACAGCCAGAAACAGGAAAAGCGGACAGTTCTCATTTATGTTATTTTGCTACATAGGATAGGCCACTGCAACTGAATGAATTGCAGTGGCAACTTTTATTGATTTCAGGAGAAGGAGGAGGAAAGTTAAGTCAGTAATGAATGATTTTTAAAATATCATTATGTTAAAAAAAAAATTGACAACAACAACAACAAAATGTAAATTTTACCCACATCTTCTTTGCCCATATTTAAATTGGAATACACAATAGCTGTTCTAGCCTGCTTGGCATTTGTTTGTGCAGCCTACCTGATATTCAGATACTAAATGCTGTCTGTAGGAATGCTTGTTTGTCTTAATCTTTCAGTAGTGGCTGGATTTTTGCTTGATCAACATAATGCTGTTTAAGACAATAGCTGACCACATCTGTTAATCTGGTGGTAACATTAGCTCTAAAGCACTGCTATGAGGCCCATATGGAAAAAAAAGATCAAAACCAAAAAACCACTTAACTGCAGATTATTTTAGCCAATAGAATAAAGAAATGCGTGGAGTCTGCTGCAAGAAGGGGAATGCAGAGGTGAAGGAAAAGTAGGGGGGAAGAAGCAGAGAAACAGCAGCAGTTCTGAAGATGAACACAAGCTGATGGAAACTGTAAGAGAAGCAAAGGCACTGCACAGACAGGCACTAAGTCAAATTGTGTAATGTCTGAGGATCATTTAATCTTTGACTTTTGTGCTAACTTCTTATGCACAGATGTGGTTGGTATAGCATTAATTTCAGCAGAAAAAAAATTTCTAAATTCTATTTCAGCTCACTCACCAAAGATGAGATAAACAGTATATCCATCGCCACTAGTCTGATTCCCCTCAGTTAGAAAATGGTTGTTCCCTTGTTGCAGTTTTCCTGAATCTAGCCATATCTTATAAAGTTAGGTGGATTTATTTACTTTTTATTTTAAAATCAAATCCTAAAACATTCTTAGCATGGTATTTCATGAGGTTATTTTGACAGTCAAGTGGTACCACAGAATGTGTTGCTATAGCGACCAATATTCTTACACAGATTATTAAAAGGATTGGGTTAACTCTGCAGAGTGTGGGTCGTGAAAGACTATTATTGCTATGCATTTGCATAGACAAACGAAACAGACTACAGGTCTTTCCCTTCTATTTATGACACCATCTTCCATGGTGGTTGCCCTGCGTTTGTATTTTATATCTCTGAATTGTTGTACCAGAGAATAAAGTGCTTCTTGCCCCCTGGAGCAAAAAGCAAAGAACTGCAGCAGTGCTGGGTACAGGAAAGCAGGTGACACACATTAGCTGCGACCTTACAAGCCAATGTAAGTGAACAAAGACAAGAGTCACAGAAAAATGTCAATGTACCTTCTAAAGGTAAAAAATACACACACATAATATTGAAGAGAATTTTTCAACACAACTAAAGATGAATAATGAAATTCAATACATTTCAATGATTCAAAGAAGAACATATGAGTATTTAGCCATTATAGGAACAGAGTAGAAAAAAATCATACCAAAAGAAAAAATACACAAGCAGAATGAGAGTTGTATTATTTCCATTATGTTTTTTTTTTAATAAAAATAGCCTAAGATAGAGTGGGGATCACAGGAATTTAAATTAATGTCAATATGAATTAAAAGAAACAGGAAATACTATATAGTCAGATCTCCCAATCATTCAAAGAAGGACCAACGTCAGAGTTCATTAGACACACTATTGGAATAAATTGACTAGTACTCTTACGCAACTAGACAATCCAGGACTGAGTAACACAATACAGGCTAATTTACCGACTACTGCAGAGTAGGGTTGGCTCTTTTTATACTAAATGACTGATTCCTGTCTTCTTGCTCAGATTTCTGCTGCTGATAAAGCACTGAGAAGGAAGTATTAGGAGAAATGTATACGAAGGGTCAGGAAACAGTTACTGCTATCACCTTTCTCACCCATCCCCACTGCCAGAAGACCAGTTCTCCCCAGCCAAAAGGCGCAAAGGGATAAGTGGGAGTTGCTGCAGGGAGGGAGAGCTGCGTTTGCAAAGAGGAGGGAAAGAGTTAATAGCTGCATGAGAGAAAGGAGAGTCAGAAGTGCCCCAAATGGGGAAGACTGGGTTTGGTACCCTGGGGAAAGGAATGCACCTGGAGGAGACTGGTGAGATACAGAAAGATCTACAGTCAACCCAGGGACCTCAGATTGTCACACAAGCCCATAAAACTGCCAACCCAGACCACCCAGGTTCCTGCTATCCTCTCCCAGCCTTCACTCCTTTCCCAGAACTCCCCCATTTTTCTGTTCTGTTGTATGATTTAATTTTGCCTCCTTAAAGATCCTTTGGACGTGAAAATCTAATTCTGTGTGCTGCTGGGAAGCCTTGAAATAGCCCTGTAGGGAGAGTTTTAGTGAAACCTAAGTTATTTATGCCCACTTCTCAGAAAAAAGAAATAAAGATAGAGGAAGAGATTTCTGTCACCTAAAGAAAAATAGACACAATCGAGAACCTTTTATTCATGCCTGTTTTGACTCAAAAAACCAAAAAGTAAACATATTTAGAAAATGCTACCTAGATCACAGTTGCTCAATTAATTGAATTTGACATTGTGAAATGGTGAAGTCAATATAAACTGTAACACTAAGCTTGAAAAAGGCCAACTCTGCCTGAGAGAGAAGAGACATGAGTATAAGCATCACATATCCTCACACAAAAAGACAGAAAACCTTAAAAGATACTAGATAGGATACGTAAAAAGGAAAAAGTGGTGGGGAAACCACAAGACATTGATAGAGAATAAAAGATTTAATAAAAGTTCTGTTTTTTACTGGAACACTGAATTAAGTATTAAAAATTGCTTACAGCAGTAAGAGACTAACAATATAATTTCTCTATGGATAAAAAAGAGAGAATAATAATATAGCAGTAAGGGAGTAGTAAGATCTAGCGTAAGGACAATGGACCATTACAATTAGTGGCAAGTTTTCCTCTGACTACTGGGCCTGACACATTACCTCTGATTTTCAAACCTAATGAGCATTTAGATTATGTCTTTGAAAATTTAGGTATGGAATTCTTCCTCTTCATATCTCCTTCTACACAAAAGGCAAAATTTGCCCAGCAGGATACTTTAGACTGAAGGGTACTTTATAAACAGGCTATTTGTTCTCCCAGAATATGTACGTACATCAGATTGGCTATCACAGTAACTTGACATCTCTCTCCTGGTCTAAGAGAACAAGCCAATATTTAGCAACAGACAGAATGATGAGTACAGACACAAAAAAAAGCACAGAGAAAGTCTGTTCCACTCTTAAAAGTCAACAGGCACCTTTAATCTTAACTATTACTTAAAGCTACCAAGTTCACAGCTCATTACGCCATGTATAAAACATACATAAAGTTTTCACTTTCCTTTTGACAGATGTCAATGATTTTCTGACTACCATATGACCTCATTATCTAGACAGGTTTTCTCTATGAATACAGTAAGTCATACAAAGCTTCTTAGTTCCTTTTATACCCTCTTTGTCTCAGGTTTTCATTAAAAACTGGTCTGCTTTCCACCTTGGCATTGGTAAGCAGCCATTGCTAGGCAAAATGCAATTTAATTCCCTAATTTCAGGATACAGAGAAGACTTTCCTGTAGTAGTCCAGTGGAATCTAAAACCAAACATCAAAATCTTTCTTTACTTTTTGTATCTCTGATTCTTCAGAGCTATCATCCCGTTGCAGAAATATTACAAATACCCTTTCAGACAGTACCCACTTAGAGCAAGACAGCACCAGCAAAAACTGGTAAATATGTAAAATGATAGGACTTTTACTGTTTGCTATTGCATCATACTTCTGGACACTAACGTTAACTTTTCATTTATCTTGCAGCATATGACATACTAAGAAAATAAGCTTTTTGAAATGGAGCAGCAAAGACAAAATCCAGAAGGCAATCCCCTTCTGCTTATGGAAGGTAAAAAAGCAACCAGACATTTGATAAGCTAAATGCTACCACTCAGTCTGGAACAATGAAGTTAGTAGGAGGTTTCTTCCAAAGAAATAATTTGTCAGACATAGGACCACGCAAATATTTCATATGATCCTAACAGCTGGATTATAGAGGCGTGCCTCTACCCCTCCTTTGCCTGGCCCAAAGGATATGTAATTATCTTGTGAAATAGAAGTAAGAAAAAATACGGTTCTATTGTCTAATATTCTCATTTTACATTACACTAAAATCTAACAAAGAGGGAAACTGCTCCTGAATAGCCTCTATAACTCGGGATGAGCTGCTGCCAGCAGCTGTGGCAGCCAAGGCAGGGACGGCGGAGCCGGGACGGGTTCCTGCGCTCTCAGCACTCCCCCTGCTGCTGCCCAGGCTGCTCCCCGGGGAAGATGCCCGACGGATGCAGAAGAGAAAAAGCAGCATTTGGGCAAGTAACATAACACCGTCAGTCGCTATTTTTCCCCAGCAGGATCCCTACGTTAACCAAATGTACCCTTTGGGAATTCAGTAAGGGTCCTGACAAGGAGCAGCCTCAGTGCGAAGACACACGCTACGTCTTACAGACAAAGGACAACGAAACGTTTTGGTGGCCTGGGCACACCTTTCCTGTATATCCCAAGGCAGCCTTCTCCCTGCTTGGTGGTTTTCCCTTTCCCATCCTCATTATCTTGCCCTTCACCTTATGCTGCACACCCGCAGCCATTCTTTCACAAATGTGTTCCTCATTTACATTTCTTTCATCATTTCATTTGTGACGAGTCTGGTTCAAGTTTGACTGCACCTCCTGTATTCAGCAAGGGAATACCAGGAGAACAAGGATGGCCTTGTACCTAAAGCAGCTGAATGTTGGAGAAGCATATTCTGTACCTGCCTCTGCCATAATCCCAGCGGGATGCTGGGCATGTCATGTAAACTTCTCTGAGATGGTCACTAAGTTTGTGTTCCTTATTCGCTGGCTATATTGAAATTGTGAAGGCAAGTTTGCCAAAGTGCCGGGCTACATCAGGAAGCAGCATGAGATACCGCGTGACCTTTTGCGGCGGCATGTGAGACTAAGTGCTCTCAAAATCCAAGCTCTAGCAGTCCCAGACAGGGAGAATCTTGACCTCTACACCACTGCACATCAGCCAAGCTGCATGTGATAGTATTTTCTGACTGGGGCTCTGAAAAAAAAAAACCAAAACACCCTTGTCTGAAGCAGTCACACGCTTTGAACTCAAGACCAGTAATGTTTGAACCCAGGAAGAAATTCCTGTAACTTAAAGTTAGCAGAGTCACAGTAATTGACTATATATAACAACAGTAAAATGTATTAACTTTAGGCAAACATGATTAATTCACATACGTGATGAAAAGTACATGAACGTGTAGTTACTGCCCCTCAGTGGGCAAGTGCTATTGACACCTATGATGGTGAGCACCCCAGGAATTAATCATTCTGTCTTCAGAGCAGGAACTGACAGTATACAGTAAATATACCCTGGAACTAGATGGCAAGTACAATGCACACTAAATAAGGTCAAAATTGTAAGTAAAAATTAGATTATAAAATGAATTAGTACATCTGAATGTGTATTCAAAGCAGAATTTTCAAACATTTCAATTTTTTTAATTCATCCTTACATGTAACAAATAATGACAATTAAGACAATTCTGAATCTCTGCACTACTCTCTTAAAAGGATGCATATATACATATGATATAACAAAAGTTCTAGGATTTAAAAACCTAACAAGCTATTAATCAGAAAATACCAGGCATAAGCTAAAAAAAAACTTTTCTTCCATCGATAAAGGAATCAATATTTTTCAAGACCTAAGATAGCTTTTCATTTGCTAAAAAATAACCATAAAAGAAAAAATGGCCCATCAACAGACTGTCATTTATTAATAAAAAGGTTGATGTTGGCCTTTCACTAAACAAAATTGATTTTTCACTAAACAAAAACTTTTGAACTGAGTGCTGTAATCTTCATATGAAGAGAATTTCAGCTATATATAAAAGCCACTACTAGGACACTCATATTTAGTGATCTGATATTTTGTAAGTATATGTTAAGTGCAAAGCTAAAGACATCTCAACGTATTTCAGTAAGAATCTTCAACTCTTTTCTAACTCCTGTTTAATTTTGCCACGTGGGTGAAGATTTTCAAATGACAGAAAATTCAAGAATTCAATAAATCAAAAAATTGCAAAGAATGGAATACTAAGTGCTTTTAGTAATTATAATTTAACCATAATAAGAAGGTATTTGTTAAGAATGATGTAGTAGATGGAGCCTACAGAATTTTCATGAAGTATCTTGGGAAGCATACACAGCATTTGCTTTTCAGTGTAAAATTAACAGGATGAAGTATTAGCTGTTTGAAGCTGCAATATGCACTGCCCTGATTCCAAAAAGCACTTACAACATCATTCTTTTAAACTAGTTTGAACTCTTTGAAAGCTAGGCATTTAATATGAGCTATTTGTTTAATCTATGGATTAAACTAGTTGTCTGTAATGCATGGAAGTATAGGCACTTCCACAACTTATTTACTCCACCCCAATACCTGTGTTTGGGACAGGATTGAGTTGCCTTCCAAATTAATTTCTCCCTCTTAACATTAGGTAAAATAAAGCAAACCTGTGTTTTAAGCACTCATCTAACTTTGAGCACATACCTGATACTCATAAATCAGACTATTTGCACACTTAGTATCAATTTCAAGGCCTTACTACCAAAGCACTGTCAGTGCTTTGCTTGACCAAGGAAAAAAACTTAGCACATTGAAGCATAAAGCCCCAAGACAGAATTCAACCCAGCAAGCCATGTAGACTGCAAGGACACTCTATGCTACAGAAATGTATTTCTAGGGATGCCTTTCCATCCCACAGGCACAGTAGATTTGGACTAAGTTGGTTCAAGTTTGCAGGAAGGGCATACACAAATGTAGGCTGTGCAAAAATGCAGGATTTTGGTAACTTTTTTTTGAGTCTTGAAGTTTAAGCACATGAATAGTTCCAGTTAAGTTAATGGGATTTCTCATGTTAATGACAGGCTTATGTGTCTCCCTGAATCAATATGCACATGACTCATTCCTAAATGTGACTCACTGTGAAAAACTCATGTACCAGTTGAAAAAGAAGAGACTGATAATGAAGGGTATAGGAGCTTGCAGAAAAGCAAAATCAATTGTTAATATTTTTAGAAATATTAAATAGAATTAAAAGCTTAAGCATATTTACCTTTGCATAAAAGAAAAAAAATATAATTCACAGTAAAGACCAGCATTTTTTGGCTTTAAATGTCACAAAGAAAATACTGCTTACAGAATAACTACAGAGGCATCTCTGTATTTAACATCCCTATAGTATCTGAATGTTATCATATAACATTTGAAAAACTCAGTGCAATGTAACTGCAAAGCAAATCAGCTGTATAACATGTATTTTTCTTTTTTAAAGTTGTGAAAGAGAGGGTGGATAAGTGGGTGGCAGAATGATGAAACTTATAGAAAATACATTATTTGTCATGAAATAGAGCAGAAGGAACAGAAATTAAAGAAGGGGAGAAAATCAGGTGGTAAGTGAGTAGGCAGAAGTCACCACTTTATTACTCCTCCAGTGCACTGTTTTTTATTTAGCATACATATTCTCAGTAGAAGTGTATTACCGAAAATACAGTTATGATTCCATTAAGTTGCTGTTGGCTTAATGAAGGACATAAGAGAAATCATACCTGAATAGACAAAGCCAGTCTAATGAGGAACTATATACAGCACTGAATTAGTCATCTGAAGATGAATGCTGGTTAAGAGTGGATAATCAAAAAGGCCTTGAACATTTGTACTAGATTATCCACAGATCCATCAGTAAAAAATTGCTAGTAGTTTGCCTAAGTACTAAATATAATATAAAAACAACGCAGTAGAATGCTGACATTTGAAACGTCTTGACAGGCTATAGATGTTGAAGGCCTAACTGGAAAAGATCAGTCAGACTGTAATCTACTTTTTGATCTCAAAAACATGCAAGCACTCAGACTCTTCTAGAGCCAATAGAAAAAAGGATCACACACACACACCCCGCCCCGTGAGAGATGCAGAATACTATCAACTGGACAACAGCTCTCAATGCAGCCTGGTTTACATGGCAGGTGGAAGTAGAATTCAAAATCATCTTCACTAGGAAGGCAAAGGTTTTGCTATGGCTGGTAGGAAAAACTGCCAGGGTGAAGCTCACATACTGCAAGCTGCTGCTTTTTCCTGTCTTACATAATTAAAACAGTGACTTCGCTGCAGTCATCTCAACCAGTACTACCAGAAGATTTAGGACAGTGGTTGGTCTCCTCATCTGTACTGTTCTTTTTGGCTGGGTAGATTCAACATATATAGATGTATAGATCTACCGCAATACAAGCACACCTTTACTTTGTTTTCCAAAGATACTCCTAGGTAGCTGAAGAGCTAATACTTAAATTCTTTCTTCAGCCAGTCATCATATAGTGTCTTAAAGGTCCTGTAAAATACAGATAAACAAGTCAGTAACATGCCTTCGTCTACAACTCCTGCGTAACACTGTATTTCTTATGAAGTACCTATGGCTAAATAAGTGATCTGTTAAAATCGAGATTCCTTAAAGGAAACAGCACTTTGGACAGAGACAGGGGCGAGGTAGTCAATATTCCAATACCCATAAGGAATCAACTATTAATAATTAAAAGACAGACAAGCATAGGAACCAAACATTTTTACATTTTAATATTATTTTTGTCAAGATTGACAGGCAGTGCTGAGGCTGCTTCTTTGCAGGCTGTGAACAGTTCATATTGCAGAGATATTAGGCAGAGCACCAATATCAACAGAAATAATAGCAGTAGTATTAATAGAAACTGCTCAATCTCAAATAACTACTCAAGCAAATAAAATTGAAGAGCCTCTTCTGAGATTTTCCCTCATGGCACTAAACTGAAACTTATAATAAGTTTAGGAAGGACAGATGCCAAGAGAAAAAAAAGATGATCAAAAATGTATAAAACATTCAACTCTTACATCCCTCTGGAAAAGCAAAGAAACGGGTGTAAAACCAGATGCATGCATGGTCAAGTAAGCCTGGTTCCTGCTTCTCATGTCAATTTAAAAACTTATACCACTGAACTCAGCCAAGGGTTTCAGTATATAGTGAAGTTGCAGAAAAGCTAAGGGGTGCAGTTATAGCACACTGTTGATCTGTGTTAATTCCATGGGCAAACATTTCTAATGCATAGTAAATATTAGGCAGTTGCCCCTTAACTCTGAATTACTCCTGACCTTATATTTTATAGAGGTGTAAGAATCCGGTCAATATATTTTTCTGCTATTTATTTTCTACTTGCTGAGCTTATTCACAGGGCCTGAAAAAGTCTGCCAGCAGAACTGCCAACAGTGAAACTCTGTCATGAGTGGTCAACTACTTCAAGATTCAAGGACAAAAATACTTAATCTTTTTTATATGCCAGTTATAAAATAAATGTGCTTGTTGACATTAGGATAGAATAAAAATGAAATTAAGCAAGTAGTCCAAACAAGTTGCCCAATGTTCTAATTTCAGCTACTAAATTTTTAAAGAAAGCGTGCTTTTTTTATTAACTTATCATGGGTGGTCTTTTGCCCTGTGAACTATGGCAGAATATTTACCATTAGCATTACTTGTATACCTCTTACTAAGAAGCAGCAAAGGGAAACTGGGACAGCTGCTGCTAAGAGAGTACCTACTTATTCAACTTCAAAAGAATCATAGAATACTATATAGTGACACCATACATTTACACTTATCTCTACCCCTTGATGGATCCTGTAGGGGTTCACATAGCTCTGATGGATTAGTAGGCTCCATCTTCTGTTTACACCATAGGAATAAAACGATGCTGTTCCCCTCACTACAGAAAACAACTGAGAGACATACCCATATGGTTCTCTCTTCTCATGCATTTCCTATCAGATGGTGATCATCAGGCTTCACTGTCAGTTCCAAGCTTAATGACTTTATTCTTATACTAATAGAGTAGACACGAAATCAGTGTTGACTTTAGGTACATACAAAAGATATTTAAGATTTTTTTTTTCCCCTCTATGGTTTGTATCCTGTTGTGTAGGTAGAATACTCATTTATTCTAAGGTCACTGTGTATTAAAAAACACAATCAAACCTGCATTGGTACCTGCTGACAAGAGTGATAGAGTTGTAGAAATATTACAGAAATACATACCTCTGTGACATGCAGAAACATCAAAAGCTAAGAAGTTCTAGAATGATGTATTCCTTTTTTAAGATCACAGGATAGAAAGAGTATATTTTAAAGCATTCTTTCTCCTTCTTTCCTTATTAACTCAGTTATCTTTCCCTAGGGTAAACATCTACTATGACCGTGAAAAATAAGTCTCCCACATATTCAAGCTCAGGCTTTTTACAAATGATCAAAACTAATTTTTCAAGAGAGCAAAAGTATGTTTTCAGAAATTAAAATCTAATATTTAAATGTTGGAGAAGTCCTTCATACTCCTTACAGATCTCATACATTGTTACGTACTCTATTGCTCAAATGCGATAAACCAGAGTACTAAAGTTTCACAATCATTTCTCAATCCTTAGTGTTAACACTGCCAATCTACCAGAGGGACATTTGGATCTTGATTAAGTTACCTCTACACTGAAGTACCTGCCTTTGGGCACCCTGCCTAGCCTCTACCTGCCGCTCCAGAACACCATGACTTTCCAAGTCCTTTGTCACATCTGCCAGCCCCACGTAGATGTCTCGGCTGCTGCACAGAACAGCCCTAGGTGCCTACGTTTATGCACCTGACTTGAGGGCTTATGGTGGAGTTCAGCTGCCAAGCATAGGCATCCAGTATCATTTTAGATACTACAGAGTAGCTGTTGACCCTTAATCATGGCTCGTGAAGGAATGACTGCACCCGTGTTAGCCCCACACAAAAAGCACTTTGGGCATCCACAGTGACATGAGATATTTAACGTTAAGGCAGCTGGACCCCACCTTTGGTATTTCAGCACCCATTCTGGCAATACTCTGATCAAACAGGGAGAAAATGAATTTTAAGAGAACCAAGGAAGATCATGATGAAAAGAACTTTTTGTTCTCTTGTGAGGGAGAAGTTGAAAACTTGATTCTAGCTGGAACACTGGAGAAAAGTCTGAGGAGAGAAGAAACCCAAGGAAAACGGAGGGCAGGAGTCCGTGACAAATTTTTGGCAGACCTCTAGGGAAGGTCAGAGCTTGAAGGAAACATCTCTGGTGATCGATATCCTGGTAATAGCAAAAGTCATCAGTCTTCCTGATGATTTGGTTTTGTAATAATGTGACAGAGTTGAGGTTAATACTGCAAAATCACCTGTCTGGGTGGAAATCTCATGGTATTATCTTTTTTTTTCTGTTCTTCAGAAGTGACTGTAATGCTCTCAGAAGATACCAAATGAAGTTGGAGACCGTAGTTAAAAATGGACATCGTGTTGTACACTGTTGCACACTCACAGGATGATGGACACTGAGGGTATGGAAGAAATGGAAGAGACAAGTGTTCTGCTATGCAAGCCTGGCAACGGTGTTGACAATGGCACAGGCAGCTCAGAGATGTTAAAAAAAAGGCACAAATAGGAATGAAAAAGAAGGTTTTCTGAAGCACTGAATAACGCACAAAAAAGATTTAATTAAAGCAAATATACTTCATTATTGGGAAGATGATCTCAAGATCATTTATTATAGAGTCCTCAGATCCTGGCTAATCCTGTTGAGATTAGTAGATTTCTTTGGTACTCACCTAAGTATAATGAAACAGAGGTTGGTCTTCAAATTACATATGTGCTCAGTACTACAACATATGACAGTCTCTGAACTAAAATGGTCCTTGGGAAAAAAAGCAAAAATCTACTGTGGTTAATTTAATAAAACATAGCTATCCAATAGGATTCTTGACTAGATAAAACACTTCTAATCATTTCCAGGGCACCCCAAATTTACATACAGCTTTATAGCTATAAAGACAAACAAGCTCTTTGATCTGAAAAGCTTATATTATAATTACTTTATATGGAAAAAATGCTACACCCATATCTGAGATCCTTATGTAAAAGAGATTTAGCTAAGATGAAAGAGTCCACAGCAGGGCAAGTGAAGCGGTTGGTAGCATGGCAAGATTTACATAAAAAATAAACTTGAAAATGCTAGGATTACTTAGTCAGGAAAAGGAAAGCTTTAAGAAAGAACAAGTCTGAAGTATTGCAAGTTATGGAGGGTGTGCACAAACTATTTGTTCTTTTCTACTCTGTCAGATTTTGCTATATAAGAATAAATGGAAGCATACAGTCAACAAATAGAAGAAAATGCCTGTACATACAGCACATGTTCTGCAAAACATAGTAATATAGGGTCATTGCAGTAAACAACATGACAGATTGGAGCAAAAGGATTAGATACATTTAGGATTCACCAGTGCAAGCTAAACACATAACAGCAGAGAGATTCATTTGTCTGTAAGCTATTTTCCTGCATGTATCTGATAGTCAAGGAATTTGCCACACACATACATAATTGTACATACTAGTTAAATATTCCAGAAAATCACTCTGGTGTAAAAGGAGTAAGTACTTTTTAATGCAGATTAGATGAACTGGTGGCTTGGCCAGCACCTTCCCCTAGTTATACCTTACTCTATGTAGTTTAAATCATAGTAAGTGTTGTCATATTTGGAGATTTTATATTCCTAAATAAGTGCTGACTGTCTCACAGGGTAGGTCTATGCAGCACGCTGGAGGATTGTCTAGCAATGCTTCTACCAGAAATCGCAGCAGCAGAGAGCTGCAGGCTAATTTAGTTGGCTATGAAGCATGCCACTGGGCAAATTATTCTGCGTAGAGTTCCAAATGGCTGCTGTTAGGATCCCTTTAACACAGAAATCTTTACAAAACTGCACTGAAGCATAGCATAATCTATGGATAGAAAAAAATAACCTATTTTAATAACTCTAGAACATAGGCTAGAGAAGGATACATTAAAAACATCTGAACTTCCCTTGGCTAGGTAAGCTACCTAACAGAAGGGATAAAAATTTGTATGAAGTTGGTACATTTCCCCCTGCTTCTTTGCAATAACCAGCTCATGTTTAAATAGAAATCAGAAATCATTTT
Organism: Haliaeetus leucocephalus; assembly: GCF_000737465.1. Lineage (NCBI taxonomy): Eukaryota > Metazoa > Chordata > Aves > Accipitriformes > Accipitridae > Haliaeetus > Haliaeetus leucocephalus. The sequence continues at coordinate 14,946,501 of NW_010972587.1, forward strand.
GTGAAGTAGCTTATAGCAAGTATATCATTCTATATTGACCAAGTGGATCCTTGGTACTGGACATCACATTAGAAATATCTAATGAAAAAAACCAACAGCAACAACAGCTCTTCTCAGTGGGAAATACCACTGTGTGCATTAGAAACTGGGACTAACAGATGGGTTTTAGTTGGGTGGTAGCTTTTAAAAACAATTTTTAAAGTTATATAATCTTATCTTCAGAGAGTGGGTAGACCTTTGCAACAAGGGAATCTTAAAAAGTAAGGTTTACATATCCTGGGAGAGATGGCTTTCATGTTTTTACTTCCCACAGAAATACGAGTCAGTATATGCTTGCAAAATAAGATTCATAACTGAACTAGGTATAAAAGTTAAAGAGCAACTTAATACAAAATTCTTGCAATGTCAACATTTGGCAATACATAAATTATCTATCACAATTATAAAGAGGAACTTTGTAAAGCAGCAATATTCCAAACACTGACTCTCAGTACAACTCTCTCTTTTTTTTTTTAAATACATCATAAATACCTTAAAATACAGCAAAGCTGCATTATCAAATTCAATAAATGTTACTCTATTAAATAATTTAAAATTTATCTGCTTCTCTCTATAGAGACCCAAACAATCAGGCCTTGATTGTCTTACTACTCCCTAATGAATAAGTAACCAAAATTGTTCCTGAATGTGTTTTTAATGTATCCTCATTAGCCACCAGCCGTTGTATATACTTCTGGCTTGCTCATCATCATTGTCATGTGAAATTTTGCCTCACTCTGTCAATAATGCCTATATGCAAGTGTGTGATATTGTTAAAGGCTACCACATTTGATCCAGGATAGTAATCATTTTACTCCAATATAGTTGGTCACTCTTAGCCATTATAATATTTCAGCCCAGCCATTATTTGTTTAAATGTTATGTTAAAAAAACCCACAAACTAAAACCAAACAACAGTATTATTGAATAATGTTACTAAATTGTTTACCTCAAAATTCTCAACAATTTCCAGTGGTTATTACTTTGTAAAATTAAAAAAAATTTCTGTGTGTGCTTTTTATCAAAAATAATTTTTCTTTGCCTTAGAGAAAAAAAATTAATCAGAATTGACTTCTAAAGGACCATGCATAAATTTTATTCACCTCTAATATATTCATTCTTAGCCATCTTTTGAAAACACACAATTCTATGCTTTCAAGTCTCCCCTTACGTATAAGCCAAACATGATCATAGTTTTACTGCTTTTATATACCCTCACCTTCTTAATATTCTGACATGAGAGTAAAAAGTGAATCTTCTCTTTGAATACATACCATCGCTGTTTTCAACAATGTTAATAAGATGTTTTAAGGGGGTTTGTGGCTTGGTTTTGGATTTGGTTTGTTGTTTGTTTTGGGGTTTTTTTTGTTCTCTCAATGTACATAAATATCAACTTTCCTTTCTGGATGACAGAATTAAGCAGAAATTGACATTTATATGCCTGTGATGAAATCCAAATCTTTTTCCTGAGACTACACAGAACCTTTCTTCATGTTCAAATTTAAATTACTGCTGCCAGCCTTTATTATCTATTACATAACCACATTAAATTTAATCAGATATACTGCTGCCACTTCTGTGAAATCCCTCTGTAGTGCAGTCATTCTAATCCTACATAGTTTTACTATTTTCAGTTTTATTCTGTAAGCAAAAAAAGAAAAAAAATAGGGGCACCTTATAACTTAAGATTCTCAGTATTTATTCCAGGTAATTAAGTAAAATCCTTTAACATATAGTCTGCTGTTAAAAGCCCAGAAGCACTTTCTGGAACTATGTCTTCAAACTCATGTCACATATCCAAAGACAGCAAGATATTGCACTTGCAAGTGCAAATCAATACTGTAGTCTATGTATTATGCTTGTGAACACAACAGCATAAATGTAAAAGCAAACATTGCAAGCAACCACCTAGTACACAAGATTAGAGGGACTGATCTGAAGAAAACACTTCAATTTAGAGCTTCAGTTTTATTAAGTGTATATGGCAGATTCTTTATTATTTTAAAATTAATTTTAGTTCAAAAATTCTCATGACTTTGCCAAAAATATGGAGAATAGTAATTGTTACTAAACAAAAACACTTTTCAAATTCACTCTGAACACAGAATGAGACGAACCTTTTTTAAGAGTTAATTTTACAAAAAAAAATCATTAAAAGAAAATAACAAGTTTATGAAAGGAAAAGATTGAGAAGTATTGTATCAAATATGTACATCTTGCAAATACATATATACACTCATACACACACATATGGAAGTGTAGAAGTTATTAATACCCTGGGTTTTGTTTTGCAGTCCCAGGCTGTCCAAAGCAAATAAGTAACATATTCTCCGGTATCCACAGAAATTTTTGCTTACATGGACAAAATGCCCATATTTGTCTTTTCTGAATTTTTTAAAATTAAGAAACACAATGAGCAAATGCATTGCAATAAATACAGCATATTTCTGTTTTTTATATTATATTTAGAATAATTTGTTCTCACATGAACCTCAAACCTGACAAGAAACCACTAATGACATTAGTTAGCACTCCAAGGACAGAGGAATCTGAGTTAAAACAATTTACCTGCAGGAGCTCAGGAAGATTCCCCACAGTACACACTTTGACATTCTTCTGTTCAGTTTCCTGACACAATTTTTCTGGATCCCTGCTTTGCAAGTTGTACTTATTTAAATTTTCTTGTTTGCTCTTGGATTCACGCAGATTGTTTGAATACAAACTTGATGTGTAACCTGTGTGTTATAATACACCTCTAAATTTAGCCCTAATATTTTAGGTTTTAGTTTAGATGTATGCCACAATGTTCAATAAATTTTCCTCTTATAAGAATTGTGCTTGTTTTAAAGCACTTTGTACTATCAACAGTGTTAAAAATGCATGATTTTAACATAGCAATGAAAAAAGTTAGAAAACTCTTATATAAGATGGCTGCTTTTGTTCTTGAAATTACTGAGCCAGACTGCCATCTATTGGAAAATAAATATTTTTTAAATTGTACTGTTTTTAAAAAAAAACGAAACTACTCTAGGTTTTTGTCAAAAGCTGATTTTGCTAGCAATAATACTTAAGACAGCTTGATTTTTTAAAAGGACACACCTAAGTTAACTAAACTGTGATACAATCAAGGATTTTCCTACATCTTTTTCCACCTCATGATTTCTGGAACATGTTTCAAAGCACAGCTCCTTTTCTGACCTGCTGAACAATCAAATCCCAGTTATTTGGAGTGAAAGTTTTGTATTTAGCAAACACAGAAAAACTACTATGTCAGGACTGAATGATCCACAAGTATAAAGCTTTCCTAGCTTGCCTGCGCAGCAGCTCTCAGGGCTTTCCATGTCTTTGCATACAGAGGGGAACTAGAGAGTGTATTCAAGTCACAATGACAAAAAAAATGGGAAAAAGAGGCAGACAGGAACTGGGAGTTAAAAAAAAAGAAAATCTATGAATCCACCATCAACCCCACCCCATGTACAAGCCTTTGAGAAAAATGGGCAATTCCAACTAAAATGATGCCTGTGTGTATAAATGCCTTTTTGGAGCTCTCTCTGAAGTAGCATAATAACCCACATTTCCAGCTGCAAAACTATGTTCAATTTGGTCTTTAATTGTGAAGCCAATGAACAGGGGATTGTCATCTGATCTCATAATATACATGTTTTAATGACTGGTGAAGATAGACTAGGAAACATGGAATTAATATTTTACACAACAGCACATCAGAAGTACATTGAAACACAGCTAGAGTTGCAAAAGTCAATCACTGAAATTATAAAGTTTCAAGTGTAGCTTTAACTTGACTTTTAGTTTATTCTTTATAACATAGTCTTCAAATAAAAGATCACGTTAACTTAGCCCTGCTCTCAGAATTGCACTGGTATTTTTCCAGCGGTTGTAAAATCCAGAAAGAATACTGGAGGGGGAACAACAGGCTGATGCTCAGTCCTTTCATGTGGAAGACTACAAAAGTGATGTTAAAACCCACCCTTATGCCACAGAGAGAACTGAACACCACTCTTCCACTTCCCAGATAAAGCCTTTTATTATCAAGTTACTGCATTAAAAATCAGGCAACCCCACTACCCTTACACTACACAGTGAGCCCTGCTCTTTCAAATAAAAGTGGCTGGCACTTAAATTCAGGAGAGAATTCCAGGCTGTGGATCCTAGACAGACAGACACTCCCTTCTGCAGTCCTGAATCAACCAAAACCTTATTTAGCCAGAGCAGTACCACAGGCAATTTGGACCTCTTCAAAAAAGCTTCAAAAAAAGTTGGGTTTCTTTTTTGTTGTTGGGGTTTTTTTGGTTTTTTTTTTTTGTTTTAAAGAAAAAAAAACTTTGAAATACACTCTGCTTCCTGATGCTTTCTCTTTCATATGCCCATGCTATCCTCAGGAGGTGGCTCCTGATGCTCCTTGCTCCAACTTACTAAGTTTTTGACCCATGAGCTATAATTCCAAACAGAAATTCCCATATCTTGGTCTCCTATTTCTCTGAACAATAGCATGATGCAAAAAATGCAGATGTCTCCTAGCAGTCAGTTCCTTTGCAGAACCTCTCTAAGGGTCACAAAGTGTCATGACTTGGGGTTTTGGAACCTGTTCAGATCACTGGACTACAGGAGAAGTTGAAAAGCCTGCACCAGACGTTGTCTCTGGAACCAACATTTGTCAGGGAAATGGCATCACCTGACACATTACCAACAGGGACCCGACTCCTACACCTCCTCAGAGCTGACACTGGCACAGTCAGCAATGAAAATTAGGGGAAAAACTGCTGATTTGAACCTGAAGTGCTTGCTTGTAGAGGCACACCAGGCGCAGTTCCAGTCCTGTGCCAGAGCTGGTAACAGAGAGAGACAACACTGGGTCCTGCAGGGACAAAGAGCCTGTGCTCCAGTGTCACCACACACCATGCTGCCCCAGCTTCCAGAGGGTCTTGGCATGTGCAGCAGCAATGAATGTGAGCTGAATGAATGCAGACAAGAGAAGACCCTGCTTACCCTACTGAGACTTTTATGGAAGCTTCCCAGGGCTTCAGAAGAAGCTGCAGGAATTTTTCTCTTCTTTAATACATACCCAAGGAATCTATTTCTGACTCTCCATATCTATATATGTCTCCACATCTCTGTCTCTCCATGTTCTTGTACATAAATATTCATTTAAGTTTCTTCAATCATCACCCTACTGTCACACTTCTATCACCATGCTCGCTGGTCCTGCCCCCAGAGTAGTTTGGCAGCATTCACCATTGCACCCATTTTCAGAGCTCAGCAGAACTCTTCATTTTAGTGCTTCTTCCCGATTACTCTTTGATGTCTCCTTACAGCACGTGCACGTTTTCGTGTCACCCGTGCACTGTACAGGGAGTCTACACACCAAGGGAAAGCAGCACTTCCCTGAAACTAAAAGACAGCATGTCAAAACTGGGAACAATTTCCTTTTTTTGATGCAAGGCAGCCAGGTAGCAACTGAACAGACTGAGTGACCTTAAAATACCTTAAAAAAACCAAAATGGATGTTTTAGATCAAACAGGAAAATCCCACATCACAGCAAAGATTCCTCTCCATATAGGCCTGCATAGTTGGGTTTACTCTAGGGGAAAACACACTCTGCCCTCCATCCTGACTTTGTGTTGGGAGTGTATACCCATCATCCTGATTGTAGTTTTCTTTGAAAGAATAGCTGGGTGCACTAGTAGGAGAGCACCGCGACATGCTTTAAACAGTCCCTGTTTTTGAAGATCTGTTTTCACATCTAGTTCAATATATAAATAGATGAAATCTCAAAAACCATATTGCCTAATTTACCTTTGTATTTGCCTGCTGCACATAAATTACAGATTTAGTGTCTGAATACTTCCTATTCCCATTGTATTTTATTTAGGTCTGTAAAAGTTTCAGTCCGAGTAGATAGAATTATATGGATTACATTTTCTGCAAAACAGCAGCTGAGCAGATTTACATAGCAGTTAGCACCTAAATACAGAGAGACACTAGCAATATGTATAAAAATGCCTAAATGGGGTCGCTATCTTGTTCAGACTGACTCAACACGGGTTATGTATCTAATCATTCAAACATCTAGATGGGCTTTACAAAAGGATCTACTGCATTTCAAGGCAGCTAACCATCTTTGTAAATCTCATTCTGCCTACATATATTGTAATAAATCCTCTAGAACATAGAAGTCCTTAACTTGCCTGGTTTTCCCCACATATGAGAGCATAATTTTTCTTAACTTATGAACTACATTAATTGAAATTTAGCACTTAGCATTTTCCCTCTGTTCTGTGCTTTATTCCCTGGGCAATCCCATTTACTTTACTTATTGAGGAAGAGAATTCAATTTAAAAAAAAAAGCCTTGTTACACTGTAAAGAAAAAATGAATCCTAGAGCACTTTAGTCACAGGATTAGTAGTAATGAAGTCCTATTTTCAACTGTAGCTGGAAATCACTGAAGTATCACAACCACAACAATTTTCAGTATGAGAAACTCAGACTACTGGGAAAGCTATGTTGTAATAATAAGAATCATAACTGAAGATGCTTAGCTTCTTTTTGGGGGACGCTTCTGATGACATTCTGCAAGCATTTAGACTTCAGTATAGTAGTAAGCATACTGATTTCAACTAATTTCTCAAAAACCCCTTCCTTGCACTCCCCACACTCAAAAGAACAACTAACCTGAACTTTTGGTCCTATTAGCAGTACCATAAAAAGCCATTCTGAGATGTGGTAAGCAGTATCTTTGTAAAATAATGGGAACATTAAATTCTAAATCTGTAAGGACCACATGTTATCTCATTTTTTTCTATTATAATGTTAGACTTGTACTATTCTTACTCTTGTACTATTTCTTTCTTGAATGTGCCATAAGTAAAGCAGATATAACTGAATATATTGTCTTTGTATCCCATCTTACTTACTACATTAAGCTTGGTTTGGCTTCCACTGGTCATAAGTTCTTCCTCTGATACTTTACTAAAATTGTCCAGATAATGGTCTGATATTGTATGAGACAGATCTTCAAAAGAGTATTCCTTTTCTTGGCACAATTTGATTTCATCTAAGAGCTTTGATAATTCTCCAGTCACAGCTTCACCTTTAAAAACAGACACACCATTAGTCAATAATTAGAATACCAGGGGTAATTTATGCCTAAAAAGGAAATGCACATTCTTTAAATTTTATTGAGTATCTGTTATATTCCATGCCTTATCATCTAAACAGTGATCTTCATGCACAGTTCTCCCCTCAAAAATAATGGCATCTCATTCCAGAATGGGAATCACTGGAGATAATCTACACACTTCTGCATTCCCCTATACCTTGCATTTAATTAGGATTAATTACAATATATACTTACCCCTTCTCTGTTTACTAATCTTGAAAATTGGCTAGAAATAGCAACTATCGAAGAATGTCAAATTAATCCAAGAAAGGAAAGTTTCTACAAACATACAAAATCAGCGTCCCATACTCTGCATTGGGTTCATGTTTGCTGCTGTAATCAATTAATACACTAGATCAGTTCCATAAACCATAAGTAGGTTGGAACGGAATTTCCAAGAATGCACATTTGTCCCATCAAAGTAGCCATGTTTTATAAAGAATTCTTGCTCACTTTTCTGGGATTAAATGGAATGGTGGAAGGATCTACTCCACAAAACCCACAAGTTTAAAACACACCTCACTACAGCAGTCTATCAGAAACCCATGTTTAGTCCATTCTGCATTGTGTTTCATGTTTTCTCCTTAATTTATCAGACATCTTTAGTTAAAAAAAAAATCTACCAGAATAGTAAGAAAATGGGCTTTATACATCTATACTAACTGAGGGCCACTATTAGAAACACTGGTGGTAATAAGGATTAGAATCTCATTGAGTGCTAACTTTTCTGCAAATAGCCCACTGCCAGCAGCAAGACCTCCATAGAGTAAAAAGCTGCTGGTTAGAAATAACTGCATTAGGTTCTGATAATCTATCGTGTGTGTTACACAGCTACCTTCAGTAAGGGCAATGAAAATGAGTGAAAGCCTAGTTTTTCTAAATAAGAAAGCCCTCCTCTTGACTAGGTTTACAGGAGTCCTACTGTTGGAAACTACAGTCCTTAGACTTGATAAAATAGAAAGATAATTCCATTTTACTCCATCTTTGGGAATAAAATGCTGAAAAGGAAAAACAGAGCGAGCATATTAAGCTCAGCATACATATAATGCACATATGTACATTCATGTAACTAAAGCAGCCCCAGATAAGATTCTATCTGCTTGGTCTAGAGCTCTTTTTTGTGTCATTTTTCTTCATAGTCACTGTTTGTTATGCTAGGTAAACATAAATATTTTAAAATATTTTTTAAATTACAACTATGGCCAGTTATGACTGAAATTTTCAGAGCCAGGAACAAAAGCTATTAATTAATAAGCATCTAATTGCCTTTTAATATCCAAGTAACAAAAGTGTTGCACTCAATTCTTGTTACTCTTAGTCAATGGTAACTTTGCATAAAACTTGTAAAATTAAACAAAGATATAATCAGGTTTATTTATATTCTGCTTTTTAATTGGAAATTTGAAATTATTCCATATTATGATAAGTAAAAATTGGAAGCAAATTACCTAAAAATTAAGACCTACTCTAAAATCATGATGCAGTGCCCTGGAAATAAACAGGACTATTGTTTCCTAGACAATTATGTTCATGTCCCCAGTCCCATGTTCTCCCACATACAGCCTGCAATATTTCTTACTGGGCAAGAATGAATTGTGTGGCAAAACTGGAACTGCAAGGGTGCTGACCAACCTGTGAGTAAGTGTATACTAACTGGCGGGCCGATTGCTACCAGAACAAATAAATGAAAGACAAATTTTGCCTATCTCTTTCAGTTCAGGTACTAATTAAGGTCTCTCCTCTATCTAGGTACTTATTTTCCTGAAAGTCACAGAAAGGTAATTGATACTGCTATCCCTCTTCCAAATTTGGTTTAAATTATTTGAAATTAGATTGTGAAAGAATGGCAGACAGATGGATGGGAAGCACAATCAAGTACAATTTCTTTCCTTTAGAATCAGATTACACAGTAGACAAGCAAAAGCCAGCTAGCACGTTTTACAGTATTTATACCTTGAAAGCAGAAACAAACATGAGATCATGCCCTTATCGTTAAGAAGTAAAACATATTTTAAAAATATTTACTACTTAATTTCAGGACGGGTATTTCTATTGCATAGGGTAGTTGACTTCATGATTCTACTAATCTCAAAGGAACTACTTATCTTTTTACACCATATGTCTGTTAAGTACCCCAATGGGAACCATGAATGGAACTAGAGCATTCCTTTACTATCACCATGAAGATCATAATCTGGCATGCAGCAGTAAGCTTGGTTTTCTCATGAATAAAAATTCTCCCTGTAAACATGTTTTAAAAAAAACTGAACACAACACACACACACCCCCCCCAACAAAACCAAAATAGTGAGGCTTAGTTATTTGCCAGCGGTCAATTACATTTACTGTGGATGATTACAGAAGGCAGAAGTCAGGTTTGGTTCTACAGAAGGATGATTTTCATGGAAGAGCAGGACAACATCCCACTCAGGAAGCACCCTACGCGAGTGGCTGTGGTGCATAAAGGGTGACTCAGACCGTAAGATGAAAGTGCATGCACACAACAGCGATAGTCACGGTGTATGAAAGATATGTTATGAGATGAATGGAAGAGCAGTACACACATGATCTTTGAAAGAGGCATCCAAATGTAACACAGTTGGAAGAGGTACTCACTGGGAAAGATAAAGGAAACAATCTTTAACTTGAATGTGAACAATGCCTGCAGAGTATTTTGACACATCTATTATCTTGGTTTACTTCATTATGAAGTGTGTAAGGTCAGATAAATTAAAAAGACTTAAGATCACATGATGTAATACATCATAATCCATCAGTGACTTCTCTGAGGATACAGTTCTTTGCTTTCCTATATGACATGGATTACAGTGTATATAGTCAAGATAGGTAATTCATGACGGAAAAAAGCTTCTCAGTATCAATAACTTCCTTAACATCTCTTTTTCATTTTGTATGTTTGTATGAATGTGTCAGCAATGTAATTTTAATATTAAAGAGAAGTTCAGTACAGCTTCTGTATTCACAGAGTACATGTATTTACTTTTAGCCTTTGGAGACGGAGGAACTTCTGGGGACAAAATGCAAGACTGATGTTCTGCACATTCCAGTGGGCGTTCCTCTGAAACACTTGCATTTCCCGTTTCCATATATTCTGCAATTTAAAGATACACATACACTTAAACTCCTGAATTAAGGGGGTTTATTCCAATCAAAAGTATATTTGCTACTTCATTTTTCATTAAAGCCTTTCCAGTTTTTCATATTACAACCTTGTAATTATTCATAAACACTGCTGCAAGGCAATCATTTATTGGAAGTATTATAAAACACTAAAATGGCTAATTCTTTAATCTGCTGAAACTGTTACAGAAATCTCATTGTAGGAGTAATGGGTTGTGACTATCTCTGTGTTTTTCCTGTCCCCTTGAAATATCTGTGTAACTGTTCCATTATATTATTACCATTGAAAGACTCTTTTGTTCTAAATTTGTGAAGAGTTCTTGGACAAGATATTCAGGATATTCAAAATAAGTAGATATACTGATACTGTTAAGAAAACTAAATATTCTGCTTGCAGCACAGAGCAAGTGTATGAGAAAAAAAGAATGCAAACTCAAAAATTTAGTTAAAACCAGCAGTCTAAAAAGCAGAGTTCCAAAATGTTTGTGCTTTTCCTCCTTAAAACTTCCCTTGTCCCACCTTCATGCTGATGTTTATAAAAACAGAAAAACGTGGAATGCTGAATGTGCTAAACTTCAGTTTCATTACTATTATTTTTGTGTAACTATATACATTATTTTCGCATGCTTTTCTACACAGGCTATCTCAATGGGACACCAAAACCTTAATGAATGTTATTGTAGGACAAATATTTAAATAATAAATTAGAAATTAATTTATGCAATAGTGGTGCTTTTTTTCCAGCAGAGTGACTGCTTCTCAGTTCAGGCAGTTATTCTGCATCTGCATTTTCTTGATTTTCTGAGGCTGCTGAAACAAGTTCTTTCTGATACCAGATAGTAACCACAACAGCACATGTTACAAGACACATAAAAGCAAACTAAAATAACTGCTCTCATCAATATCAAACTGAAAGACTGAAGAGTTTCTGGGAAGTGAAATCTCTCCGATTTAATTTCTACAGTCTACAATGCACTTGGTTAGCTTGCTGTTATTCCTGATTAAATGACAAATCCCAAACCCCAAATACAATCTGTGATAAAATAGACATCTGAGAAAATTAAAATGGAAATGGCAGAGAACAGCATGCAGTTTCAGAATGCTTTGCAGGTTGTTGGGGGTTTTTTAAAGAATGTATGATTTGAAAGTGTCATATATTAAGTTTGATAGTTGGCAATGGTCCCCTGGATAACCTGTCATACATTTCTTCATATGAAAGTGGGCATTTCTATTTTGCATGTGTAGCACTGAAAACAAAGAAGAGCTGTAAGAGGCCATGAGAAAACCAGCAGCGTGACAAAATTCTCTGGTATGTTTTCCAGCTCTGCCAGCTATATTATTTGTCAAGTTAATGTGCAAGATGGAGGAGAAACAAAAAGGAAGCTAGACCCAAAGAAAAATAAAAGGAAAAAAGCAATTCGTGCCTGAAAATATTTGCTTGATAATTGTGCAACCATCCAAAAGCAAACCTAAAATGAAATTCTACCAGGTTGGAGTGTTAAAATTATTAGATCAATACAGATATTATTAGGAAAGGAAATGCAGGGGGGATTGCAAAGGACTGACTTTGCTGTCCAATATCATTTAAGACTGTGGTTTTAAAATAACACTCCATTTTTATTCTTTGTCAGGCCCCACTTTCAGACCAATGCACTTACCTGCTAAAGGCTAGTTCTGAGAAGGAAATCCCAAGTTCAACCTAAGTCTCAAATACTTACTTTAAAAATTGCAGAGTTCCTTCCAGAAAACCTCTACAAAAGGCTTAGCACAAGGTATGGTGTAGAGGTTTAGAAAGGGCCAGCAGGATGCAACCCTTAAAACTTAGACTTCTGTGGGACTTCTACCCTTAACTTGGTTTTATACTATTGAAAATTCTATCATATATGTACAAGACAAATAAAGACATGGGCTCAGTTGCGAGAGGCTTATAGTCTAGGTAAATGCATACTAACACACAATATTATCAAAGAAACAGATGCAAAACAGGTGATCTGTGTCTGGAGCCAAAGGCAAAGTACACACAAGCCCTGGATGCTTTCATCAACAACCAAATTCTATCCACCTGCAGCTGGCTAGAAATTCACCTTCAAAGCCTGCCCAAACTTATTGAAAAAGATGTACACTGTAGGCAGAGCAGGTGATGGTGTCAGTGACTTGAGAGACTGCTCTGGATTCTATCCCTTTCCTCAAAAAAGGAAAGATAATTTAGAACAAAGCCAAGCATAGTCAATTATACCACTTAATGACCAGCACAGTTTCCCCAGCTGTGGTCCCACAGAGTTTAGAGAAAAGCCTATCATTCTCACAATTGGGGAGAATAAAGGCTATTTGGGACACAACCAGATTCATAATGCTTCCTTCACCAGCTTACTGTCACCCTGGTCCGTGTTTCACAGCCAGCCAGCATGACTAGCATGGAGGGGGTGAAGGAAGCATAGGTTAATACATGCTTCGGAGATGTTGCCTCACCATACTGCTTCGGGAAGAATGGAGTGGTTTACTTCGACTCAAATAGCACATTACAGTTCAGTAAAGGATTAATACTAGGAATCTCAAAAACTTTGCCTGCTTAATAGCATTCTTTCCTACAGTTACCTGATTTTACCATAGCCCCACTCAATCTAAACAACACACAAAAAGTGATAGCATGAAAGTGGTCACACAACAGCAGAAATAAGAGCAGTGAGGAACACGAACCCCAGAAGATAACAAGCACTGGAGAGTTTGAGCAGCTGGAACTGCAGCTTTTGCAGCTTCTGTGACACCGGTTAGGTCAAAGCCGAGCAGAAGGAAAAGCATTTGCACATAAGTGGGGCAGCACGGCTGCCTCCCAGCAGAACGGCCAGAGCAGGGAAGGTCAGCCATGAAGAGAACACAACCCAGCTCAGCTGGAGCTGCTGTTGAACTTCCAGGAACAGTAAAAGCTCAGGCTGCAGAGCACAGCTTGCTTTAACTTCAGCTCCTCTAGCTCCTAATTCCTCAGCGAAGTGAGAGGGTCAAGATTTTTGCTTTATTTATAAGCCTTGGCTTTTAGAGTAATGGCTACATTAGCATCAGAGAACTTTTTACTTTTCCTTTTAATGGAAAAAAAGACAAACCCAAACAACTTTTTTTTTTTTTAAATGAAATACCAGCTCCTTTCCCTTTGTTTTTGGGGCCTACTTTGGCCATACCATGGGGTGGATTCTCATAGAGTTCCTCCCTAGAGTGACTTCCCCTAAAGAGACCAAAAAGGCTTTTTAAACTCTAAAAAAGCCAAAAGTGATTAGAATAAATCTGAACACTCACCTTTTCAACCAGAAGGCTCTCCAAGTAACTAGATGGGAGGAATAAAACTGGTTTAGAAACCACTCCCCTCCACTGCCAATGTCCCTGCAGGGGCATCCTTCTTCTCCTTCCCTCCGTGTCTTCCTGAAGGGCACCCGCATCCAGAGCGCCCTCTGCCCTCCCAAGGGCTCTCCCAGACCCTGGCTGAGGATCCTGCAGCTCACAGCTACTGAGTCCTACCCCAGCCTAAGAGCTCCCCAAAAAGCTCCACCCAAACCAGCTCATTTGCTCCCCTGACAATGAGCCCACCTGAGACTTGGTAACCCAATTCCTCTTTATAGCAGCAGCAGTTACCAAAAACGACTGGCAGCTGCTACCATCAGGTGTGCTAAGGTGACAAACGAGCTGAGATGGAGGCTGGGCTGACTTCAGTATCCTAAATTTTGGAGGACAATTCTGGATGACTCAGGTTTAACTTAATCCCAGAGAAACCTGAAATCAGTAAATGTTTAAGTTATAGGCACATAAGAAGACTTTTGTGCACGTTTAGGGAAGATAAATGGAAACCAGCACTCGAGTACTGCTATGATCCTGAGATAGGTAAGGGCGCAGCTAAACTTTCAGTCCCCAAAACAACAGCAGTTAAATTACTTCATAAACATAGTTAATACTCTACAGCTTTTGCACTACAGCCTATAAAAAGAGCTGAGAAGTCCCTAGGAAAAAAACAAAACAAAACAAAAACAAAACAACAAAGGGGGATTGAGATCCCAATTCTTTTCATCCCGCACAGCTGTAATTAAATCCTTGACTGGAAACCTATTCCATCTTTCCAGTGGGGCTGGCCTCCTGCACTCAAGGGAATGGAAGATCTACTTGTCCAAAGAGAGGGAGAGAGAGTGAGAATACAAGCAAGCAAGCCAGTGCTAATAACACCAAAGCTATTTAAGTAGAGGGGAGGAGAAAGGAGTCCTGGTTCTGCAGCTGCTTATGCATTTTCCATTTATGAATAATTCGGTAACATGTACAAACAATGTTAGGTTGTTAAGCAGCTTCAGCAGAAGAGAGAGGAAACAGCTTTCCACTACATCTCCCTCCATACTGTCTATGCAGCAGAGCTTATTGTGCCTTCCTGGGGCTCGTGTCATTTTTCATCTGTTTATCTACTAACTCCTTTTTCTCATAATAACAAGAATTCTGCTTCCAGAAATAGTAAAAGAGCAAGATTCTAACAGAGAGCATAGTGGGCTGTGGAGAAAGAGTTGAAAGATGGTATAGCATGCACCTGCGTCACGTTCACATGTGCTAAAACTAAAACACAGCTGGTCGGTTTAATTTTAGGCCTACTAGCCTTGGCAACATCCCTTTTATCTTCAATGCCTAATTATAAAGCCCTAAGTGCCAATACTGTTAACTGCTTCAGCACTGAATGCCGTTGTTTCACTACATCCATGAAATGCATCCCGTAGACTGGCCTTACTTGGCACAGTATTCTCATTTTCCGCTTTTTGAGTACATAATGCCTAAACAGCTATTTCTCCATTACCACAATGAGAATCTAAACTGTAATAAGTATTTTTAATTGAGAACAATGCAACTCAGACCTGAGCAAGACACAGAAAATGATGGGACATATATGAAAGAAAAAGAATTAAAACTTGAACTGTCATTTCTAATAATTCCATCTCTAATTAACAGGCAGTAAAAAAAATTCAGGCGGTGTATAGCTTACTCAGCCTTTTTCAGGTTGCTCTTTAAAGTGATCTTTCTATTTATTTTACTTCTATCAGATAACATGCCAAAATCTCCAAAAAGATGGCAGACTTTGCAAACACACAAAAAAAATATTTTTGCAGAAACGTCAATTACTATTTTCTCAGGATAGGGAGAAAAGATGTAAAAATCACAAAAACACTAGGATTACTTCTAAATCCTCACTGCAAAAAGTTGTTTCTTCTTAACCTATAATCTGTAAAAAGTAGTTTTGTAAATATTCTTAAAAACAGGGAGAAAACCAACAGAAACTTCTATCCACAATTCTTAAAATCTGGAGGCCTCATTCACAGGAGGCTACTCATCCTGTAGATTTTGGTATCAGCTGAACACATTTAGTATTACTGCCTCCATGAACTGCTTCTAAAGACAGAAATTACTTTCTTCACCTTCAAAGAAGTTTCTCATAAATATCCTCAAAACCAAGTCATTTTCTTTCAAAACTTTTCTTACAACTCCATTACCCCTCTGCGTATAGGACAGAACACTACCTATCAGGCCCACCAGTAATACCGGTCACGTTATTTCCTTGTCTAGTTCTGCCAGTCTATTTAAATATATCCTTCAGTCTTTGTTTTATATTTTGAAAGCTAATGACTTGTGGCAGGGACAAATATTATGCTATGTTAGTACTATAAACTGCGCAAAAACACTCATAACAATGCAAGGAGGAAATGGTAAAAATTAATGAGAATGCTAGGTGATAAAATCTTACTCTACCCTGGCAACAAGGTGAAAGAATCAATTCAATGCCATTGTGTCTGCATAAAGAAAAAAATTAGGAAGAAACTTAGAAAATGTGGTCGGTAATTGTCTGACACCATTAATGTACTTTCTTTTTCCTGTGAGTCTACATGAAGGCGACATGTAAGCTCCTCTAGACAACCATTTGAAGATAGCAGCTTTACCAGGAATGTATTTGGAAGCCACTGACTCTCTCTCAGCAATTGCCCTTTCTTTGCATGGAATTCATTACCCACTAAAGTCGAACTCAATTACAGTACATTCGGGTTTCCCAAAATCCCAGTGCTTCACTGATTTTTCAGCTACAACAGGATAAATGCTCACACTTCAGTGAAGAGTATACTCAGCTGGCTTTTTAGAAGAGAGTAGGTCTACTGTATCATCAGCAGTGCTAGTACTGAATCCTGTCACTCCTGATTTTATTTTTCAACTTCAGCTCACAGTTCAAACTTTATCTTTGATGGTTAAAACTTCAGTGAACCCTCTGCTGATGAAGAAGAATCTCAGCTGGTTTCACAAGGGAGCTCTGAAGGGACTCCTCAGGTTTTCTTAAGACTCAGAATGACATTTCTGTAAACATTTTTTGTCCTTGCCCATCACTTCTAACTATAAGGCAGACAGAGCAAAATTATACAGCTGCTCATTACAAGCACAGTTTCATCATACTAATATGAGCTGAAACTACTAAGCAGTCATCTTTATATTTTCAAGGCACACATGTGAAAAAGATTGCATGTTGAAGCACCAAAAAGCCTTGAAATTGATATATTTCCTTTTTGTGGTAAAAACTAAGGGCAAGTACTGATCCATCAACATGACAAACCCTTGAGAGGGGTTTGGGTGCTCTATTTTTCATAGAGCAAGGGTACTTTGAAGAAAATTTGTTCATCAATGGGGTTCAGACTGCAAGGTTATCACACTAAGGAGAAAAATGAAACAATACAGAGATACTAAAATGAAAATTAGTTTAGTTGGTGAATGGACATTACAATGAATCTTAGATTAATATCTGAAGGATGATTGATTTGGGTGTCTAACAAAGTGTAAGCTCTGACTGACCCTTTTCCTGCCACTGAAGAAGTTTAAGTATGATATTAATCCTCTTTTCCTCTGCATAGTGGTATGTTCACGCTGCAGCTCAGTGAGGACATAAAGGTCAAGGTTTCGCCATACAGTCTGAGTCAAATTAGGAACTCCCTTCTGCTGATAGGGGGAAGTCCGACTCCCCTCACCCATATCTTCCTCCCCACTTTTTGATGCACATTTCTGCCAGTTACCTGGGATAGAGCTAACTCTGGGACCTGAATCACATAGGAGGCAAGTTCATTAAAACAAGCAAATGTATATTTATATAATTATAATCTTATTTTTATTATTGTTACATACTATTAAATATAAGTAATACAATAAATTACATATTTTATATATTACTGGTTCGCAAACTGAATCAGATCACTTTGCAGTCTCCTGTAAGCAGGGAATATGAAAGAGAACTGTGTAGCTGGAAGTAGGGGAGGAAGAAGGGGGGGAATGGGAGAAAGGGAAAAAGAAAATAGGAAGGAGGGAGAGAGGGAGACCTCAAGGCAAGCTGCTAATTCAGTTCAGCTATAACACGAATCTGCTACTTAAGAGAACACCTCTCCTCCAGCCTGCAAAATTTTTCTTATACTTACAGGAGCTTTGTATCTTCAGTCCATCATCTCACTGGAAAACTTTACTGAAGCTGGCTAACAAGTTTGGAAGTTATTCAGAAAGAAAACCTAAAGGACACAATGTGGCCACATGACCTCATTTTCTCTAGGAAATGTTCTTATGACATAGAGTTATGCGGGAGACTGAAGCATAAGCTAATTCATATGTAGAACCAACACCAAACTGATTAAAATGCCTTATTTAAAGATGGGAATAATCAACACAGGTGGAGATGCAGTAATGGTACCCGCAGGGAACTCCTCTGTCAAACACAGTTAATGAAAAACTAATCTGAAAATGCAGGGAACAAATTCCATAGAAGAGAAGGAATGATATTTAACACTGAGTTACATACTAGCTAATGTTTCATCACTTTACTGCCATCTTCTAGAGTAAAAAATTGAAGTAAACAATGGAGTTCCATCAGTCTTACACCATGAAAGTAAGATGAGGAATGAGAACAAACATATGTACAACAAAATTATATTATTTCTGCTATAATGACAAGAATTACTGCCTGGTTTAATTTTTTTTTAAATTTAAGGAAAATGAGAAAAATGCAATGAAATGTTTGAAAAATCTGTCATCATCTTTCAGTCATAGTTGTTATTTATGAACAAATCAAGCAATTTCAATTGTAGTTTACCATCACAATTTAATGGAACTGCAGTGAAATATTACAATATGTTATTTCATAACGAAGAATGTACAAAGAGTAACTATAAGTGACACACCATGCTAATGGCTATTGTCCGAAAAGAAGAAAGGGTTTAGTCTGAAACTCAGATATTCAACCACTTATTTTTGTGTATCTAGCAAACAAGAATTTTGTCTTTTTAATTCAAAAGACTACTCTTTTATATAATGAAATATTTAAAGAGTAGAAATTACTATGTATCTTAATATTCCTCCATGCTATTCTGATTTGTCTCTAACAAATGTATAACTGAATACGACTTGACTTACCCTGAAGTAGAGCCGCAATTTGGAGTGACTGCTGAGATGGATGCTCTTTAAGAATATCTAAAACGGTTCTACCCAAACTGTCCTTTATGTTGGTATCAATTCCTGAAAAAGAAAATTATCTGTGGTGGAATTTTTAACCCCAAGTACTTCGGATTATAAATGTGGTATATCAGACTCAATTATCTGGCAAATTGAATGCAAGCGGTTTTACAACTGTAGCAGATTAACAGCTGTGTTCTAGCTGAAGTACAGCATCCATTTCTGTTTAAAGCTTGAGTAGCCTAAAATTCACATGCTGACATGGATTGGTTTTATGTTTCTGTAACTCATGGGGATATAAAGTAAGCTTCTTAAACCAAACTTGGGATTATTTTAACAGACTGTTCCTAAGAAACAGGCATCCTGAAAATAATATTTTATAAAATCAAGAAATTCTCTGAATGTTTTTCGTACATTCCTGGATTCTAATTCCCCCCAAACTGCTCTGATTCATTGGTGATTTTCTAGTCAACAGTACCAGTATGTGTTCTGGGAGCAATACTGGAAAAGTTATTAACCTTAGAAGTTTTGTGCTTCATGTCAACATGTTTGAAATTCATGCTCTGAGTAGACTGAAATACCCATATGTAGCATAAGGGCTCTGTGAACAGCCAGAGCATTTCCTCACAGACTGCTCAGACTGTTGACAAAGTAATTGTTTGGCTCGAACCGTGAACGTAACCATAAATACGTTTGAGGCTTATCCTGGATAGGTCTCAGAGAACCTGTTGTACATGACTCTCCACCTTTGTCTTGTAGGGGCTGCACTGGAAATGTTTGCCTTATGCAGTTGGTTTTAGTTTAGATGTACTTTCATAAAAAGTAAAGGCACGAAAGGTCCTAATAAACAGAATGAGATTCTTCTCGGGACACTGAATAGAGGAAATCAGAGGAAGCAGGATTTATAAGGACATTCTGGAAGCAGTGGCAGCTGATTTTCAGAGGCCAGGCACACCAACTTACATCTTCCCTTTGCAGTAGCTACTTATAACATCTTCTGAGTCTTTTTTAAAGCAGAACTAGGGAAAAGGGGATTGTTAGATAAAAAAGGCAGAAGGTGGGGAGTGTTGCAGAAGTGCAGAGCATTTGGGGTTGAAGGATTTCACAGGGAAGATTCTGCTCCACTGTCGTACAATTGTATGCTGGCAGAGGCTGTAATGTGTACTGTCTGTAAGAGGTATTCTTCATCTGTGGTCTAAGGGCTTCCTATCTTTGTGTGATGTTCTCCAGTCCTTCCTCTGTTAGATGAATTAATATAAAAAGGCCCTGTCTTTTTCAGGGCAGGTGAAGATCCCTTTCTTCCTCCTTCTTATTCATCCAAACAGGAAAGCATCTTGGACAGACCTTTTTTCCTGAAAACAGATGTTAGGTCAGGTATGCACTAGCTGAGATTCAGACGAGGAGCTGTGAGTAAGACATACTTTCTTTTGCAATATATAACCCCACAAGCACTGACAATAAAGATCAATGAAATCCCTCAGTGTAATGGAAGTTCACATATCTCAGAGAAATAATTTCTAGTATTTTCATTTTCATTGGTCTTCTCATTTATGTGAGAAGACAGTTGTTTAGATGAGTAATTTACCTGCAACAATTCTGAAACTTTTATGTAGTAGACGGGTTTGTAGGGACTCTATCTATATCCCTGTTCTCTTGTCCTTTCAGGACAAATGCAATTCTCGGAGACACAGTGCCTTCCCCTTTCTTCACAGGCACTCAAAGTTTATCCAGGAAATGAAGGAGCAAGCAGGGTGGTATGTTTGTTAGGAATAGCTAAGTGAAGGAAATAAATGTGAACATGAGTCTTCTGGCCTCTAGATCAAAGAATATTCTTGGCTGTCTTTCAGAGTGAATAGTAAAATTTTATATAGCCATTTTGTCCTCAGAATACATTTATTTTCAGAATACAGTGGCATACACTGAGTCATATATGGAATTTCTGAGTCTTAGTGAAAACATCCCTTTTGTTCTCTGTGTATAGTAATTTCTTATTCTAAAAGAACACTATTTTAAAGGAGAGGTATACGTGATTAGATTTGCAAAGGCTGAGAAAGATAACTGTAATTTGTATAATCAAAACTTGAGGAGGCATACACCAGATTAGGAATATTAAGTATATTTGTTCAGTGTTTTCTGTAAATCAGATTTACCTGTTTCAAGTAAAATGCGTACTACCTCCACTTTTCCAAATAGGGCTGCTTCATGTAGCGCACTCCCTTTTTCCGTCTAGAAAAAAAAATATTATGACATTTAAAATGCAAATTAAAATACCAATAAATCCTTTTGAAAAGAATACATTTAGAAAAGAAGTATTTCTTTTTTCCCCTCTATTTTATCTACACATAAAAAACATTGAATGGGCAAGAACAAATACTACCATAATTTTTTTTTTAATTATTCAAGATAACAACAAAAATGCTGTCAGTTCTACGATGAAAATTAATAACTATGTAAGAAAATATAGTAGGGGTGTAATACAACTCCCAATTAACAAGCCTGCATTTGTGTAAAATTTCTAAACTCTATTATAGGCAGTGAAAATCTAGTCAATACCGTCAGTGGAACATAGCTTTTCAGCAGAGTCAGCAAGTTTACTTGTGGACATCTACACTTCGGTGTTTTAATCTGAAACTCTATCATACCCTAGAAGGTCAATTCAGTTGCATGGTGAGAGATGCCCTAGGATATCCCACCTGGCCTCCAGCTGATGTTCCAGTTGATGGTCACATTTGATCTGCATCGTATCTGCCCCATACAGATGTCTTGGATACCCTAAGGCACCTCCAACAGCGTTAGATGCCTATGTTCAGATCGTTTCAATTCTACCTTACATGTCTGTGAACCTGATTTTGCAGATTTCTGTGACACAAAATTCTTTGTGAATGGCCTTTTGCTCAAACAAAATTCACAATACTGAAAACCAAACTACCTCTCTTAACAAGCTACTTTTCTTAGTATTTTATACTGCTGACTGTTACTGAAAAATCTGAACAGAATGCCTTTCCATACAATAGCATTAGCACTAGCTAAAGCACTACTGGATCTCACTGAATCTCTGGCCCATCTCCATTTTTGATAGTAAATTAGATTTTGAGTGGGTTTTATTTGTGGGCACATGTTAAAGGTTTTCCTGCTTGAATTTTTTTTTCTATATTTTATCCAAATGCACCATTGTCATGCTTGCTATGGTGGAAAGACTTTAAAGAAACACAAAACAATTAACTTTGAAATAAAATAGTGATTCATTATTTATTAGTCATATCAGAATGCACCAGTGTTACAGCGATGCAATGACAGAATATTTAGAAGTAATCAGAGATCCTGAGATGGGATGTGAGAACACAGTAAGTGTATATACGTCCTACCAGTTGAGCCTAAAAACTCTTTGTTATGCCCATAACAGGAACACTCACTTTTTACCTTTCTTCACACTTAGTACATGGATGTATAAAGTAGAGCATGCCCAATGTCATTTACCTCCAGCACATCAGGTGTACTAACAGTATAACGGAGAGGAGAAGGAAGTCAGTAAGAGAATATACATATGAAAAACATATCTCAAAACAATTTCTAATCTTTCTATTTTCAGAAGCAATCCAGATGAACATTCATAGACTTATTCTGAACAAGAAGACTACATATTCAGATTTACTTAGAGATGGTTTCAGAATCCTTTACTCAAACAATATCTACAAGAGTTTTCCAGTAACTGCAATTGACTTTAACACTGGACAACTCCGCAAGGACATAGTGCAACCGCAGAGGTACGTGCAGAGCTTAAGGTGCAGCTCAGAAATTTCTGGGAATTAAAACAGTTCTCAGAAAAGTCGCTGATAGCTATAGTTCTGATTACTGAAAAAGGCTTGACATCAGCAATCTTGAAAAAGGCTTTGATGCAGCCTATTGTCCTCTTTGGCATTTGAGTGGATATGGCATTTCCTTTGGATTGGTCACTTACTGACAGGAATAAATCTCAAGACTATTGAGTTGACCTGGTACTATTATCACAGAGTTCCCTGTGAAGTCCAGCTTTGACTCCCAAAATATTTGTCTTTGGAAAGACAGGTGGTGAAATTCAAATGCCACAATGGGGAGAAGTTTGGCACAGTAACCTGCCAGAGAAGAACACCAAAACACGGACTCAATCACAGATGATCACTCACTGTTTTGAGAAAAGAGGAATGTCTCTCTCATACTTGAACATAGTCATTACAGTTAAACATATACTGTCATATCTGAACATACGCCAGCAACGTGTCCTTGCAGCAGAAAAGCTAACGATGTCCTGGGCTGCCCGAGGAGGAGTGTTGCCAGCAGGTCGAGGGAGGTGACTTTCCCTGCGGTTCACCACTGGTGAGGCCACACCTGCCAGTACACTGCCCAGTTCTGGGCTCCCCAGTACAAGAGAGATCCAGAGCTACTGGAGAGAGTCCCTAAGATGATTAAGAGAGTGGAGCATCTCTCCTATGAGGAAAGGCTGAGACTGTTTAGCCTAGACAAGAGAAGGCTCATGGGGGATCTCATCAACGTGTACAAATAGCTGAAAGGAGGGTGTAAAGAAGACTGAGTGAGGCTCAGTGGTGTCCAGTGACAGAAGAGGTAATGGGGAAAACCTGAAACACAGGAGGTTCTGTTTGAACATAAGGAAACATTTTTTGCCATGCAGGTGACTGAGCCCTGGTGCAGGTTGCCCAGGAAGGTTGTAGAGTCTCAATCCTTGGAGAAATTCAAAGGCTGTCCGGACATGGTCCTGGGCAATCTCTTCTAGGTGACCCTGCTTGAACAGGGGGGTTGGACCAGATGACTTCCAGAGTTCCCTTCCAACCTCAGCGCCTTCTGTGATTCTGCCAGGGATAATAATGAGTGATGTATACACCAACAAAGAAATCCACAGAGGTTCAAATGTTAGAGGAGACCTGAGCACTAAAATTTAGTCCTAATGAGGATAAACTGCAGAGATGGGAAGCAGCTGCACCTTGACTAAAACTGGAGATCATTCTGTACTAATATTAATAAGGAATGGACATACTTTAGTGACAACAGCTATCTAGAATCCATTGCTGTGGCGTGATCTGAGACTGAGAAAGATTAATGTTCCAGCATGCTGAATCAACAGCTTTGAGGACAAAGAAGAGGATCTATCTTCAGCCTCCTCAGTTAAGGGGTGAAAAAGATCCTGATATGGTAATTGTCAGAACTGGCAGCCATCCTTTCTATTGATCAAAATTCCCCACTGGAGGAAAGG
The DNA here is from genome assembly GCF_000737465.1 of Haliaeetus leucocephalus. Classification (NCBI taxonomy): domain Eukaryota; kingdom Metazoa; phylum Chordata; class Aves; order Accipitriformes; family Accipitridae; genus Haliaeetus; species Haliaeetus leucocephalus. The sequence continues at coordinate 14,970,586 of NW_010972587.1, forward strand.
CAAGTAATATTTTCCTTGATGAAAGCATATATCTCATAAGAAATGGAATGAAAACTAACACGAGAAGAGGAAATTTCCTGTAGATGTCTGAGGCAAACAAATCTATTTGGGGGCAACTTGAGAGTCAGAAGATAGTTCTGTAACAATGAACCAAAAGCTCAGCTATGCATAAAGGGAGTAGACTAACTTAAGCCACCTACATAGGTAATTCATAGTGTTGGGAGAGGAATCCAAAGCCAAATGCCAGTTTTTCATTTTATACTTTCTTGCTGCTTTGTCTATTCTGCCATGATATTTCCTGTCATATCTGAACATGATCCTGAAATGCTTTACAGGCACTCTGCACTGCCCTGAATTCTGGGGCAGTCTTTGCTTTACAACTCCAAGCTATCAGACAATGCTAATGAATGCCATATCCCAGAAATGAGATATATATTACAAATAGTCTGTTCAAAAGAGGAATTTGAAAGGCACACCATATAAGCAGTGGAATGATCTGTCCACTATATAGGTGATTTTCTGAGCAAGAGGGGAAATATTACCGTGAAACTGAACTAAAATCAGTCTGGGAATATGGAGATTGAAAACACACTTGTAAAACGCAGATGTGTAATCCTGCATGAGATGTCACGAAGATGAATGCTGATGTAAATCTTAAAAGCCCTAGGCAGGATTTCACGGTAATAGTGAATAACTAACAAGTGAATCAGATCCCTCGACCCAAAAACTGTCCAGAAGGCAGAAATGTCCTTGTTACCAGAGAGTTCAGTTACCAAACTCTATTTTAACAGAGGGAAAGTACTGAGCCTCTGGATGAGCAGGGCCAGGAAGTAGATATGTATCTCTTTGTAGATGTACATGTGGCCTACTACTTGAAGATAGAAATAATGTTGTGGGGTGGTTTGGTTTTTTTCTGGTGCAATAGAGCATGTTACACAAATTGGAAGGATTAAAAAATGTAGTTGCAAATAATTTCTATATATTATTTAAGATGTGTTAGAGTTTTTAGGTAGATCTTTTTCACTTATAACAGTGTACCTATGCACTAATATACCTTTGTTGTCTATAGTACAGCAAGCAAACTTAAAATTTATAGACAATATTCACTGCTTTACTTCCTGAAGCTTTCATTGCCTTGGATGATGTTTTCCTGGCAAAGTGAAGACTACCATTATATTTGGAAATTCTTCCACAGTGATATTTAATGCAAAAAATGCTGGTATTTTTTCATGAACATAGTGATCTAAAGTCTGCTTGAGTTTGCATCAACGGATTATATACTGGTTCCCTGGCATAAGTTTTCTGTATATGAAACATACAGAACTATAGCACAAATTGTGCTAAGTATATAATAAACGAGCCCCTGCCCCAAGCAGCTTACAGCTAAATGCAGGTACAATGTCACAGCTGGACACACAAAGCAAGCAAGGATAGAAGGACATTGTCAGTAGGAACACCAGGATGCACAAATCAACTTGGTGTACAATTTGCAGGCTCACATAAAAGCATCAAGGGTTTCATTAGTTAGAGACTTTTTAACCATGTAAATATGCAAGAGCTTGTAATTAAGTCACTTGGCTAGTCCTTATTCATAGGCAGTTGACTATAGTTTTGATATGGATTTCAGACATAATCTGAAGGACGGAATGGTAGCTTTGCATATTGATTCACGGAATATCCTCCATACATAGTGACAGCAAAAAGGAAGGGGCATAGCTCTTTGCAGAAGAACTACAGTGATAAGCAATGGAAATTGCCATTGTTACTGGAACAGACAGGGAAGGCAAATAAGGATAGATGGAAGTTGGATAAGCAGAAGGGGCCAAGTTTTTAAGGTATTATTTACAATTATAAAGTTACTGATTACATGAAACACACTGAACTGTGCAGTATCTTATTTACTGAGGGCCCAAAATCTATCACTCACCCAAAACCTGTGTATTTTTCATATGTTTCAATTTAAATGAAACCTTCAAAGCATAAAGAGATGAAGCAGATTTGTATTGCCCACTTCTAAATAATTTCAGATTGAAGGATATTGGATAGACCTGGGAAATGAATAAAATGTGTGATTAATTCAGTCAAAAATTAAATGCTGTCTACTATTAGTCCAAATATTTGCTATGATTAAAAGTGCTCAGGGAGTACAGAATAGAAAGATAACATGGTTAAAGTAAACTTCCCATTTAAACAAACAAATATTTACAATTACAGAGTGATAGCAAATAGGCTACTTCTATAATTGTCTCTCAACATTCTGAGAGCTCTTTACTGCTGATAAACTGAATTTATTTAACGTGTATGAATATGTACAATTTTATTTACCATACTTTGTATATTGTTCTTTCCCAATCAGTGATGCAGAGCAATTTAATTAATATTAAAAGAGCTGAGTTCAGTTTTAAGTAACAGGCTGATATTGTATGCTCTGCTCAGTTTAATAAGCTGCCAGTAATCATCAACAAAGAATTTTTCAGAGGTTATAGAAGTAATAAGTTAACAACATGTGCAGAGCCAACTTGTCAATATGCTAAGATGCTGAATGAAATGGAACATATTGATGGAGAATATGTATACCGGTGAGAAAATAAATAAATGATATTTCCTTATGGCAAGTAGGACAAACACAGAAGAAACAATATTGCCCAGTGCAAAAAATAAAATAAATAAAAATAAAATAAAATAAACCATTTGCCTAAGAATAACTCAGAAAAATAATATAAACTACTTAAAACAAATTAGAATTAAAAAAAAAAGAAAAAAATCCTAGCATTTTAGTGTAGATGGCAAACGGAACAACATTTCTAAAAGAATCTCTCATTTCTTAAAAGAAGATTGTACAAAATTTGCAGCCACTATATTTTTTAAAGACCAGCAAAAAAACTTTTGGTATAACTATAGATAGAAATGGCTTAGGAGAATTCACAGTAGTGCTATAATTATCTAGATTATATAAGAGGAAGAACACATTTCATAGAAGTATTGTGTAATATTCAACCCTCATGTAACCCTCGGTTTGTAAGTTGCCATGACAGAGGCTATTTTTCTTCAATTATTCTATTTCTTAAGCATCAATTCAGGCATCAGTTTCTTTCTGACTTTTTCCTCATTCATTTGCTAGAGATATAAGAGAACTTATACATTCAGAAACATCTATTCAAGGGTTCTGTTATATGTTGCTTTAGCATTAAACTTTTCTAAATCACTGAAGATGTAGTAATAGTAAAAGAGACCTGAAACAAAAGAGCTGCTTGTATTAACCTTTGCAAGTGTATCTCTTTCTAGTAAAGAAAACAAAAAACAATTTAAATTGGAACCATAATGATAGGCAAATACACAAGTAGGCAAACTGCAGAAAAAAAAGTGTTTCAGTTTGAAATAGTTTGAAGCAAGTAACAATGCTAACTCAAAAGATACTAGTGCTAATGAAAGTAGCAAAACAGTTTTACCATATTTTCATTTTGAAGGCATTTGAGAATATCCATTTTTAATCTTAAAATATGTTAATATTTTCTGTTTTGCTTTGTTGTTATTTTTAAATCTATCATTTCTTTCCCACTTCACATTCTTTTCCTCAAAAGTTGAAAAACATTACCTTGATGGAAGAATCCAGAAATAACAAAAGTGTATGGAATCCTATATAAAAGGGAATTATCTGTACAAAGGTGTTTGATAAAATGCACCTAAAGCTTAAAATGGTTATAAAACTCAGTCAAAATTTAGGCAAAGATCACAAGATTTATTAAGTCACCTATTGGTAAAGAATGCCTGGATGTGACTCTAAAACAGATGTAATTATGTTTGTTTGGTGGGTTTATCTGAAAATAGATATAAAGCTGAAACAACCTTAATTCAAAGCATATTATATACACCCAGACAGCAAGAAGGCTACTTTAAATCTGAAGACAAAATACACTTTAAACTCAAATACAGTGCTGTCAATCAAATCAAGAGAAATCATAAGACTGAGGAGAGACTTCACACATAACAGAATCAGGGCCTCTGTAGTTAAAAGGCTCAGACACTTTCCACTACAAAGAATTGGACATAAAATTTACTGCTGCTGTACCTTGTATCTGTTCCCATCTACGTCTCTTTTGTTTAGTTACCCCTTTTACACCATTATAACGTACTGTGCATAGAACTAGATGCACCAAACAGCTAACAGGTTGGAGTCAGTAGCTGCAAGAGTGTATTGCTATAGAATTTTCTTTTAGATTTATACAAGTATTTAGAAAAACAGATGTGATGGGTTGACCCTGGCTGGACGCCAGGTGCCCACCAAAGCCGTTCTATCACTCCCCCATCCTCAGCTGGACAGGGGAGAGAAAAATATAACAAAAAGCTTGCGGGTCGAGATAAGGACAGGAGAGATCATTCACTAATTACCATCACGGGCAAAACAGACTCAGCTTAGGTAAAATTAGCTCACTTTTTATTACAAATCAGCCAGAGTAAGGTAAATGAGAAATAAAACGAAATCTCAGAACACCTTCCCTCCACCCCTCCCTTCTTCCCGCGCCCAACTCAA